>NC_133407.1:55341071-55647142 GCF_049350105.2 Macaca mulatta
TCCTTGTAAAATTCAAGAGTTATCATATTTAAGAGTGAAATTGTCCTAAGGAAGCTTTCCACTATTATAGTTTAGTAGCGAAGTAAGGAGAGTAGCGAAGTAAGGAAAGTCCGAATTTGGGGCAGTGTATGACTGTATATTTAAGATAATCTGGTATACAGGTTCTTGACACAAATTCTCAAAGGCAATCAGAGTTTTTGACTATTTAGATATGAATTATCAATATTAAATAAGCTAAGAAATACCAATTGGGTTTTGAAAAAAGTAAAATTGGGAGATTATATTCATATAAATTATGCTATTATTTGGCCCTGATTTTGTGTGCGTGAGTGCATACGTGTGTGTGAGTGCATGCACGTGTGCTTGTGTGCGTGTGTGCATGCCTGGGTGTGTGTGCATGCATATGTGTGTGTACATGTGTGTTCTACACTAGAGTGAAGTTTGTTCTGCAAGCTACTGGCTTGGTTAAAAAGCTTTGGAAACATGAGTGCAGTTCCAGTCATAACAGTTAGACCTTCATTTCAATCCCATAATAGTTAGCTTAAGTAATGTCTAAATATTTCTTTAAGCCACAATATCCTATTTTCAGCAACGGACTCTAAATCAAAATGCACTCTGTTTGCCTCTTTCTGACTTGGAATAAGTTCCAATGTGGAACCGTTGTAAGCTCCTTTGAGATTTATCAACTGCACCAAGCTATAAAGTAAGACTGGCAAAAGGAAATACGTTTGAATCCCTGCTCTGATGAAATAATTCAGAAAAATTTTATCTGTATGCTCTGCATCTGATTTAGTTCTGTGTTGGCATCTGCTTCTCATTGAGCAGAATCACCTCCGTTACTATTAAAAGGCCAGGAGCTGTCTTTGAAATTACAATGACATGCAATTAAGAAGTTATTTCAGTTATCAGCATACAGTAACTCAACTAGCCATAGTTAAGAAAGTGTATAAATTCCAAAGACATTCAAAACATCTGGCTTTGGATGCTTCTCCCTTTCCATAATTGATGTGTTAGCTGCTCATGGGTGAAAGAACATACAGCACATTTTAGGGACATCTGTTTCAAGTTAGGGTTAATTGATTTCCATTCATGTCTTTCTCTTTTTTTGGCCAAAATGTATCAGAAAATACGGATCAGGAAAAAAAATGCATTTCAAACAAGCTTTTTTATTTAAATGCACATATTAAGAGAGAAATATACAATTAATATAAAACTTTCTGGAATTTTTCACTATACTATGACCCAATTGTGATAATTGTCCCTAAAATCATACCTAAGACATTGAGTAATTAGTATGTCATCATCACTGTGTTTAGTAATTTACAATCATTATCTTTCTTTTTTTCTTCTTCTTCTTCTTTCTTTTTTCTTTTAGACAGAGTCTCACTCTGTCACCCAGGCTGGAATGTAGTGTCTATCTCCGTTCACTGTAATCTCTGCCTCCTTGGTCCACACGATTCTCATGCCTCAGTCTCCTGAGTAGCTAGAATTACAGGTGCACCCCACCATGCCCGGCTAATTTTTGCATTTTTTTGTAGAGACAGGGTTTCTCCATGTTGGCCAGGCTGGTCTCGAACTCCTGACCTCAATTGACATGATTTTCCAAATGAAGAAATGTAGTCAGGGATGGAAAGTAATTTGCCCAAGGGCACAACTCCAGCAAAAGGAACAACTGGAATTCTCACCTAAATGATTTGATACCAAAGCCCACATCATATAATTGCACTAATGGGTTATAAAATGCAATAGTGACAAAATCATTATATGGCACCAATCCTGCTGTGTGCAAAGCCTTACATGGAGTACATTCAGAAATTTTTAAACTTACAGAACTGACCACTTCACAGTCTGCAAACCATTTCATGACAAATTTTAACAAGGAACTGGGGCTGAATTTTTTCCCAGTAGTGTACATGACCTGGTAAATCTGTAAACGTCTCTGAATCTGGGTTTCCTAAGGTAAACTGGCTATATCTATAATAGTATGATTGCTATGAAGATACGGGGTATTAATCGGTATTAAAATGGTTTGCATATACTAAATAATAATCTCCTGAAGTGTTAAGTCAAGAACTTACTTCCCCAGAAATCGTAACAGATGTTTTGAGTGAAAAGAGTTCCAGGTCAAATTTGTTTGGGAAACCCTGCATAGCTGTAACTATTCCACACCTACTACCAACCCACCCACCCACTCCACATAGAAGACATGTGTTATCTTGCTATTGGATTCATGCTATTGGGATATTGCTCCTCCTCTGACTCCACAGGCTGCTGGTGGAGCTGCTACACACCCAGGAAATACAGCAGAGCAAATGACCTTATGCCCTGGAACATTTTACCTTGCTACAAGAATTGTGGCATATAGCCAGGAGCAGTAGTTCACACCTGTAATCCCAACACTTTAGGAGGCCAAGGCAGGTGGATTACTTGAGTCTAGGAATTCAAGACCATCCTGGGCAACATGGCGAAAACCCATCTCTACTAAAAAACACAAAAAATTAACCAGGCATGGTGGCAAGCACCTTTAGTCCCAGCGACTCAGGAGGGTAAGGTGCGAGGATCGCTTGAGGAGGAGGCAGAGGTTCAGGAGGCAGATGTTGCAGTGAGCTGAGATTGCATCACTGCACTCCAGCCTAGGAAACAAAGTGAGACTATGCCTCAAAAGAAAAAAAAAAAAAAAAGGAAAAAGAATTGAAGTTTACGACTGTGAACCCAGACCTGTTGGTGGCCATGCTCTGTCACTGCTGTAGAAATAAATTCATCTAACTTGCTTTTTGGCTTAAGCTTCTTTGACTTTGAGGTATGTTGAATATACTCTTCGTAGAGATTCACTATGAGAAACACTAGAAAATATTAGCAGATTTCAACAAAGTGTGGGTTTGAAAAATCAGACATCTGTCTCTAGGGGTATGTTATAAAAGAAGAAAAGAAAAATCAGACATATGAAGTGTAAATAAAGTATTATTAATAATAAGGAAATTGACAAGTATTCTATAATAATCTTTTTTAAATTTTTTATTGATATATAACATTTGTACATTTGTATGGGGTACATGTGATATGTTGTTACATGTATAGAATGTGTATAGGATCAAGTCAAGGTATTTAGGGTACTCATCACCCCAAGTACTTACCATTTCTATATGTTGGGATCATCAAGTCCTCTCGTCCAGCTATTTGAAATATACAATACATTGTTTTTAACTATAGTCACCCTACTCTGTTATCAAACATTAGAACTTATTTCTTCTAACTATATTTGTACCCAATTACCAGCCTTTCTTCATCTCCCCCACTCCCCCTACCTTATCTCAATTCACATCCTTCCCAGCCTCTGGTAACTATCGTTTTACTCACTACCTCCATGAGATTAAACTTAGTGAGGAAGGCATGTTAAAAGCTGACATAGGCCAAAAGCGAGGCCTCTTACACCAAGCAATTAGCCAAGTTGTGAATGCAAAAAAAAGTTGTTGAAGAAAATTAAAAGTGTTACTCCAGTGAACCCACAAATTATAAGAAAGTGAAACAGCCTTTTATTTCTGGTAGAGAGAAAGTTTTAGTGGTCTGGATGAAAGATCAAAGCAGCCACAACATTCCCTTAAACCCAAATCTAATCCAGAAGAAGATCCTAATCGCTTCAATTCTATCAAGGCTGAAAGAGGTAAGGAAGCTTCCGAAGAAAAGCTTAAGCCTAGCAGAAGTTCATTCATGAAGCTTAAGGAAAGAAGCCATCTCCCCAACATAAAAGTGCAAGGTGAAGCAGTGAATGCTGGTGTGGAAGCTTCAGCAAGTTACCCAGAAGATCTAGCTAAAATAATTGATGAAGGTGGCTACAATAAATAACAGATTTTCAATGCAGATGAAACAGCTTTAAATTGAAAGAAAACGCCATCTAAAATTTTCATAGCTAGAGACAAGTCACTGCCTGGTTTCAAAGCTTCAAAAGACAGGTTGACCCTACTTTTAGGTGCTAACTTTAAGTTGAAGCCAATGCCCATGCATCATTCCAAAAATCCTACAACCCATAAGAATTATGCTAAATCCACTCTGCCTGAAAAACAAAGCCTAGATGAGAGCAATTCTGTTTATAGTATAGTTTACTGGATATTTTAAGCCCACTATGGAGACCTACAGAAAAAAAAAGATTCCTTACAAAATATTACTGTTTATTGACAATGCACCTGGTGATCCAAGAGCTCTGATGGAGATATACAAGGAGATTAATGTTTCCATCCCTGCTAACACAATATACATTCTGTAACCCACAGATCAAGGAGTAATTTGAAGCCTTATTGTTAAGAAATACACTTTGAAAGCCTATAGCTGCCATAGATAATTATTCCCTTGGTGGATCTGGGCAAAGCAAATCAAAAACCTTCTGGAAAGGATCCACCATTTAGATGCCATTAATAAAATGTGTGATTCATGGGAGGAGGTCAAAATAGTAACATTAACAGGAGTTTGGACAAAGTTGATTCCAACTTTCATGGATGACTTTGAAGGGTCCAATATTTCTACAGAGAAAGTAACTGCACGCATGATACAAATTGCAAGAGAACTAGAATTAGATGTGGAGCCTGAAGATGTCACTGACTTGCTGTAATCTCATTATAAAACTTGAACAGATAAAGTAGTCGCTTCTTAAGAATGGGCAAAGGAAGTATTTTCTTGAGATGCAGTCTACTCCTTATGATTCTGTGAACATTATTGAAATGACAACAAATGGTTTAGATTATTCTAAAATCTTGGTTGATAAAGCAGCAGCAAGGTTTGAGAGGATTTACTCCAATTTTGAAAAAAAAAAAAGTGCTATGGGTAAAATGCTATCAAACAATATCATATGCTACAGAGAAATCTTTCATGAAAGGAAGAGTCAACCAATGCAGCAAACTTCATTGTTGTCTTCTTTTTAAAAATTGCTACAGTTACCCCAAACTTCAGCAACCACCACTCTGATCGGTCAGCAGCCATCAACATTGAGGCAAGACTCTCCATTAGCAAAAAAGATTATGACTCTCTAAAGGTTCAGATGAATGCTAGCATTTTTCAGCAATAAAGCATTTTAAATTAATGTGTGTATATTGCTTTTTAGATATAATGTTATTGAATGCTTAACAGACTACAGTATAATGTACACATAATTTTTATTTGCACTGAAAAACCAAAAAAACTCATGTAACTTGTTGTGATATTTACTTTATTGCAGTGGTCTGGAACTGAATCCACAAGCTCAGAAATATGCCTGTATATAATCTTAAACCTTTAAGTAATTCCAGAAATATGGATATTTGGAATGCTAGCTTTTCATCCTAAGCCTAACTTGTTCTTCATCTAATATCCCATGTATCAAATTATAAAGCTTAATTGGTAGAGTCTGCACATTCAATAAGGAATATTAAACTCAATGGCATCTTTATCAATAGGATAATCAGTAGGAGCCATGAGTTTCCAGAACTGGTGATGTCTGTTAACATGCTTTCAATGAAAGCAACAGAGGATGCTACTCAAAGTAGCTCTAAACATTAGACAATGTATAACCTTACATATCCAGAGGATATTATCATTGACCCAGGAAATATTCAACTTTTCTTTCTAATTCCTCAACTTTGCCCTCAGGTTTCTCTCTTCCACCTAATTGCAAGTGGCTGTAGCAGCTCCAAATATTGCAGTCTCACCCCTCAAAAAGACTACAAAACTCCATATCTTTCCCTTGTCCCTCTTATTAAGTAATGACAGTTTTTCCAGGTGCCTCCCAGCAGGCTTTCCATTGTGTCTCATCAGCTGAATTACATCATGTGACCATTTCCATTTCTATTACTGGAAAGATAAATAACTGGTTTAAACTAACCAATATTTACCCTCCTCTGATGAGAGAAGCCAGACTTAAAGCAAATGGTCTCCCATTACTTCAACAACTCACAATTCTGTGTGTACATGGAAGGAGCAGAAATAGGGGAGAGCAATGTCTATCACAAGTACCTAAAAAATAAATGTATTGGGTGCACAATTACAAAAAGAAAAAAAAATCAAAAAAAGAAAATGTAAGTTTAAAATAATCTCAGAGGAAAATCAAAATAAAATAGAAATTACTTTAAAATTGTCAATAAATAAATATATTGCATTTTATATTGTCATTGGAAATTAAGAGAAAACTGGTGCAGCTAAAAAGAAACTTTTTTTTGAAAAAATGTCTTACAACAGTTAAATTAGGAGAAATGAGAGCTTTATAAATTATCACAATTTAGTTAATATTCTTATATCCTGCCCATTAAAATAGGCCTCCAACTGACATTCAAACAATATGCTTAAATAGATTCACAGATTAAAGCTTTCTACTGCAGTTAACTACTTTCTCCTTAGATTATATATATACACACACACACATGCATGTATATATATGTGTATATATACACTTTTATTAAGAACTGATCCTGGTTCTATAGAAGGAGAGAAGCAGAATCCAATCTAGGTTGATTTTGTTTATTAAAAAAATTTTTTACAAGATGTCTTTTATACACACACCTGTGAAATATTTCTCTCTCTGTAAATGAATGTGTTGGCACTCTGCCCCACACAGTTTTATATATTTTAAAACTAAAATGTCTTCCTAATTTTTTTCAATAGGTAAAACGTTTCCATGCTATAACAACAACAACAAAAAATTGTCCAGGGTATAATTGTGCTTCTCCATCCCCCCTCCTAAAGCCTGTATTTCGGGAGCAGAAATTTAAAAAATGAGTGCCTCCTTTCAGACGTCAGAACAAAAGCCAGACATCTCAGAGAGCAACTCCCCACAAGGGTGAGGATGTGGTTCACTGTGTGTACAGGGCATCAAAGCAATCTCTGTGCTGTTTGCTTTCTTCTCAAACCCTGCCTCTCTCTGCTCCTCAGTCTAGATACTCATGCCCCCTAGAATTAGAAAACACTTTGCTTTCCAGCAGTCTCTCTACCATCACATATGGGCACACTCTCATGTGTGCTTAAAACTTTTGAGCCTGGTGTACATTTTCTATGGACTCAGGCTGCCTTCCATAGACTTGATAGCTACCTAAGCGTCAGGACTAAGAAGATACACGTAACCATGGTATGATTTAAAACAAGAATGACCCAAGCCCTCTTTCATTATTATTTAATAAGCTATTATTATCTGCCAGGAACTATGGATAAAGCTATTAAGAACAGGTGTTCTTAATTAGCCAGGCATGATGGTATGTGCCTGTAATCCCAGCTACGCAGGAGGTTGCGGTGGGAGAATTGCTTGAACCTGGAGGCGGAGGTGGCAATGAGTGGAGATGGTGCCACTGCACTGTAGCTTGGGCAACTCCGTCTCAAAATAAATAAATAAGTAAATAAATAAATAAAGTGGTCTTTATACTCAAGGAGCATTTGGCTAGAGAGAAAATGATAAAAATATTTTTAAAATTAAAAAAATAAATAATTTTAAAAATTAAAAAATTTTTAAACAAAATAATAAAAATAAAAGTGATTTTTTAAAAAGCACAGGAAGAGAATGAAGTGTCATGAAAGATGTACAATGTATAAGTAGGCCACCAAAGAGAAATTCCCCCTGAGGGGTTCCGAAAAAAAGATTGAGGGATGATATTTTGTTCATAAATAATACAGGTTTACTATATCCCATCATTACAAAACAAATGCATAACTCCACATCTCTAAATAAAAACCAAATAGACTTACTGCTGGATTTACTCAGTCCTGATTGGTTTCATAAGTTTGAAATTCACCTACTTTCAAAGCAGTATTTTTAGTCACTAATTTCACAATCTGTTAATAGCTTATCTGAAAGATAATAATGTTCTGAAATTGTTATTAACGAAAAGAGTTTTCTGTCACTATTTGTTGAACAAGGAGAGATGACCCAAACCCAGGTTCAGTACATGCATGAGGTAGTCCACTGAGGTCCATAAAAGGCTTTCTTGAAGTAGACTTGGAATCTGTACACTTTATCAACAGGCAATGAATAGAAGTGTATGGCGTTTAAAGTCCTATTTAGTCTGCAGGCACCTTTTTGGCTCACTGCTAAAAGTACCCATAAAAACTCCTCTTGAGCTAAAATAGTTTAAGTTGTCAACTGCACTAAGGAGGCCATAATCCATGGATCATGATCCAAACAGATAAAATGAGAGCTCAGCCTGGCATATTGAAGCTTAGTAAGATAATTTTGATTGTAGCTTGGTGAACTGATTAATAAACTAAAAAAAAATTTCTTCTGAATTCTTAAAGGAGTTTCTCATACTCTGAAAAGATTGATTCAGTCAATAATTTTCAATATTTACTCCAGCTTCTCATAAATATTTTTTAGCACTGTTCTTATCTAGACTAAAAACTAAACTAGTTCTTCCAGGCACCCAAAGTCACAAAGCTTCAGCTGTAGAAGGTCCAATTCCTCATTCATTACCAGGCGCACATATAATGTGGTTAATCCTTCCTAATTGAAGGTTTTTACTGCTTTTGCTTTTTCTGCAAACTTCCATAGACTCATCACCATGGTCCTGAATGAAATGTATTTCTCCACATTGATATGTCTCATTCATACTTGTGATAGGCAACAAGTGGCAAATAATTTACAAAACGCCAAGAGATCTGTTGCGTAATAAACAATGCCTGGGACTTTGACTTATTCATTTCCTAGTGTTAGGAATGTAGGTTTGAGAAGTAATTACCCACAAAAGAATTCTGCTTCAATTGAGAGGGTTCCAGTAATACCTGAATAAGTCACAAGTGACCACATCAATATAGAGCTCAATGTGTTATTTAAGAAATAGTACACTTGAGAGGCCGGGCACGGTGGCTCACGCCTGTAATCCCAGCATTACTTCAACAGGCCGAGGCGCGTGGATCACAAGGTCAGGAGATCGAGACCATCCTGGCCAAAACGGTGAAACACCGTCTCTACTAAAAATACAAAAAAAAAAAAAAAATTAGCCGGGCGTGGTGGCAGGCTTCTGTAGTCCCAGCTACTCCAGAGTCTAAGGCAGGAGAATGGCGTGAACCAGGGAGGCGGAGTTTGCAGTGAGCCGAGATCATGCCACTGCATTCCAGCCTGGGCGACAGAGCGAGATTCTGTCTCAAAAGAAAGAAAGAAAGAAAAAGAAATAGTACACTTGAGAACTGAGGACGTTTCTTAAAGGAGAACTTTGCTCATTTCTAAGCCACCCATCACATAACTCGTATGAGACTCATATGGTGTGCCTGAAGTATAATAGACCCTGGTAAAAAAAAAATGACCTGCAGAACTATTCCAATTAGATCCTGTTGGCCCTTAAATCATTAATTCACTCAGCAAGTTTACATCCATTCAAGATTGGCTACATAATTTTGGGCGGCTGAATTCAAAATGAAAATTCAGGGTCCTTTTTAAAAAAATATTAAGAAATTCAGGACAATGACATCTGAGCATTAAAGCAAGAGTGTACCCTTCTAAGTGCAGGGTCCTGTGTAATTAATTACACAAGTCCCACTCAGAAACCCAGTCTTATATTCATTACCCATGGTGCATTGTGTTAAATAATGCATGGAACAAAAATATGAATAAGAAATAGTCAATGACCAAGCATGGTGGCTCATACCTGTAATTCCAACACTTTGGGAGGCTGAGGCAGGAGGATCACCTGAGCCCAGGAGTTTGAGACCATCCTGGGCAACATGGGGAGACCCCATTTCTACAAAAGATGAATAAGTTATCTTTATTAACAAAAATAAACATTTAAAAAGTTAAAAATAAATAAGTCTTGTCTCCAAGCAGTTTACAATCTAGGGTCATACCTAAAATCTATAAGTGTTGTTAATTACATTAAAAATATTCATTACTCGGGTTGGTTAGAAGAAGAAATGAAGGAGTATATCCACTTTGGCTACCTGGGAAGTGTATTCTCTCTATGGGCAATTCCCTCTCTCACACTATGTAATGCACACACTTGTGTTTTTTATAAACTTCTTCAGTGCGTTTGAAAATGCTGTTCTTTATGACTGAACTGATTTCCATCGAATCTTTGCTTGGTTAATCCTGCCCATGCTTCAGGTCTCACAGTTTTACCAACTGAAAGATTAAATTAGATCACCGGTTTCACTCTCACAGCTCTCCAGATCTTGCCTTCCAAGTGTCTATCGTAAGTTTTTAGTTTTATATTTAAGTTGGTGTTTTTTGGTTTTTGTTTTATTTTGTTTTCAGACAGAGCCTCGCTATGTTGCCCAGGCTGTAGTGCAGTGGCGTCATCTCAGTTCATTGCAGCCTCTGCCTCCTGGGTTCAAGTGATTCTCCTGCCTCAGCCTCCTGAGTAGCTGGGACTACAGGCACGTGCCACCACGCCCAGCTAATGTTTTGTATTTTTAGTAGAGACAGGGTTTCACCGTGTTAGCCAGGATGGTCTTGATCTCCTGACCTCGTAATCCACCTTGGCCTCCCAAAGTGCTGGGATTACAGGCATGAGCCACCATGCCCGGCCGGTGTTTTGTTTTCATTTACTAAAAACTCCATTAATGCAGGGAAGCATCCTTCATTGTTGTTCACTGGCATCTCCCTACTTCCTATTATGACTAGGCCCAGGGTGGCACTTAATAGGTACTTGTTAAATAAATATCTTTAACTGAAAATCCTAATGGAAGTGGACATAAACAATAAGAAGTTAAAAGGGAGTAAGTGTAAATAAAAATACTGAACAAACCCATAAGTTATTAGAAAATAGCAAAGAGTCTAGTTTGGCTGGAAAGTGGGTTTTGACTTATACTAGGAAATAGAAGGAACTGAAGTGCTTGATGAGGAAGCCATACTGTAGAAGGAATTAAATAGAAGGAATTAAAGTGCTTGATGAAGGAAGCTATATTGTAGAAATACTTGAGACCCTAATTGGGGAGTTTCTATGTCATTTAGTAAGTAATGAATGGAGAAGGTTGTTGTGAGACATTTTTAACCAGGTAACTGTTTGAAAAATATATATGAGAAAATACAAAATTGTATTCTGAACAGAAGTGCTTCTAAGCAACTTATGGGCTTGATTGTAGTGCTTTATGGGAGAGATAATTGTCTAGGCAGTATATTTAAAGAAAGTTAAGGCATGAATTTGAATTGAGAGAGAAGATTTGGGGAGGAGATACAGGAACAAAGATGAAGACAAGAAAAATACTTGAAATTTTGTTAATAGAGTGATTTAATTTAGTCATCTAACTTGTCAGTTTTGGGGAAAATTTAAAAAAACAACCCTTCCCCTTTTTTCTAATCTTCTGTTGAATTAATAAACTATTAACTACAGTACATTTGCCTAAAACAGGAACTTAAAAGTTGAGAAACATGCTTAAGTTCGGGCTACACTAACCACATGCCAAGTTTCATTTTCAGTCATGTTAGCTAACAGAACTGCAAAGAGAGACTAAATCTTTGATAATGTGTTTTTTGGACTTATTTTTTTAATGGATTATACAAACATTACCATTCACTTGAATTGATATTACTTGAAGGCATCTGAGCACATTTTGAAATGAAGTGTTTCAGTAGAAAAAGAAAATCTCACCTCCACCAAAAAGAAAAAAATTGGGGATTTAACAAAAAGTTACAAAAATAAAATATGTCCATCCTTGGAAAAGGCTTATTTTTAAATAAATTATATGTATGAAACAGAAACCAATGAAACAAATTTTTTTGTATTTAATCAGCATCTAACAGGTTTACTAAATTGCCTTCTAATGTTGATGTAAGGCAAAAGTGCAACCACTACTTCCATTAAAAGTAGACAAAATGCTAGAAGAACGTAGAAAAGAAATTATTTCTGTGCACTCTCTGTGATAGGCTGATCATTTCACATCTCGGCATATTGCTAATGAATGTGGCATGTGAAGTTGGACGATAGTAAAAAGATTGCTGAAACTCAACGATTACAGCACATGCTTTAAAACTCAAGGGTTTCTATTGCTGGGTTTGTGACTCAGATGTCATTCCTAATAGGGTTATTTTGTGTTGCTGTTCAGTTTTTAAACTCTTACTACTTAATCTCTGGAGATGAATAACAGTCTACTTCAGATCCTTCATCCATTTTGAGACTTTCTTTCAAACAAACTACACAAATTACAAATCAAACTAATGTATATTAGTAATCATTTATGATTTCAACATGTATCCTATAACTATGCTGAGTGCTGATGATAAAAATAATAAGAAAATATACCTGTCACAAGACACAAGACAAAATTAGCACAAATTTAATTAAGATCTTAATTAGCTTTTACTTGTGATTCTAGCATCAGGCAACATGTTGTTTTATAAAATAGAATGGATGTTTTGATGAGCCAAGCAGAGAAATTTGCCTTCATAAACAGAAAGGGGCTAAGGAAAGCAGAAACAGAACAAAAAAATGGATTGGTTGCTTCAAAGTTAAAGTGAAGGGGACTTCCTTCTCATGCCCACTAAAACTGGCCTGTCTGGGGGTTTGAATATTTTCTCTCTCTCTCCTGATTGCTCATAAGGTTAGATAAACAACTGGGTTTCAACTTGGTAATATGGAGCTTTAACGTGAGTAATTCCATTTTGGTTTGGTCTTGTGGGCCTAGTACAGGAGCTCATTTCAAACCAATGGCCTTCCATAAATTGTATTTGACAAGCCCCCAAAATAACTTTTAGTGCTCTATCCTCTACTTTCATAATTATTCAGAAGAATATTGAATGCATGAACCTAACTATGTAAAGCAGCAGTGATACAAAAATATTTTTTTTCTCATGCCAAGCATATTATGGACACTATTCCTGAGATTTGAAAAAAGAAACATATGTGCCACAGGTAATGTAAACAATATTCCTAGACATTGTTTGTTATCTCTTGGTGGAAAAAAAATTGGCTTTGCTGGAAGCTGATTAGGAGATGAAGAATAAATATTCTTTTGCAAAGAAATTCTGTTTATCTATCATAGTAATTGCATTACGTTCACTTCTTTTTGTATTAAACTTTCCTTCCTTATATTAAAAAATCTATTTGCAAATTGTTCCTAACTTTTCCCTTGCTTTCACATAAATAATTGAAACACAGAAGGCGTATGGTCTGATTGACTTTAGGAAAAATGTCTACCCTTAGATAAATGAGAAAATTCATTGAACGGCTCCTCACGTTGAGTAGGTTGAGTATGCAGTCAACAAACACATTTTAGCTAGTGCTAGCATCAGTGAGGGCACCATCAAGCTTTGGATGAGGTAACACAATTTAGATTCTGACTGGCTGGCCCACAGATTCTCATGTCTTGAAGAAGCAAACAGGACTTTCAATCAGTAATGTTAACAGCTTCCTTGACTTGGGAAAAAAAAAAAAAACTGTGGAAGAGAATATCAAGTGAAATAAAGCAACATTTATAAATGTGAATCTAAAGAAAATTTTGCTCTCTTTTATTTCCTATTGTTTTACAAGCATATTTGCTTTATTTCACATTGGTAGTCATGTTAAAAATTGAAGAAGCTCATCAGTTCGTGTGTATGTTGATGTTAAGAATAGAAAGACAAGGCAAAAACTCTGTTCCATAAGCCAAAAAGTTGCTGATACCAAATATGCCTGTGTAATAAAGGCATCCCCCTTAATGGCCTTAAACATTTATGCACTGTTTAAATCTCTGTTACCTTAAGAACTTGGTTTTGAGGTTTTCTGTTTTGGTTGGTTGGTTTTGATTGTTTTGGTTGAGTTTTTGTTTTTATTTTTTAATCTGTAAAATGAGTCACAGCTTCCTGACAAAAAAAGAAGGAAAGACTGAAGTGTTAATATTTAAAAAGAACACTCAAGGTAAGTACTCTTCTTACCTCCCTATAAGTCTTATGGGTATTGTAAACAGCAAATGGATTAAAAAGACGACTAGAAAGGCATAAAGACATGCTTTGCATGTGATTGTATGAGATTATTGCAAAAATGAACCCTCCATACACAGCTAATCAGAGACATTACAGGGTTGCTGAAAATGCTCTGAAGAAAGCAATGATGTCACATGGTGCAGTAAACAAATGCTGGACTTGTGGAGGTTTGGGGGTTGGGTTATTGTCAAGAAAGTAGAGTGCTTGCTGGCATTGATGTAACTGTAATTATTTATAATAGAGCTTCTCAAAAATTAGCTAGTATTCCTGGATGATAAAACATAAACTGTTGGGCCCTATGTACAAAGTTTCTGATTCACTAGGTATGGGGTTAGGTCTTAGAATTTCTAATATGTCTCTAAGTGATGCTGGTGTTTCTCTAAGTGATGCTGGTGTTTCTCTAAGTGATGCTGGTGTTTCTCTAAGTGATGCTGGTATTCCTGATGAGACCATTCAAAGAGGAGTTTAAACTAAATCAAAAGCAGGTAAAGAATGTAAATATGAGAAGCTGTCACAGTAGAATGTAGTGAAGCTTTGACGAGAGAAGTATGCTCTGCCTAAAGTATTCAAGTTGAAAATAAAATAATACCAACAACAATTATAATAAATGCAGTTTTAAACAAAATTAAAGGATATGAGCCTGATTCATCCTGTCTGCTTCTTGAATTTCCAGAGTTTTTGGAGTCCTCCTCTAAATTTTTATATACTCCAAGTACAAACTTGATTATGATTTATTGAATTTGGTCTCTATATTTTCATAGTGGAAAACTGAGGCTCATGAAGAAAATTAGAAAATTTAATGAGAAAGCCACAATAAAAAAATCTCAAAAAGAGGGACTTTTCAGAAATAATTACAGACACCTAGGAATTGAAGAGGTAGGCTGCCACTTGCTGCAGGAAGCTCAGGAGAAACTGATAAAAGTCCTGGTCAACAAGTAGTAATAGCTTGTTGTAAAAAGTATCCAAGGGCTGGCACTTAAGGGAAAGAAAGCCAACATTTATTGGAGGTCTATGATATGCTGTAATTTCTTCTAGGCATCCTTTGAATGTTTTTCTCAATTATCCTCACAATTATTCTATAAGATGGTATTGTCAGTACATTTTACAGATAAGGAATCTAAAACTCAGAAACATTTAGAAGCTTGCCTGATGCCACATATCTAGTAAATGTGAGATCTGGGAGCTGAACAGAGGCCTTTCTCCAATGAGCATTTGGTTTTTGTTATATCACTGGCTTTTGCTCAGCTGCAAAATTGAGAACATGAGAAGACTGTCTCTACATGACCCCTCCCTAAGTCTACTTTTCAATCTGAAAAAAAAGTAACAAATTCTTTTCAGATAGTCAAATAACAGAACCATTATCATCCTGGAAGACAAACAGTACTTTTAATTATTTTATCAAAATACTCTGGAGAAAGGAGAGTAAAATGCAAAGAGCCTAAGTTTTAGCTGCCAACTAAGCTAAATTTAAATCATGGTTTCATTACTTCTTGTCATTCTGCTTTTCCCAGTAACATACCAGGGTGAGGTAAATTATATCTAAGTAATATGAGAATAAACAGACCTATATGACCCAACTTAAATTTAAATGATATAAATAAAATGTTCAAGCATAATTCCTGCCATATTACAGACGTTATAGAAATATTATTTCCTTCTACCTTTGTCTAAGTTAATACAATAAGCCAAAACACTCAGAAAATGCTCTTACTACTTGTTAGCAACTTACTTTTGTTTTTCTCAGCAGTCCCTTATCTGAACTCTTTTACTTTTGTTTCCTGTTCCATTGGTCTCTTCCGCTTTGCAATGCTTCTAATGCTTCTAATCTTTTACTGAGCAAAAATGCCTTTGTCTCATACTGTCTTATAAAAGACATACTAGCCCAGATCCTAACATTCTCTGAAGAAAAGATGCTACTGAATGCAATGTTTAAGTAGCCTGAAATTGCACCTGCATCATCATATTTCATTCTTTCATATTTTTATTTATATTTCTTTGGAATTAGTTTTACTCTTTCCTGTGTATAAAATAAATATGCTCATTGTAGAAAATACTAAAAATGCACAATTTTTTTAAAGTCCTCCAAAAATCTGCAACTCAGAAAAACCTATACATTTTTAGTATTCTCAATTTTTTTTTTTTTGCAGGTTTCCATTCACCAGCTTCCTTTCACTGTGTGTGTATGTGTGTGTGATCATAATTGGATTCTAAATGGGTTATTTCATTTGAAAAATATCATATTCTTTTTCTTTTGTCATTAGAAAATAATTTAATAATAGTTTTTAATGCTTGCACAATATTTCATCATATACCTATCCCTGCTTTATTTGTTTATAATCTCTCCTGGGAAAAGCATTGCAATGCAAGTATCTATTTAAATTGCCATTGCTTGAAAAATAGAACTAATGAGAAAAGACACAATAACAATGCATATTCAATCTCATAATTACAGAATTTGTACAGCTGTAGCTTTGGCCACAGAAGAATTAATTAACATATCAAAAATTCACTATCATTCACTAAGTGACTCATGAAGAGTTTTACAAGTTTATATTGTATATTGTTTTTATGAAAATGTTCATTGATATACCATTTTGTTATTGTTAGGAAGGAAATAATTTTCTATAAATATTTGTTGAGTAAACAGAAATAGAAAAGACTTTTATATCTTTATATTCCTATTGTACTAAAAATATTTTCCAAGAAAGGAAATACCATTTCCTAACATTACACAAAATACATATGATAGATGGATAGAGGTTTATATAGTCATTGAAAGAATATTTCAAATTTTAAATTTTAACTATTTTTTCATATTCAAATTCCTCTATCAATTCTTTATTCGTAGCTGCTATGTGAATCCAAGCAAATTTTTCATCTAGTGACCCTCTCCTGCAAAATCATTAAAGACAGTTGAACTAAACAATTCTTATGTCCATTTCAGCCCTAAAATCCTACATTTCTGTGTTCTAAAAGGTTAATTAATATGGTTTCTAAATCAAAGCATAATAACATTATACAAGGTACCTTGTTTTTGAGGATGAAAGAGAATATGCTAAAAAAGTTTTATTAACATTTTTCAGGTATATTGCTATATGTCAACTAAAACTTTGGAAATTAAATGATTGCATAAAGTATTATGATTATAACTACTGATTATGTAGAACATGTGTAGGCACAAAACATGCATCTAAAAAAGATCTTGCTTAGTTAAAAAAATCCTGTTTTTAGAGCACTATTAGTTTTGATAAGATAAACCATGTGTGTAAGGCACAATGAAAGGAAAAATTCTTTTATCAAATAGAGGGTTACATAGGAAAGGATGCATTCTCCAGAATTTTGATAGTTTAAAATATTTAATACTGTAAGAGTTCTTAGTAGATCAGTAAAAACACACCATGAAAAGTTATTTTTGAGGAGTACTTAAGCAGTTACAGCGTTATCATATGAAGGAAAATTATAATGTTCCTTCTTACTAACCGGGCCTCTGTGTACTTTTTGATCTTTTGCCTAAATACATTTCATATTCCTTGGTTATATCTAAAGAAAGCCACACATTTAGTCCAAACATAGGAGAAAAGTAATCGGGGCTTTCATTGGAATCCAGTAGATGAATACATTATTTACTGATAATCTTTGTTACGTGTACACAGCTGGGTCTGGAGGTGTGGTCAACATGGTAATAGAGATCACCAGAGGATACTTCAGACACCGCTACGACTGGTATGGCTTTCTGCTCTTCACTCCTGTTTTAAAGATTGCTCAGACATTTTCAAGAAATGTGTAGAAATATGTTTGAGGCTCAGCGTGCTTCTCTTATTTTGCTGATAAAGAGTCTCTGGCATTAGCCAGACTTCTTAGAATAGTAATCTTTCTTAATAGCAAGCTAACATGTCCTCTAACAAAAAACCTTCCCTTCCCACTTTTTTTAACCAGTTTGCTGAGTTCCATGTCAGTATTCTTTTATTTCTTCATAAGAGCCTAAAATGCCTTGCGTTTTGGCAAAGTACATTTATTTTATTTTTTAGCTTCTAAATTATTTAAAACAAAAAGTGTCGACTGCTTGAACTTTCATTTTTATATCAACCAGTATTTCCTGGTCTCCTTTTCAAACGAGCTAACTTTTCTGAAGATTTTTAAGAGGCCACCTGATTTCAGGAGTAAAAATAAGTGAATGAGAAGAAAATATTTACCATTTTCAACTACATCTGTGGCAAATAATCAAAATGTGCATATACCCAAACTACAAAGTATCTCTAGTTAAAATATAAGCTGTTTAACATTATCTTTAATGTTAGCAACCTCACAAATGCCTTCTCTACAAGTCAGGGCCTCACAGAAAGCCATAAAAGGAGAGGAATATAATTTCGCTTGCTGGCACTTACTGAAAAGCTAAAATAGAATAGTAACAGAAATCGTATTTGCCAGCCCTAACCGAAGGAGTTGTGAAACATCTAAGAAGATTGTAAGTTATTATAAAAATGTTGTAATTACCATGCTATTAACTATGCCTTATAGGAGCTGAAACTTTTGTTTAACCAAAAATTATTTCAAGAACAGGCAGCTAATTACTTACATTTAGAAAATATATTGCATACAAAGATATGGAACATTTTAAAATGTAGCTTTAAGTTGAAATGCAGTAGTCCATTTTTTTACTCCCTAGTAAGAACTAGGATTTTTGAAATGATATTTTCAAGTATAGTAAGAATATCTTTGAAATAATTCACTTCTTTTTCCAGTTGTTGGACTCAAAAGATTTTTTAAAACTGTGTCATTTATTTCATAAATCGTGAATTCTTTAAAGCAAACATGAGTGTGTGAAAGTTAAAGTAAGAAATTACGTGATTCTTACAATGAGTTATTGCTCTTTTTAAAAGTGATTCATTGGCTATGGCTTGGGTAGCTTAACCCTTTGAAGTATGCATATCTGTGTATTCAGATTACACATGTTTGAAAAATTCATAAGTTTTGAATTACAGGTATGTATGTGGAATTGTGAGGTCAATACAGAAAGTTTGGATGAAATGCCACTTTGGCAGAACCCTAAAGATTAGTGTCAGCTATGGGATCTTTTTGCTGATGTAATAATGCACACTTCAGTTCACCTTAAACAATGACTCTCTATCTTGACTACTGCATTATGTCATTGCATACTGTATTTATGGCTTTTTCAGGTATAACTGTGAAAGCTTTATTGAATTATTTTTCATTTCTTTTCTAATTACGATTTTCAATTTATGTCATATCCAAGGGAACATAACAAGAAACCAAATCAATTTATTTCTCTGTGTTTCTTGTTTAATAAAAAGAAAACTAAACTTTTCTGATTTTTTTCTGAAATTGCTTTTTCGTGCTTTCTTAAAAACAAATTTATCTTTAAATTTAAATTCAAATATGAAATCCTTTGCGAAGATACATGTTTAGCATTTTTTTTTTCCTTCAGAGAACTTTGTTCCCAGTAAGAATAATTTATCCTGGTCCCAAAACAGTTTTAAACTGGAAAAAGAAGTCGCTTTTAAGAAACCAAAATGGACATTTTTGTCTTAAATGAATCTACCAATGCCTTCTTTCTCCTTTTCTCCACTATTCTCACTCACACACACTTCAACAAGTCTACCCACACCCTATTTTCCACTCCACACTGTTTCTTCCCTAGAGTAAGTCCTTTTCAGGCTACTTCGTGGTTTGTCCACAGCCTAGGCAATGCAAATATTACCCAAATGAGTCCCTGAGATCCATGTTAATAGAAGCTATACAATGTAGTGATAAGAACCAGTTGGCTTCTCTGTCTCCAAATACTGACCTAATACATGTTTGCAGATTAGATTTACAATAGATGAATTTACATAGAGTTCTGTGCTCTGTAGAGTACTGTAGTTGCTTTAGAGTCAGAACGGCAAAATGTGGCTCTTCAGAACTTAGAAGAGAAAATTCTGACCCCTCCTCCTTCCCCATTTTAATGGTTTGACTAACCATAGACAAACACCCTTAGCATATTTGGGGAAGTAAGTTGTTATTTTATCGGTTTGAGGACTTCTCTAAACTTATCTTTTATATGCTCTCCAGCCCTGGGCTGTGATGTTTTCTGGTTGTCTTCAAACATCTGAAAAGGCAAAAGCTCTTGCTCTCAGTTCTTATTAACTTCTTGTCACAACAGGAATAGCCTGTTAATCTCATTGGCCTATAAACTTATTTTTTTTCTTTCCTTGGTTTTCTCCCCAAAACATTCCCCAATTTAATTTGCTGCTTGGAACTTCTATATTGAAGACCACCCATTTCCTTATCTATTTCCCTGCTCATTCTTCACTGTATCTATGGATACATCTGATGCTCTTTATTCTTAAAAGGATGAGAAAATAAGAAATAGGAAGAAACTGAGGAGTTGTTTTAAATCTCAACCAATAAAATTATTAACATTACACCTAGCTGATATAAATCTATACACTCAAGTGTTCAAGAAATTCCATTTTCTTTTACTATCACGATTTTAAAAGTTTAATTCTAACTCTGAGACATCTTCCCATTGGGATGACAGGAAATTCAATCCCAGGCACTCTCAGTTCTCCCCATCTTCTCTCCCTCCCCTTCCCCCAGGCCCAGAGTTGTTAAGGAATAGATGTCAAATGGTGATGTGGAAACAGTAAAAGGTGGCACCTTTTCAAGAATGTGCCCTTCCTCTACATAGGTCCATCTGATTGCTGATCTTGCTTTGACAGATCTTCTGTATTTTCAACAGAAGGCATAAATGTTAATTTGTATGTGAATTCTTTCACATTGTAAATATTTATTTAAATGATGCCATTTAAAAATATATAGTTTTAAGCCAACTCAGCCCATTGGCCACCATTTTACAACTTCTGTCTTGGACATAGTAAGTGCCATAACGGCGCTTGCTATCAGGCTGCTTCGGCCTTTGTGCCCTGCATGAAGGCAAGGGTCAGCCTGGCTATGTGTCTGACAACTTTTCAGAGCCCAGGGGCTCAGGGGAGATGCTCACTTAGATAGCTTCTACCCTAACATTTGGTGGTTATTATTTATTACAGAGTACTTTGTGCTTCAGGAGTTCTCTAGTACTAAAAGGTTGTTTGCACAAGCACAACAATAAAAAATTAATTACACCAAATAGTAGGTATTGCATGGTTCTTATCAGGTGAAACTAGAGGAAGTATTTGGCATGTTGCTTTATTCTTTGCAGAGATTCCATAATTCCAACACTATGAGGAATATATTGGTAAAAGGAGAGATGCTGGTGTCTGGCCCCCTAACACATGATAGGCTTCAAAAGTCCAGGCATGAGCAAATAGAAGATGTGTGAATCTGGACATGGATAAGGGAAAGAATGGAAAACAAAATTGCAAGAGATGATGTAGAGTAAACTGGATAGGATTTGGTACCAAAGATATAGAGAGTGATCCGAGGAGGGCATAGTAGACACAGATGTTTACAGTTTAAGGACTCTATGGGTAAGAGGATGAATTTTTCCCTTCAACAAAACATTGACTAATGAAAAATTAGTTTTAGATTATCTATAATCAGTTCTATTTTTGGCAAATCAGATCATGACACTCCACATCTGAAAAGTTTCCATTGGCTCTCTGATATAAACAGGACATATTTTAGCCTCTTCTACTTGGTCTAAAAAGTCCTTTAACATACAACCTCAAATTGCCTCTCTAGTCCTTACATAGCACCCTGAATACTCAATATTCTACATCTACTCAAACACACTATTTTTTTCTTTGCTGTTTCTAAAACATGCCAGGCAAATGTCACAAGTATGTTGTATTCGCTGTTAAATTGGCAGAATAAGTTTATTCAAATCAGTTTGTGCCTAAAACAGCTCTCATTTTAGCTCTTGTCTATCTTTCCCCTACCCAAATCCTTTGAAAACAACTTGAGATTGTGTACAGAATTATGGTCATTCAATAGGTTTTTACTTTCTTAAGACTGATTATTTCAGTGAAAATAAAAATTCTCTACCATTCTTACTAGTTAAGCTACTTTGAACAAGTGACTGAACTGTTTTTCTTTTTTTTTAAATTTTGGGGTGCTAACTGTGAACATTAAATAAGTCCATGTTTGTACATTAGATAGTCAAAAAATGTTAGATTCCAATTAACTGATCAATAATTTGGCCAAAAGGAAATTTAGGCCACAAAAAATACAGGACGTGGGAAAGGGGAGTAAAGGATAGAAGAAAAAAAGAGGAAATATTGATAGTTGTGTCCCTCCAACAAAGTCCCTTTTGATACTGTTTACTGGTAGACAGTAAATAGGCTCTTCCTAGAAAATTTAAAACATATATTTGTTAATTTATCGAGTGCTAGAAGTATAAATTTACTTAGTAAAATACTACTTCTACTAAAAAATTGGATAGCTTTGTAGATAGCTTATAAAAATACTTGATTCTTACTATTGTGTCAACGAATATTTAAAATAAGTACCATGCCCTGTCAAAATCACACTAATGCCATATTTTTGCATAAAGTAAACATTCCTGGTGACAGATAGAGGGCAATAAATATGCTTGAGAAAATACCTTATATTTCATGCGGGCACGGTGGCTCACATCTGTAATCCCAACACTTTAGGAGGTCGAGGCAGGCAGATCATGAGGTCAGGGGATGGAGACCATCCTGGCCAACATGGTGAAACCCCATCTCTACTGAAAACACAAAAATTAGCTGGGTGTGGTGGCACTTGCTTGTAATCCCAGCTACTCAGGAGGTTGAGGCATGAGAATCTCTTGAACTTGAGAGGCGGAGGTTGCAATGAGCCGAGATCATGCCACTCCACTCCAGCTTGGTGACAGAGCAAGACTAGGTCTCAAAAAAAAAAAAAAAAAAAGAAAAGAAAAGAAAGAAAGGAAAGAAAGAAAGAAAAAAAGAAAAAGAAAAAGAAAATACCTTATATTTCTATTCTTCTCAAAAGATGTATCAAAGGTGACTGTGAATGAAAATCATTTTCTGCAGCAGTGATATGGTCTGGCCCTGTGACCCCACCCAAATCTCATCTTCAATAGTAATCCCCACGTGTGGAGGGAAGGACCTGGTGGGAGGTGATTGGCTCATGGGGATGGTCTCCCCCATGCTATTCTCGTGGTAGTGAATGAGTTCTCACAAGATCTGATGGTTTAAAAATGTGGAACTTCTCTCTTTCTCTCTCTCATGCTGCCATGTAAGACCTGCTTTGCTTCGCCTTTACCTTTTGACATGATTGTAAGTTTCTTAAGGCCTCCAGAGACATGCGGACCTGTGAGCCAGTTAAACTTTTTTTCTTTATAAATTATCCAGTCTCACGTAGTTTTTTATAGCAGTGTGAAAATGGACTAATACAAGCAGTAAGCTGGATTTTGAGAGAATTGACAGGAAGAACTTTGCCTAGGATAATGAACACTGTACTTCTGATACCCTTGGTTGTTTTCAGCTACCATCAGTTAGTTACAAGAGTTCAGACAGGTCTTGTTTGTGCCTGTCTTCAGAAAAAAATAAAGAAAAGAAAGGAAGGAAAGAAGGGCAGGAAGGAGGAAGATAGGCTATATTGCCTTTGGTCTGGAATTTCAGCCACAATTCCAGCCTTGTATTTGCTAACCACCTGTTTCTGGCCCTCTAGTTTCATTCTCCTGCTGTCCTAACCACTTAGTGCTAGATGCATCTTTGTTCTCCCATCTCTGACATTGAACTTGGCTAAAATTTGTCATACTCTATTCTCTTTCTCATAAAGGTAGTCTATGTTCATTCCTAGCAAATGACTGTCTTGTGCCAAAGGTCATCACCCCACCTCAATGGAGTCTAGAGAATTAGATTCACAAAGCCTCCCACTTATACCTCTATTACTACTGTGCAACTCCCCATTCTATTCGTAAAACTGGCTACTCGTAAGAAGAATATCTTTAGGAAATGGTTTGTGGCTGTGGAAAGCTCAGAGATAGCCCTCTGGCTAAAAGGAGGAGTTAATTTAAGTCACTCCAAACAGATTACATATCTGTTTTTTCCCCCTCTGTGTCTCCCCAGTCCGTTTTCTATGATTAGAAAATAATGTTTAAAAGTGATTTCTGATTCAGCTCTTGCTGCAAAGTAGGTGTTTGTAGTTACAACTACAAATTGGCTTAACCCATTAAAGTCTTTGTGCAAAAAACCTTGGGATGAGAACGTGCTTACACTGACAAACCAGTCAAGACAAGTTTTTCAAAGGGTCTGTCAGGAGGAAGCATATGGAGTGAAGACTGCACAGCTAACTTGTCCTTGTCCTTCTCCTGTCTTTTCACTTTTCAGAAAGGTTCAGAGAAAGAAGGTACACAACTTTCACTATAATCAATTCCAGTGATTCTCCTAACATTGCAGCTTGGAAGTTTAGTTCTTTTAAGTGTCCACATCCTTTTTTCCTATAGCCATTTAGGTCCATTTACCTTTCTGCTGAATTCAATGGCAGCTGTTCAGTCCTCCAGTGTACCCGTTTCATAGTCTTTGCTAGTGTTTGATGTACTTATTATGTCTAGTTTATATCAACTTGTTCCTTTTTACTCATTTCCTTAGGTACAGTCTCAAAATTTTAATCACTGTTCAGTTTTCAAGATGTTCATTGTAGTGATCTGTGTCCTTGTCTGTATCAATGTAGGATTTAGTTTGCATACATTAACACAGGCTTAGAAAAACAATAAAGACATTTTTGTTTTCTAATGTAATAAGGAATCTGGTAATAGTAACTGCCGCTGGTTCATCAGCTCAAAAAATGTTAGGACTTGGCTCCCTCAGGGGCTCTAGATACTTGTGATTATATGATATCTACACTATCTTCAGTCATCAGTCCAAATTCAAGGCAAGAGAAAGAAGGACAGGGAAAAAGTAGGGAAAAAGTCAAGAGGCCCTACACCTGGTCAGGGCAGCTGAATCTGCTAGCCCCTTTAAAAGACTTTCCCAGAACTGTATCCAGTGACTTCACTTACATTTCTCTGGCCAACTATAATGGTAGGGAAGACTAGAAAGTTTCATATATTAGGTAGGCTCCTTGATCTTCATACAAAAATTTTATATTTTGTTAGGAAGGGAAAAGAGAGGAATTAATATTAGGTAAACAGTTAGCCTATATTATAATGTCTTTCTCTTCTACAGTATCATAAACCCTTATTCATAATAGAAAAAATACAAGATTTTAGATTAAGGACCCACGGTGGAATGGCTAATTTTATATGTCAACTTGACTAGGCCACAGTACCCTAATATTTGGCCCAACATTAGCCTAGATGTCATTTTAAGGGTACTGTTTAGATGTGATTAACATTTAAATTCGTAGACTTTGAAAGCAGATAAAAACTGTTCGTAATGTGGGTAGGTATCATCTAGTCAGTTGAAGGCCTTAATAGCAAAAGACTGAGATTCCCAAAGGAAGAGAGAATTCTGCCTCCAAACTACCTTCAGACTCAAACTTCAGTATCAGCTCTTTCCTGGATTTTCAGCCTGCTGATCTGCCTTAGATTTCAGACTTCCCAGCCTCCACAATCAATTCCTTAAAATCTCTCTCTCTCTCTCTCTCTCTTTCTCTCTCTCTCTCTGTTTGCAGAAAACATACACCCACATACATATTCACATTGTTCTGTTTCTCTAGAGAACTTTAATATACTGAGTTTGAGTTTGGGATCCCAGACTAAGTAGTTAGGTAATTGTGGATGGGTACCTAAGATTCAGAATCAGTTGGTATAAACCAGGAATACCAGGAATGTTAAGGCTGTGCTCTAAAACCTTGAAAAGGTATGAGGATGGTGGATGGGAAGTATGTGGGAGGAATCCTGGGTCTTCTCATTTCATTGCTGTACTCTTGTTTCAACTGCACCTTCATTTCTATTTATTGGGATTTTAAAATTCGAGCTTCCCCATTAAATTCTATTTGAAGAAGTTGATCTGATTAAAATAACACAGCAACTGATCTTTAAGTTTCAGTCTAGTTCTGACAAATAAGTTTTTTAATTAAATGGATTTAGCTCAAAATATTCTGGGATCTCCAACTGGTAGGGCCAGTTGGGATTTTAGGTGTAGGAGCTGATCCAAAGTAGATGGGATCCCCTAAAATATTCAACGCCTCAAATGACAGTGTCCTAAGAGGTGTTGCTAACCTAGATTCAATTAGTATAAATATATGAGTGATTCAGTCTAGTGTGTAAAGAACAACAGTGGGAGTTGTCTGACAGTGAAGAAAGTTGAAGTCGGTGTGTTGTGGTGTCATGGGTTGAAGTCATTGTTTAGTTTGGTCTGAGGCTGCACAGGTAATTCTCTGCCCTCATTCTGGAAGTGGAGGAAGTGGTCCTGATATACTCACTCACTCTTAATCAAATTCCCTCAGGAGCAGAGATTACTCTTGACACCCAGGTCTGTTAACACAGTGAGTCTAGCGAGGACAAATAAGATCTGACACTAAGATCATACAGGGCGTTTTTATTTCATAAAACTGTTTGCCCACAAGAGATACTCAATAAAAAACATGTTAAATAAATAAATCCACTGTAACACTGTAACTTAAACATGGAGTCTAAAGGTCAGCATACTGTTTAATGTAAAAGTATTATGTGTGTTCTTAAGGAGATGTTCTCATTAGATAGGGATTTGTCAAAGTTTCAGAGATTATTTCTTCTCAGAAGGAAATTCTTGTTTTTCAAGCTCTAAGAATAGTTCTAGAGAAAGATGTTAAATTAACAAGAAAATCTGTATATGGTGTTTTAGACCATCTTACTACGTAATTTTCTCTTTTTTATTGGGCTACATGAGAACATCCCTACAAGGAGAAAAAAAATCATTTTTATCATAATATTAAGAAATACAATACAAATAGAGTTTACTGTTGAAACTAACTCTATAATTGACCCAAATTAGTTCTCTGTAAAATTTGACCAATCAATTTTTTTTTCTACCATTCAGTTTATTCTGTAATAGCTTTAGGAGAGCTTATATTGACCAAATGACTATCAAGATGTAGCTTTAATTTTATAACATAAAGTCTGTAGCAGTATAAATGATTAAGAGCTCTTGTTGTTGACACTGTTGTTAACTGTGTTAGTAGGCTCTAATTCCCGAGAATTCTGAGTACAATTCTGCAACCTTGGATAAGTTATTTGGTTTCTATAAATTTCAACAGTTCCCTCATGTGTTAAATAGAGATAATAATAATAGTACCTATACCCTGATAGGTACTGATTTTGGAGATTATATGAAAAAGTGCATATAAAATGCTTAGCCAAGTGTCTAACACCTAATGTTTGAAAAATAGATGTTTTAGTCATAATTTTTACATTTTGATGGCTAGATTTAATAGATATAAATTGTTTTTCATTTTCAAATATAAGTGAAATTTTGTTAAGTGGTTAGTGATTACAATCCTTTCTTATGTGCAAAATGTCTTATTCCTACATGAAAAATATTATCTAAACAGTATTATAGTCTTAAACAGCTCTTCTTACTTTGTCTTAGGGAAAATGTTCCCATGAAATGAAAAGTCCTTCTTCAGATCAATAAGTGTAAGATCAGAGAGGCAATGGGTCAGGAAAATCAGTATGAAGGATGAAAAGTGGGGAGGGAGACACTGAGGGACAGAGGAAAGGAGAAAAGACCAAACTGCCATTTGGCTGTGTAAAAAGTTTAGGGCAACTGGCTTCTGGGTAACTGGAACTGAACTCTCAACACTGGGGCTGATTAACAATTGTATCACTACTCTCCCCTCCCCAGAGACTACTCCACTGGGCATCTCTATTATTAGGGCTCTTCAAACTAGTATTCTCAGCGTTATCTCAAGGTGATATTCACATGAGCTACTTTCAAAGTGCCTGAAGTATGTTGCAACTTCTGTTATTTACTACTTATAATGTAAGAAATCAAACTCTACAGGATCACAATTAAGGAAGAAATGGGGGCAGTGAGAGTTAGGAAAGACATTAAATTTAGAAACTACTAAAGGGAAAATTTAGCTCAGTGGCCTAAGGATGTTTTGAATTGCTAAATACTGTAGGATGAGGCAACTGTCTTTTAGCCAGAGGCAAAGGGCTTTAAGTGGGCCTAAAAGCAGGGAGACTGCCAACCAGGAGGAGAAGGCAAAAACAGGACTGGCAGATAGAACTGAGGCTAGCTGATTGTATTAGTGAAGAGGCAGTAGTTCTCGCAAGGAAACTGGCATCGTTGGCGTTGATTCAAGTTGAGAAGCAAGCCAGAATCTGAGTTGGAAATCTGAAACTCTCATAGACTTGAAGAGCATTTTGATCAATATCTCTCCTCTATTCTGCTATTATAGGAAGTCTGTCTCTGTTGGTTTGATTATTTAGCTTTCATCACCACCCAAATAGCAATACCAGAATTGTTCACAAATCTGTATTTAATTAACATTTTCTGTGTATTTTTTCTCTTTATTCTTATTTGACTATATTCTTCTATCAGTAGTAACGCAATTTTTCAGTTCCTATCTCGAGGTACATAACATTTGTTTTTCGATTCTTTCCTTTTTCTTTTCCCCTATCCTGGTAGAAACCCTTCTCAGGCAGGAAGAGTGAAATTGCTCAGTAACTGGGGAAGGCAGCTTTCTGCCCAAGTGGGTGTTTTGTTTTGAGATACCCTCAAGCAAGAATTCTGTAACAGACACGAAGAAGTCTCAAGGCAGATCTATTGAATAGTAACATTCAAACCTTCTTCCGTGAGGAATTCATACACATACTGCTGTTGTTTTCATTTTGAGTGACACTGTGATGAACTGGAAAGAACAAAAGCTCTTCTGCCGCACAGAGCCAAGATTGAATCCTGACTCTCCTGTTTTTGCTCTCGTAAACTTGAGCAAATGATTTCACCTCTGGAGTATCAATTTTTCCTTCTGTAAAAGTGAGATGCTATCCATTTTGGAGAACCGTTAGCATGAGGTAAGAAATTATAGGGGGAGATACAGCATATCACAAGCACTCAATAAGTTGTCGTTTTCATTATCTTTGTTATTACTAATCACATTTCCCATATTGTCAAGTCATTGTAAAATATTGATAATTTTACATATGTTCTATGAAATTATCATACTTTCCATACTTTGCTAATTAGTAACATCTTTTATCATTGGATAAAAGGTAGGGCTCTTAAAGCACAGAATTTACAGAACGTATGTAGTGGTGATGCTGATTTTCACTTTCAGAAATCTTCGTGCTCAATTCCTTTCTTTAAAATTCTGATAGTTAAATAAGTGCAAAGTAAGACATAATTTTGGCCAGGTGCGGTGGCTCACGCCTGTATTCCTAGCACTTTGGGAGGCCGAGGCGGGCGGATCACCTGAGGTTGGGAGCTTGAGACCAGCTTGACCAACATGGAGAAACCCCATCTCTACTAAAAACACAAAATTAGCCAGGCATGGTGGCACATACCCGGTAGTAATCCCAGCTACTCGGGAGGATGAGGCAGGAGAGTCATTTGAGCCTGGGAGGTGGAGGTTGTGGTGAGCAGAGATCGTGCCACTGCACTCCAGCCTGGGCCACAAGAGCGAAACTCCCTCAAAAAAAAAAAAAAGACATAATTTTGGTCCCCAGGCAAAATTAACCTAGGATGGAATATGGAGAAAATGCAGGAAAGAACAATTCAATGGGTGCTGTATATACGAAACAAAGTTAAGAGAAAGTTGGGTAGGTGGATCAGCAAAGGCTATGATAGCCCTGAAAAGATTTAACATAGAGACATGGGGAACGAAATGAGGAGAAGGAAATTTTGGGTGGAGGAACCAGCATGATAGTAGATGCAAGTCCAGGCAGGGTGTCTCAAAACTGATATCTCAACACTTTGGGAGGCCAAGGCAGGAGGACTGCTTGAGGCCAGGTGTTCAAGACTAAACTAGGCAACATAGCAAGATCTTATCTCTACAAAAATATTTTAAAATTAGGCAAGTGTGGTGGCACTCACCTGTAGTCCTAGTCGCTCAGGAGGCTGAGGTGAGAGCATTGCTCAGAATTCCCAGGAGTCCCTTGAGTGCAGAAGTTCCAGGGTTTAGTGAGCTATGATCGCACCACGGCACTCCAGCCTCAGCCATACCACAAGACTGTCCCTAAAACAACAACAACAACAACAACAAAAAGATAGTAGATACAGGATACAAGAATCTGTGGCAATTTTGGTGATAAAACTGTTGGCATGTTGTTGACCAACTCTTTTCAAACTCTTAATGGATCAACCACCTTTCCAAATAGAATGTAATATAGAACTCTAATGTAAAAGATTTCGAAGTTATAATTAGAATACAGTTACTTTATAGATTCAAGTTTACACAGTTACTCTTACAATGTTCTGTCTTAATGACATCTAGACATTTGAATCCCGGGTTAATAAACAGCAATTACAGTCTCAGCATCCACTGTACTTGTAACAAAACTTTGTAAAGCTTCTAATAACTACAGATTATTAGGTTTCCAGATAATTCACTTGAAAAACCACTATGGTAGAGAATCTGAAGTACAAACTGACAGGTTTGCCCTTAACTCAGTTAAAAATTTGAAGGTTTCTTAGTGTGGGAATGATATAGAATAACACTGCTCTGGAAAGGCTAATTTTATCAAAGGAACAGGATGAACTAGATGAAATAAAGATCAGAGGCAAGGAGACCTCATTATTAGCAGGCTGTTGAAATAGTGCAAAAGGGGTTGAACCACAGTGGAGTAAGAATGAGGTATTCATTAGCATTCTAGTTTAAATTAGAGCTTGATTTTAATTTTACAATCTTAGAGATACTATAGCTATTATTACTCCTACATTTAACACATATAATTTTGTTGGCTTTAATCAAATTTTAATTCTCTGAAAATTAACTGTTACATAAGAAATGGAACTTCTTGTAATTATTCTGAATGTTGACTTAGAATTGTATTTGGTTGAAAATGCTAATTTGAAAGAGTTTTTTTGTTGTTGTTGTTTGTTTGTTTGTTTTCTTTAGAGTTTTAGTTCTTTAGCTCTTGGCTTAGGTCAGTCTTTCCAGCATGAGGCGCATTGGATGTAAATCACATGCCATTATTTAAATGTATAAAAGTATTAATAACTTGGTTTAAGTAAGTCCAGACCCTTTGTTTTACATTTCTATTTTCTGTTACATGACTTAATATAAGACAGGATTTATTTTTTCTTAAAATCTTTTCTAAAGAGTATGCTTTCGTCTGATACTGAAACCAGAGTTTAGAGAGAAAAGTTTATAATAGCTTTGTTGTAAGGCTCTAAAAATCAAAGGCAAGTATTTTGAAGACATAAATAGCTACGTCTAAAGGTTCTATCATACTTTATTTATCAATCATCACCAAGCAAACTGATATTCCATATAAGTAAAAATTCCAAAATAATGAATGTTTATCGCTTTAGATGACTTGTTTTTCCATTTCAGTCACTTTGAAAATCTTCTAAAATGCATTCCACACTGCCTTGCTGTTGGAACAACAGTATCATTACAAAATTTTCTTAATACTCTTTTTCAAAATTCAGATTCCTTTCTGGGTACTAATAGTCATTTTTGTTTCCAAAGCACCTAATTTCTTCAGATTTCTCATCCGTAACCATTAGTCAGCCTTCACAGAACACTGAAACAATAAACATACAAGAAAGGTTCTTACAATTGCATATAAAGTAAAATTAAAAATAAGTGATGACTTTAACGACCACTTTGTGGCAGCCAGGCATAGTGGCTCACACCTGTAATCCCAACACTTCGGGAGGCCAAGGCTGGTGGATCACTTGAGGTCAGGAGTTGGAGACCTGCCTGACCAGCATGGTGAAACCCTATCTGTACTAAAAATACAAAAAAATTAGCCGGGTGTGGTGGCACGCACCTGTGGTCCCAGCTACTCAGGGGGCTGAGGCAAAAGAATTGTTAGAACCCAGAAGGCAGAAGTTGCAGTGAGCTGAGATCACGCCATTGCACTCTAGCCTGGGCAACAAAGTGAGGCTCTATCTCAAATTTAAAAACAAACAAACAAACAAACAAAAAAAAAAAAACCACTTTGTGGCAGCCATGTAGCAATCAGAGATATTTTACTGGTATTCTTCATATTGTCTCCAAACTATTAAAGTTATTGGATAACTTCTGATTAGGTGGAATATGATTAATTTTCTGCGACAGTTGATTTTAGGTGATTTATATTAAAAGACATGATACAGAGGATATCGGGAAAGTATTCCACTCATTTAAATAAATTAACCATTGTTTTGAGAGGCATGGTTGCATGGAAAGACATCCACTTCATACTGGATATTATAATAGTTGCTACAAGGAAAGTTTACTTTCTGACCAGACATCTCTGTGCTCCCATTGCATTTTACACCATCCCATATCACAGTTCTTGTCTTGTTTTCTTATAGCTGTTTTGCTTAAAATCTTTCTGCCCCTTTCAACTAAACAAACAAACAAAAAGTCCTAAGGGGAAAGATATGCCTGATTTATAGACACAAAGTAAGTACCCAGTATGAACTTATTTTTTGTTTGTAATTAAAATGTCAGGGTCAGCTTAAAACTAGACAGATGCCAGAAACTGAAAACGAAAATGAAGAATAACTCATAACTCATTCTCTCTGGTTCTAGTCCTTGAGGGAATCTGCTAGATTACACACACACACACACACACACACACACACACACAGAGAGAGAAAAGAAAAGAAAAAAAAAAGAAAAGAAAAAGAAAAAACACTCCTGCCAACCCCTACATACTATCTCTATATCTCTACATCTCTACCCTAACTTTCTAATCTCCTTTCCAACACTTCCAGGTAATGGTCCTCTGCTCCAGCTACACCAATTCTTGAAGGTCTCATTTCACCATGGAAACTATCTGTATTTTCTTCCAACTTATCTGGAGTTGATCCCCAACTCTCAAGTCCTGGAACAGAGAGAAAAGAACACTGAATATGTTCATCGTTTTGATTTTGAAACCAAAAATTTATTAAAAGTGACAAAGAGGTTGAAGGAAATCCCTATAATGCTTTCTTTCATCATTTCCCAATGTGCGATCAGTACAAAGCTAGGCCTTCTGTATATATCCTTTATTATCCTGATAAGAAGTTACTTTTATACCAATTTTTAAGGACAAAAAACAGAAGTTTAGCGATATTAAGTAGTAAAGTCGTCTCTCAGTATCCGTGGGGGGACTGGTTCCAGGACCCCCAGAGATATCAAAATCCATACAAACTGAATTACCTTACATAAAATGGTGTAGTATATGGATATAACCTATGCACAGGTTTTCATCTATGCACATATTCCCATGTATTTCAAACAACCGTTGATTACTTATAATACCTAATACAGTACCTGTACATCACTTCATTCTTGTGGGTTCAACGTAGTTCAGTGCATGTCAATTTTAAGTTTTGCTGTTTGATACTTTGTGGAATTTTTACCTATATATTTTTCACTCACAGTTGGTTGAATCTATGGATATGAAACACACAAATACAAGGGCTAACTGTGTGTCCAGAGACACGAAAGAGAACATTATAGATACAGGATGAAAGCCAGGTTTGCTCAATCTCATGGTGCTGTGTCTTAGAGCAAATAGTATTCTCATGTTTCCTGGTCTCACCTTTCATTGCAAAAGAGTCTCCATTTTCAGAAGCAACCTGGCATTTTCATGAAAGCTACCCTGATGTGCTCTGTCCTCCCTAGTTGTCAAAACCTTTTTCCTCCAGGTTCTGTAAGCCTGAGAGCACTGACTTGTTAAATTACAAATAGTTATATAGGGAACCAGATTAATACACAGCAGCCAGATTCATACACAGCAGCATTTTAGTAATGAATTTGGGAAAAACTAAAAATTTTCAGGAACATGCTGGAATGTCAGGCACTGTGACCAGATCCTTGGAAGGTATTTGGGGGCAAGGATATTTACTGGAAACCCATCAAAGGCAGAAAAAGCTGCTTTTTGAAATGCGTATAATCGAATCTTTTCTAGTGACAGAATGACAATTTCCATCCAATGTTTGTGGTAGTAGAAGAATTGCTTTATTTAGCAGGAAAGAGGGTATGGATGGTAATGGTTGATGTCTCTGTGTTTAACATGTAGATTGAACAGGAAGTGTGAACTATTAGAAGTAGAAGGCAGATGGAAGGACATGACAATTGAATGAAATGTCAGAAAGAAAATGAATGCACTAGATTTTCTTTTCACAGAGTAACAGTTTCCTTTCCATGACAAGAGACACAGGGACATGCTTATAGATGACAAAGCAATTTTCTTCAATTTACGGTATTTCTTTAGTGCAGGGCTGTCCAATAGAATATCTGTAATAATGGAACATTTTTATTTCTCAGCTGTCTAATAAAATACCCACTAGCTACATATGGCTATTAAGAACTTGAAATGTAGCAAGTGCTATTAAGGAGCTAATGCTTTTAAATTTTTAATTAATTTAAATGTAAATAGCCTCATATTGGACACTGAAGCAGGCAAAATAGGCATTGAAGCCATTTCTCCACCTTTCCTGTCAAATTTAATAACATTGAGTTTTGGTTACGTTTTATTTTTTTAAGTATTATCAAGAATTTGAAGCTATATTGCTGGTAGTATAAGCTAGCTTACTCAGGTGAGAAGTCTGAAGTAAGTGATATGGATCAGCCTTTCAAGCTTTGGTCCATAATGTGTGCTATCACAAATAATGTTATTGAAATAAAAGTAATTTCACAAATATGTGTTAGTAGTATCTGTCCAAATACACAAATGAAAATCATTTATATAAAATAGCATGGGATGTTAACAAGTTAAAGTAAAAATTAGTTAAGATGATGGTTCCTTTTTTGCTATAGGAGAATGCATTATCTGGAAAAAACATCAGCCAGTGACATGAACCTCCTTCCTTAGTGGTTGCATATTGAGAGGAAAGGAGGAACAATAAAAAGAAAGGAGAGAATATAATTCAGGCTTTTCAAACTCAGTTATCCTAGGGCCTAGGCAAAGTGTTAATATGAGATGTATGAATCCATGATAAGTGTGCCCCTCCCTCCCCCAAACTCCCATCCCCACCACTCCAATGTATTCTGGTCTTCTGTTACACCAGGGGACCATCTGCTCAGTCAATCTGCCCTCACTACCTCACCACTGCCCCAGTCCACCTGAGGTAGCCACCTGGCTTCTTTCATGAATGTTTCAACACCACTGTACTAAACGATTTCTATAGTCTTCTTTAGTCCTGGCACCTTTTGATTCTAGGATTATATAGCCAATATCCTCAATGGAGGAAAAAGGAGTCCTGCTTGAATCAAAATGCTAAATCTTGGAGTTTTGATGCATAAGGACAACTTTATAACTGCTATAACCACTTATGAATAGAGGCTTTAGAGATTGTTATATGCATTTTTTTCCTATGTGAAGTACTATTCACTGTTTATTTGCACACCAAGTTAGAATCTCTAAATTAAGGGAACTAACTAGTAGTATGTTTACCTTATTTATTTTGCATATTACCACAAAATATCTACCTACCACCAGACTAGGAACAAAATAGGTGCTCCATAAACATTTAATAAGTGAATGGTACAGAGATTCCTATAATAAGCACAATCAAACATATTTGTCTGCATAGTAAAGAGTTACTACTCAACATCTTCAGGCTGAAAAACTTCTGAATCCTTTAACTGTGACAGTGTCTGACAGCATAGCGGTCATTTCATTTTGTACTTTTGTTCACTTTTAATGTCAGACCCCCCAAAAAACATGGCAATAGTTAAAGTCAATGATAAGAATTTATACCTGCTGGTTATGAATCCTTAGAGAGTGGCCATGGAATGCTTTCTCACCCACAAACTTAACTCTGTCTCCTTCCCTCAACTCCCAAAACTTGGCAATTTTCAGCCATTAGTTGATAATATGTGCTGGGATGGTTTCTTTCTGTTTATTCTGCTTAGGAACTATGAGCTTTATGGATCTGTAGGTTTACAGTTTTCAACAAATATGGGAATTTTGTCTATTATTTCTGTCCTCTGTTCTCCCTCTTTTTCATTCTGGGTCTCCAGTTACCTATATTGTCCCACAGAGTATTAAAGCTTTGTTTCTGTTTTTTAGTTATTATTTTATCTGTGCTTCATTTTGGATAGCTTCTGTTGCTATAGCTTTAAATCTACTGATCTTTTCTTCTGAAATACATTACTTCCCACTGTTAATTTTACCCAGCGAATTCCTCATTTCAGATATTTAATTTTCATCTCTAGAAGTTCCATTTGTTTCTCTTTTACATTTTCTATTTGTGTCTCATAATTTTTATGTTTTCTTTTATATCCTTGAGGATATGGAGCATATTCTTAATAGATATTTTAAAGTTCTTGTCACCGGTTTTATAATCTCGTTCATTCCTAGGATTGTTTGTCTCTATTGAGTGACTCTTCCCAGTGCCAAACATTGTGAACTTTAATTTGCTGAGAGCCAGATTTTGTTGAATCCCTTTAAAGAGTTTTAGGTTTTGGCCACTTTTTAGAACTTTGGTCTTTTGAAGCTTCTTTCTAAGTTATTTTAGGAAAGGTCTAGAATAAAATTTACTCTGGGCTACTTTGACTCCATTTCTAAGATGTGGGCCCTTCTGTGAAATTTACTGGACGTTTTTTGTATTCAATAAGGCACCTCTACTCTGGCTAATCGGAATTCAAAAAACTACCAGTTCTGTGCGAGTTCTGCGAAGTGTTCATCTTACATAATTTTTCTCTTCCTGGAAGATATTTCTAGTTTTGACTCATGGGACTTCAGAGTACTCATGCATATTTGGTGTTCAGCCAAAGAATTATAAGGATCTCTAGTCAGATTTTGGAGGTCTTTCTCCATTTAGTTCCTTTATCTCAGGTACTTTGCCCCACAGATTCTAACTGCTGCAGCCTCCCCAAACTGGGATATCTGTCCCCCCAATTCAATGAGATTCCCAGGCTTATTCTGGTTTCCTCATTACTTTGCTGCAGCTTGAAAAGTACCTTCAAACAGAACACTCCTCATTTGTTTCTTTTTTCAGAGACCATTATCTACACTGCCTATGGTCCAGGGTCTGTCTTTTTATTTTTCCTTCTTCCAACTTTTATTTTAGGTTCAGGGGGTACATGTGCAGGTTTGTTCCATGGGAGAATTATGTGTTGCTGGGGTTTGGTGTACAAACTATTTAATCATCCAGATATCAAGCGTAGTCTCCAACAAGTAGGTTTTTCGTCCTCACCCTTCTCCCACCTTCTACCCTTAAGTAAGCTCCAGTGTCTGTTGTTCCCCTCTTACAAGTTTCCAACTTGTAAGTGAGAACGTGCAGTATTTTGTTCCCTTTCCCTGCATTAATTAACTTAGGTTGATGGCATCCAGCTGCATCCATGCTGCAAAGGACATAATTTGATTCTGTTTTATGGCTGCATGTATTCCGTGGTGTATTGTACCGCATTTTCTTTATCCAGTATACCATTGATGGCCATCTAGATTGATTCCATGTTTCCGCTATTGTAAAATGTACTGCAGTGAACATACATGTGCATATGTCTTTATGGTAAAACAATTTATATTCCTTTAGGTATATAACCAGTAATGGGATTGCTGGGTCAGAAGGGTAGTTCTGTTTTAAGTTCTTTGAGGACTCTCCAAACTGCTTTCCACTGTGGCTGAACTAATCCAGTTTCTAAAAATAAATATTTTCTATATTTACTCAGTTTGCTAGTTGTTTATGGGTGAAAGTTAATTCTACACTCTGTCACTCCCCCAGGGCCAGCAGCAGAAGTCTCCTGGTTTTCAAGCATGACTTCCTATTGTGCTTATGGTTTCACTTCAGTTGCTTTTAACACACAAGGTCCTGTCTTACCACTGTGCTTATATGTATACAAAATTAAAGCATTCCTGAATAAGTGATTGTTTTTGCTTAGGTTATTGCTTTTCCTATTCTCAAGAGAATCTAAAATATTTTTTGATCTAGATTTTTGACTGGAATATCAAACCACTTTTGAGACAAGAGGCTTTTATATTTGAGATGGAGAATCAGGTGGAGACAGAATTAGAACTGTTCACTCACAATTCCAATTTTTAGTGGTGGTATCTGCAGATTCAGGCTGCCATAAGAATGAATTCAAATCTCAGTAAAAATGAAAGTATGATATTATATAGATTTTTATTATAATTAGTTAATTATAAGATAAGAGAGAAAATTTTCTCTTGTTGATTGACTTTTGCTTTCTCTTCTAGGTGTTACCTATTACTCTATTTTCAGTGAAACCCAGGATTATGTGACAGAAAGTTTTTGTATGAAAACTGCTTGAAAATCAGTTTTAAATGTAGCTACAAAGTTAGGCAGTTACTACCATTTCAAATTAGGAAGAAGATATAGCTACAGATCTAGTTAGGCAGAAATTATCATTTTTTTTTTTACCTTTAAAGATGAGAAATATAGAACTATTACCAAAATTAATCTTAATGTAATAATCATCATGAAGCATTAGTGAACATATAACTTAATAGCTTTGTTCCATTTGAATCAGAAAATTCACAGATTCTATGGAGTGCCAGTGGTGCCAAGATTATATTATATCATTGTTTTAAAATTATTATTCTTATCTCTATAATACAATTCAACTACAAAAAAATGATTTTTTTTTTTTTAGAGTCAGGGTCTCGTTCTGTCACCCAAGCTGGAGTGCAGTGGCACAATCAAAGCTCACTGCAGTCCCAAACTCCTGGCCCCAAGTGATCCTCCCACCTCAGTTTCCCAAGTAGTTGGAATTACAGGTGCACGCCACCATGCCCGGTTGATTTTTTATTTTATTTTATTTTAGTAGAAATGGGGTTTTACTATGTTGCCCAGGCTGGGAAAAAATGATTCTTATGTGCAGAATTAAGATATGCTGTGTGCCCTAGAGGAAGAAGAATACCCAAGTGATTTTTGGTGTTGACCTAAACCTTTATTCAAGAACATTCATCTTTTAATAACAATGTTTTACTGTATACATTTGTAAGTACGTAAACCACATTTTAAAAAATGCTCATCTATTCCTAAAAATCATCCTAAGTAAAGTTACTAATTGAATCAGGTAAACAGCAAAGACCTTTTTGTGACATATTTTAGAGTGAAATACCCATGATTTTTAACTTTAAACATTTAGCAGCATAAACAGTGGTAAGTTTGCCTTAGACCATTTGGAAACTTGCCTGGAAAGAGTTTGGGTCTTAGAAAGAATTTTGCTTCAACATGAGATCCGTGAATTGGAGAGCTGTGAAGCACTGTGCAGAGAGGCACCAACACTTTCCCACCCCCTTTATAGTTAGTTGTAGGACCTCCTGTAACAATACCCCTTTTGAAAACACTATTACAATGGATGATAGTACATTGATTCAGTCACATTTCTAGTCTTTCATAGTACAGTTAAAGATGGTATTGTTTTCTTGACCAAGCTAAAATAAAACAGATGCAAGTAAATCAGACAAAGATGTGAATTCGGCATATGAGTGGACACGGTAGAATTAATATTTATTCCTTATTGTTTAGTTAAGCAGTGTCAAACATATTCTGTTAATATGAACAAGGGGGTAATGCTTTCATAGTAAAAATTGCTAAATTTGGCAAATTTTGAAATTTAGTAACTTAAACATTTGAAAAAGAGAGTAATGGGCAGAAACATGATACTAAAATCTGGAACATCTACTGAAGAGTAGAATAATTCATACACTGAGTCACTCATTCATCAAATGCCTGTGAATGCTCTGTGTGTGTGTGTGTGTGTGTATGTGTAATTATAAATATTGCTGTGCTAAGTGATATGGGGAATGCGAATTATATTAGGTCAAAGTACAGCCATCACCAGTCTAATATCCACTGTGATGTGAAAATAAGACACTATTAGTACACAACAAAGTGGAATTTATTTATTTATTTATTTTTAAATTTGTATAGATTCAGGCAGTACATGTGCAGGTTTGTTACATGGATATATTTTGCAGTGGTGGACTTTGGGCTCAGTCTCCTGCCTTTTGGAGTTGAAAGTGTTTAAATGCTAAACTCTTCTGGAAACACCCTCACAGACACACTCTGAAATAATGTTTTACCAGCTATCTGAGCATCCCTTAGCCCACTCAGGTTGACACATAAAATTAACCATCGCAAATGTTTCAAAGGAGAAAAAACTAAGTTTTAGCTGAAGAAAGACAAAAAGACAAAATTGGTGCTTAGGTCTATGGATTGTGATGATCCCACTTTGCAAAAACATCTGGATATACTATGAGATCATACTGGAAGATGCTCAGATTAGTTCTCAAGAATCTATGAGAGTTTAAATAGGAAGCAAATACTATTTTCATTTTAAGAATGTATTTCTTTTTCTTTTTAAAAAATATATTCTGGATAAATTTTTTAATATTAATGTCATAGTCAAAATTTTACCAGGGTATATCATATTCTATTTTGTCAATTGTGCTTTTATTTTTAACTAGATACTAAAATGTGAGTAAACAAAATCTCAACTAAAGTTGATTTTCTTCAGTTTTTTTCTATTTCAAAACAATTTTAAACAGAAAATATAATAAATTTAGAGATATAATAATGTTAATAAAATTATCTGATATAAGGCCAGGTGCGGTGGCTCACGCCTGTAATCCCAGCACTTTGGGAGGCCAAAGCGAGTGTATTACTTGAGGTCAGGGGTTCAAGACCACCCTGGCCAAGATGGCGAAACTCCATCTCTACTAAAAATACAAAAATTAGTTTGGCGTGGCGGCACATGCCTGTAATCCCAGCTACTCAGGAGGCTGAGGCAGGAGAATCACTTGATCACAGGAGGCAGAGGTTGCAGTGAGCCGAGACTGTGCCACTGCACTCTAGCCTGGGCGATGGAGTGAGACTCTGTCTCAAAAAACAACAACAACAACAACAACAATATAAATAAACCAATAAAGGAATATGGGATGTCAAATTATTTATTCATAAAATAATTGATTAATATTTGCAATAAAGGCAGGAAATCATTTAAGAAATATATCTTGATATGTTTTACTAACTGATGGAGAATGTTCTTTATTATTATCTTTTCCAAACAATACTTTATGTCACCGTGGAGAAAGAGCATAATTCACTAACAATTCAGTACGGTTTTCTTCAGGTTTTCTGTGTAATGGTTTTGGAATTTTCAATTAAAACAGTTGAGATTCTTGCATGGAAAGCATGCTTTAAAATATTTCTCTTTCTCAATCTTGCTACCTAATAGCAAATGTAACTTTATGAGATATAATTTTAATCAATGCTCACCAATCGGGAATTGTTAATTTTTCCAATTTGCTATATATGCTGAAGAACCAGGGTATTTAGTCTTTTGAATGAAAAAATTTGCTTTCTTAAGAAGTTAGAGGTGCAGCACACCAACATGGCACATGTATACATATGTAACAAACCTGCACGTTGTGCACATGTACCCTAGAACTTAAAGTATAATAAAAAAGAAAAATAAATAAAATAAAATAAAATTTTCAGCAACCATATTAAATATCTATAAAAAGAAAAAGAAGTTAAAGTAGATAATATTCTGCTCACCACTTGAATAATATGTATACAAATATGATAACATAAAATGATGAATATGACAACATAAATAACATGAAAATTGTAATAATATAATATCAAATATAAAATATATGTGGTAAATGATATATCACATGTACAAATTGTCTATAGTTTTGCAATGTGTTTATTATATTTGACTTTTATACATTTTTATTTTTTTCAATAATATGCTACGAATTTGAAATGAATAAGCCTCTTTGTGTATGTCAATCAGGTATGTAACTATTATTTCTAAGGTGGAAATAATTTAGGTTTCTAGTTATATTTAAGGAGTTTTTACAAAATTTTGAAAGAATCCCCAAGTGTTTTACTGAACTTTATCAAGAAACAGTAATCCAAAGTTAATTACGTGCCAGGCAAAGAACTATGTGCTATTTACAGAATTGCTTGTTTGTTTGTTTGTTTGAGACAAGGTCTTACTCTGACACCGGGCTAGAGGGTAGTGGTGCAATCATTCCAGCTCACTGCAACCTCAAACTCCTGGGCTCAAGTGATCCTTTGTTTCAGCCTCTCGAGTAGCTAGGACTACAGACAGGAGCCACCACACCCAGCTAATTTTTTAATTTTTTATAGAGATGAGATCTCACTATATTGCCCAGGCTGGTCTCAAATTCCTGGCCTCAAGCCATCTTCCTGCCTCAACCTTCCAAACTGCTGGGATTACATGCATGAGCCACCATGCCTGACCAAAATTGTTTTAAATTAACTGCCCATGTCATTAGCATCACATTTGTTACCCTTCTAGTGTATTTTATTAAATTCTTAACTAACTCAACTGTTGCTTTCTCCTTTGTTCCAGTTTACATGCAATCAAATAATCAACAACTTAGAGGTAATTTATTTTAAACTCCTTCATTTTACAAATGTAAAGGTAAAGTCAAGAAAGGTTTGGTGATTTTTTTTTGCATTTAAAATTTTAAACCTATAGAGCAGTTGAAGTAATAGTATAATGAACAACCATATAATCTTCACCATTTGATAACATTTTGGCAAATTTCTTTGTTCTCTTTTCCTCACACATACACATATGCATATGTATGTACGTTGAATTTTTAATTACTTGCTGTTAAACATCATGATACCTCACATCTAATGTTTTAAAATATACCTGCTAAGTAGGACATTGTCCTACAAAAGCACATTATTATTATTACCTCCAAAATTACTTAGTGTAATTCAGTTATAACGTCTAATGTATCATTCGTGTTCAGATTTTTGTCTCCAACAGGTCTTTTATAATTTTTTTTTTCTTTATACTGGGATTCAATCAAAGTTCATTCATTACATTTGGTTAAGAATCATTGGAATCTTTTAATTTAAAACAATTCCTATACTTTTTAGTTTTTTATTTTAATGATGCTTAATTTTGTGAGAGTCCAAGCCACTTGTCTTACACAATGCCTCTATTTGGATTTGTTTGTTTCTTTATGATCAGATTCAAGTTGACATTTTTGGCACAAATATTAGGCAGTTAGGTGACACTAGATAGTTCTTATTGTGTCAATGAGGAATCACATAAAGTTATATTGTCTCACTATTGGTGATCCTAAATTATATCACTCAATTAATGGATTGATCTCAAGATCTCTTCATTATAAGGTCTATTTTCCTTTTATAATTTAAAGTTATCTGTGATATGATATTTTTAAACTGTGTGAATATTCTGTTCTCTAATAAACTTTCACCAAGTGGTTTGCAAATTTCTGATATTCTTGCCTAAGTTACATATTACTTTGGGGGTTGTATAATGATGATGTTTTAAGTCTGTAATTCTATATTTATTGTTAACATTCCTCTCTATGAAAGACAGCTCCTCTTTTTCAGACATCTTTATTTCCTTGTCCCTTCCCATCATTGTCAAGGATCACTTCAGCACAACTGTCTCCTTTCCCAGAGAGCCCTGTCTCACTCCTCACTTTTAACATGGCAAATGCTCTAGTCTTCATCCATGCGTCAACATCTATCATCCTAGCCATTTCAGACATGCCTTGAAAGCCACTCAGTCCCAATGGCTCTGAAGGGCTCTCGTGGCTTCATGACTCCCAGGTCCTCGTGGCTCTGAAGGACTGAGGAATGACTGGGCACGAGAGGTCCAGAAGAAAGGGTTTAGACTCAACCATGACACGGCTTAATGAAACCAAAGTTTGGATGGTAGGATTAAGGCTGAGGGACATATTATTTATTTATACCTTTAATGGACAATTTCAAAAATAAGAAAAGCAGTAAAATAGTAAAATCAACCCTCAAATACCCATCATTCAATTTCAAGAACTTTTAACATGTTGCCAATTTTATTGGATCTATTTTTCACTCTATTTTTTGTTGTCTAAGGAAAATCCTATGCATGATGTCATTCTATTCTTATATATGTCAGTATTTATTAAACTGATAGGGTTTGTGGTATGCAGAATTCCAAGATGGTCCCCCTAGATTCCTGGACCCTAGAGTACACACACATTATCCCATTTATTCAGTCAAACACTAACCTAGGCACTGCTCTAAAGGATTTTGCAAAAGTAATTAAGAACCTCAGTCAATTGACCTTAACGTAGGAAGATAATCTGGGTCGGCCTGGCCTAATCATATGAGCTCTTTAAATCTCAGTCTAGAGTTCAGAGTCAGAGAAAGTCAGAGATTTAATACATAAGGGGGATTCAATATGCAAGACATTCTCCATTACTATTAATAGCTTGAAGATAGAGGGCGTCACGTGGCAAAGAATGAGTCCTCTAGGAGCTGAGAGCCGCTCTGGTCAACAGCAAGTAAGAAAATGAGAACTTCAGTCCTAAAAGCATAGAGAACTGAATCTTGTCCACACCTGATATGAAATTGGACCCTAATCCTCAGATAGGAGTAGCAACCTCTAATGTTGCCTTGTTTTCAGCAGTTTAAGATCCTGATAAGAGAACTCAGGCAAGATTCCTGATCCATAGAAAGTGGAGATAATAAATTTGAATTTTTTCAAGTTCCTAAATTTACGGTAATTTGAAAACTATAGAAAACTAACAGGATTGTAATAAAACTGTATATTTGCAAATAACATAAAATAAAACTGTGGCAAACTAATTTTTTAAGAAATACCACCATACCATTATCACACCTAACAAAATTAGCAATCATTACTGGGGAAAAAGACAGTCTTTTCAATAAATAGTACTGGGAAAACTGGATATCCGTATGTGGAGAATGAAATTAGACCCCATATCTCTTGCCATATACAAAAATTAAATCAAAGTGGATTAAAGACTTAAATCTAGGACCTCAAACTGTGAAACTACAAGAAAACATTACTTTGAGCAAAGATTTATTGAGCAATACTCCACAAGCACAGGCAATCAAAGCAAAAATGGACAAATGAGATCACATCAAGTGAAAAAGCTTCTGCACAGCAAAGGATATAATCAACAAAGTGAAGAGACAGCCCACAGAATGGGAGGAAATATTTGCAAACTACCCATCTGACAATGGATAAATAACCAGAATATATAAGGAGCTCAAACAACTCCAAAGGAAAAAATCTGATTACCTGATCAAAAAATAGTCAAAAGATGTTAATAAACGTTTCTCAAAAGAAGACGTAGATTGATGGGCATTTGGGTTGGTTCTAAGTCTATGTGGCACATATACACCATGGAATACTCTGCAGCCATCAGAAAGGATGAGTTCATGTCCTTTGCAGGGACACAGATGAAGCTGGAAATCATTCTCAGCAAACTAACACAGGAACAGAAAACCAAACACCGCATGTTTTCACTCATAAGTGGGAGTTGAACAATGAGAACACATGGACACAGGGAGGGGAACATCACACACTGGGGCCTGTCAGGGAGTTGGAGGCTAGGGGAGGGATAGCATTAGGAGAAATACCTAATGTAGATGATGGGTTGATGGGTGCAGGAATCCACCACGGCATGTGTATACCTATGTAACAAACCTGCATGTTCTGCACATGTATCCCAGAACTTAAAGGAAAAAACAAAAGCTGAGATACAACCTTGGAAAAAAGAAAGAAGACATACAAATGGCAAATAGACATATGAAAAGATGTTCAACATCACTGATCATCAGAGAAATGCAAATCAAAACCACAATGAAATATTATCTCAGCTCGGTTAAAATGCCTTACATACAAAAGACAGGCAATAACAAATGCTCGAGAGGATGCAAAGAAAAGGGAACCCTCATACACTGTTGGTGGAAATGTAAATTAGCACAACCACTATAGGGAACAGTGTGGAAGTTGAGCTAACAATTGAGCTACAATATGATCCAGCAATCCCACTGCTGGGTATATACCCCAAAGAAAGGAAATCAGTATATCAAAGAGATATCTGCGCTCCCATGTTTGTTGCAGTACTGTGTACAATAGCTAAAATTTGGAAGCACCTAAGTTTCCATCAACAGATGAATGGATAAAGCAAGTGTGGTACATACACACAACAGAGTACTATTCATTCATAAAAAAGAATGACCTCATTCAACTAATGGAGTGATCTCAAGATCTCTTCATTATAAAGGTCTATTTTCTCTTTCTAATTTAAAAAAGTTATCTCTACTATGATATTTTAAAACTGTGTGAATATTCTGTTCTCTAATAAACTTTCACCAATTGGTTTGCAAATCTCTGATATTCTTGTCTAAATTACATATTACTTTGGGGGTTGTATAATGATGATGTTTTAACTCTGTAATTCTGTATTTATTGTTAACATTCCTCTCTAGGAAAGATAGCTCCTCTTTTTCAGGCATCTTTATTTCCTTGTCCTTTCCCATCATTATGTTCCTTCTCATCATAACATTATGTTAACATTATGTTAAGTAAATAAGCCAGGCATAGAAAGACAAACATCACATTTTCTCACTTATTTGTGGGATCTAAAAACCAAAACAATTGAACTTACAGAAATAGAGAATAGGATTGTTCCAGGGCCAGGGAATGGTAGTAAGGGGCTGGAGGGGAAGTAGGGATGGTTAATGGGTACAAAAAAAAAAAAAAAATAGAAAGAATGAATAAAACCTGCTATCTGATACCACAATAAGGTTACTGTAGTCAACAATAACTTAATTGTACATTTTAAAATAACTTAAAGAGTGTAATTGGATTGTTTGTAACTCAAAGGATAAATGCTTGAGAAGCATTCTCATTCTCCATGATGTGCTTATTTCACATTGCATGTTTGTATCAAAACATCTCATATAACCCATAAATATAATATACCAACTATATACCCACAAGTTTTTAAAAATAATTTAACAAAAAAAAAAGAGAAAACAATCATTGCTCACTATGTTTGATCTCTGAGGGCTTTTAAAAGACATAATAATCATGACTGCTGTGTTATTTGTTAAGTAGGCTTTCATGAATCTGTCAGGAAAGTTAACAACATCATATAACCTTATAATTATGAGAGAGCAAATTCAAACAACTAACATGCAAATAAACTTTTGGATCACATCCCAAAAAAACTTGGAGTCTGTCTGTATTTCTCAAATTAATTAGTTGAAGAGTTGTAATCAAATGACTGTGGAGACCAAATTACTTAGAACATGTTAAATCATGTCATAGTTAACGTCTCCTCTTTGATGAATCTCTGCCATTGTAAATAATTCCAATGAGTCACTTATTCTAAAAGTTGAGTGTGTATCATTTGCATTGCATATTACTTATTCTCACAAAGGTGTTTTCCCTTTCCAATCCCTTTTATAACATTCCCAGTGCAACCACCTCTCTTCTTGTACCTCAAGGTTTGGTTTTGTAAATAAACTACATAAGGAATGAAATACTGAATGATGATATACCCAAGAGTTAATAATTTTTCATTCTGAGAAATTATTACTTATTACATATTACTTTCTGAACTTAACTCCATTTAGAATTTTGTTTCCAAATTAAAAACAAACTGGTCATTTTTTAAATATTCTGCAGCTTCTGACATAAATTCCTTAGTGAGTTTTGATTTCTTGATGATTCTCAATACAATGTTCACTGGATATTTGTCTGAGATTTTGATTACATAGCTCCCTGAAATCTTCATTTTCCCAACTAACTTCCTTAAGTACTATAGCTCCTTCCCTAATGACCTCCTCCAGATCTTATCTCTTTTTAAAAACTTTCCCAGGTTTTGTGGAAAGAAATTACTGATGCATTTCACTCACTTTTAGTATAGGAACCACTAATACATACCTCCTGAAGTCACATAATTACTGATTTCCAAGCTTGTTTCTTGCAAGTTGTGGCCTATTCTGGTTTGGAGCAAATATTTTGCATGTTTTTGTTGATAATTACAGAAACTATAGCAGTAGAAATTGCATAGCCACAAAAGGTTGGCTTGTTGCTAAAAGATTTAAATCAGTAGTTTACATTCGCAGGTTACAGTTTTTACAAAAGGTCTTCAAATCATACATTGAAATCATTCAGTAGCCTATGTATGTTTTCAAAGGATATGTGTAACTGTTGTTCAAACATTTGCAAGTGATGCTGTGAATAATAATTTTATATGTTACTAAAATATAGTAGCTTTGTCACTAGCGTATTTCTTGTCTGTAAGTAATAGAAATAGAAAGGCGGTTATGTAGGATTTTGTTGTACTTTTATATAATCCTATTTTTGAAAAATAATCTCTCTCTAATCTGTATCTATAGATTGATAGATAATAGATAGATATAGTCATGCATCTTTTAATGGTGGGGATACCATCTGAGAAATGCATTGTTAGATGTTTTGTCTTGTGTGAACATCAGAGAGTGTACTTACACAAATCTAGACTGTATAGCCTACTACACACTTAGGCTATACGGTATAACCTATTGCTCCTAGACTACAAACTTGTACAGCATGCTACTGTATGAATACTGTATACAGTATGAATACTCTTGGCAATTGTAACGTGAACTAAACATTTGTGTATCTAAATACATGTGAATATGGAAAAGGTACAATGAAAATACAGTATTTTAATCTTACGGGAACACCATTGTATATGCGGTCCATTATTTTTATGTGATGCATTTATATACACGTACACGTGAATCTGGAAGGATATACATCAAAATTGAATAGTAATAATCTCCAGCTGATTGTAATAAAGAATGCTCTTTATTTTCTTACAGTTTTTTTTTATTTTCTAAACATTTACGATGATTGTATATTGCTTCTGCAACTCCCATCCACCAAAAACCTATATCTATAGTGTATGTATATACATACATATTTTTGTGTATGTATATCTCTAGAAAAAGTATTTCCAGAAAGCAAAAGTTTTTCATGTCCTGACCTTCAAGAAACCTTTAAAACTACTGATTTAGTTAAGAACACAAAATAAGGACTTAGTTTCCCTAGTGTGTGCCAAATACTTGAGCTTTGATATTTTTGTGAGTTTTTAGTCACTGTGAAACATGTGACCCATTTGAAGCTTTCTAAAAGCTGTGTAACTGCTGGTAGTTGGCTTTTGGGAAGAACAGATACATTAAGGCCCAATTTCAAAATGTTTTATTATAAAACAGTACATTGAAAAGCTGTTCAGTATGATTATTGAGGGCTCAGTCTGTAGTGACCAAATGGGTATCTCTATACTTGCCATCAACTGTCAGAACTAGTCTTCAAGGTCAAAAAGAGTTATTTCTATTGATTCAGACCACTACCTCCAAAAACCAGAGATTAAATTCTTCCTAAGAAATACCACTTCTCTTATTGATGATTAACAGTTCCACAAACTGTGGATTCCACATTTCCAAATATGTATCTTACCATAACCACAAAGAAAAAGCAAATAAATGAAGCTAATATATCATTTTATGAGACTTCCCAACATAACCCATAAATATTTATACCTATATATATATTTATATATATAAATATAAATATGAAACAGTATTATTCATTCATGCATCTTATATTTAACTCCAGTCTTCTACTATCCCTGATGACCTAGAAGCAGAAATCAGAAAGCCAATGCCCCATTGTTCCCTGGCAGCCTTGCTGTAAAAGTGGTTGTAGCTATCTCAAGGGCTGTCATTTGCTGAGGCCACCACTGATAGCTGTTGCATTACCTTCTCCATGGCTAGACATGGCGAGTACCCAGCAACTTCCCTCTTGGGACTTTTTTCCTGACCTGACCCTCATTTAGAAACATGTTCTTCTCTCGTACTGGTTTCATGCTATTGATAGAAAACATATCCTTTTTTTGTTTCACTATAGAAATAATAAACATAGCCCTCATCCAGTTGGCAAAAAAACAAAACAACAACAAAAAACAAAAACAAAAACAAAAAAACCAACATTTACCTAACTATATAAAATGCCTCTGCTCAGGAATTTGAAATGTTCTTACAGAAAAGGGTGTTTCTCACAAAAAAAGTTTTCTGTTTATGTAATCCATTTGCTGGGACATAAAGACTCTTGGAACTTACAACATCATTTGATTAAAATTGTAATGAATATTCCAGGTAAGAAGGATTGTATCTTTAAATAATTTCACGTTTATAAAAAATAGAAAGAAAATGGAGTGTTGATCAGAAATTTTTAATTTAAAAGTTATTAAAAGATGTTAAATAGATTAAAAATGGAAGACTATGTTTAAAGAATTCATTTTATTTTGTATTGTTTATCCAAGAAGATTAGAAAGACTATTACTTGTATTTCATAATTCACTAGTTCCATTAAGCAATTTTTTTTTTCAGTACCTAATATGCCAAAGAACTGGGATGGGACAAAAACAAAATGAAGCACACTTTCCTCCTTTGGAGCAGACAGTAGATAGTATATTTTCTTGACTCTTAAGAGTCTTTGTTTTCCTGTTTGAACACGTCTCAAACCAGGACTGGTCTTTTAGTTCATGAATACATTTGAAACAGTATTATTCATTCATGCATCTTACATTTGACTCCAGTCTTCTACTATCCCTGATGACCTAGAAGCAGAAATCAGAAAGCCAATGCCACTTAATGCTGTGGGAATGTACCAAGTCCTATAAGGGACAAAAGAATGGGTGGGCTAGGTCTTGAGAGAATCCTGCTCCACATGAGTTATTTCTATGGCTGCTGTACTCTAAATGACTAAGCATTTCTGAATCCCGAAGAACCCGGCATGTGTCCTTCTGACCCCACATGATTGGATTATAGAGAAAGGCATTAATTTGACTGGGGATATCAAGAAAGATTTAAAGACACTGGAGCTGTCAGATTATTTTTCTAAAAGCATTGTTTTGCTTCCATTATTTCTTTGTTCAAAAAATATCAAATATCCAGCCTGGGCAACACAGTGAGACTCCTATCTCAATAAATAAATAAATAAATAAATAAATAAATAAATAAATAAATAAGCCAGGCATGCTGTTGCACACTTGTAGTCCCAGCTACTTGGGAGGCAGAGGCAAGAGGATAGGCTGAGCCTGAGAAGTTGAGGCTACAGTGAGCTGTGATCATGCCACTGCCCTCCAGCCTGAGCAACAGAGTGAGATCCTGTCTTAAATAGAACTTCCTCATTCTAAGGCCCTAAAATTTGACCACAGACTTAATTTAAACTAGACTAGTGTCTACTCATCTTGTACTTTGGGCTCTACAATCTAGAACTGTGTTGCTGGGCACTTAAAATGTGGCTAGTATAATTGAGAACTGAATTTTTAATCATATTTAATTTTAATCAATTAAATTTAAATTTAAAAATGGAAACTTTGATTTTCTATATTGCTGCATATTTGAATGGTAACATTTTGTATCTATTGAGTTAAATAAAATATTTTATTAAAATTTATTTCACCTCTTTCTCTTTAAGGTAGAGACTAGAATTTTTTTAATGATATATATGGTTTGCATGGTTTTCCTTAGACAATGCTAGTCTAAGGACAGTAAAAAAGCCTGCTTTTCTTGACATTCTACACTTCAAATAAAACATGCCCTTTCCTCCAGATTTTCTCCGTTATGAAAGACTTTTGGTTGCAAGTGACAGACATTTAATTCAAACTGGTTATAGAAAAAAGAAAATTTATTGACTTAGTTAATGAAAACAAAAGGAACAGGGATTTAGGCATAGTTGGAGTCACAGACTCTAATGATGTCATCAGAGCTCTCTTCCTCTTCTCACTTTCCCTCAGGTCTGCTTTCCTCTCTGTTGGCTTCATTCTTTTGCTGGTTTTCTCCTTTTTACAGTAGTCCCCAGTTTTAGGCTTATGTAATTCTCACAACTAGCCAATCCCAGCAAAAGCAGAGCTTAAAATTTCCACAAGTAAGTCTTATTGGCTGGCTTGAATCACACGCTCCTCTTTGAACCAATCACTGTGTCAAAGGAAAATAATTAAACTTATTTCCCAGACATTGGTCATATGGTTACACCAATGTTGGTGTAGGAGGAAATTGATGCCACTCACCTCACATGCAGTGATCCCAAAGAAGGGCCTGTTCCTCAGAGAAAAATCGACAACTTGTCACCAGAAGAAAGAGAATCATTAATGGGTAGGAAAAAGCACAGACACCCAAAAAAGCTGATTGCTCACACTAGAAGTTTTTTCTTCTTCTTCTTCAGAAGACATATAAGATGCCTGGCCAACGTGATGAAACCCCATCTCTACCAAAAATATAAAAATTAACCAGGCGTGGTGGTGGGCGCCTGTAATCCCAGTTACTCAGGAGGCTGAGGCAGGAGAATCACTTGAACCCAGGAGGCGTATGTTGCAATCAGCCGATATCGCGCCATTGCACTCTAGCCTGGGCGACAAGAGTGAAATTCAGTCTCAAAAAAAAAAAAAAAAGACACTGTTCCTTCCCTTCATTTTCTGATGCCCCTTTCTCTCTGGCTTCATCTGTTGTACTCCTTCACCACCCCATTCCCAACCCTTTTAGTTTATGCCTCCCAAATAGGATACTACATGTAGCTCCATGAATATGATCCTGTTTCTCTGACTTTCATGCCTTTTCCAATTTGTCCCCTTCCTCTCTCCTTTCAAACACCCACGAAGTCCTACTCATCCTCAAGTGTCAATGCAATCATTACATTTTCTCAGCCAATTCTTGATTTGGCTAGCCAGGACATGTTCTATAATTCTCCTTTCTGCTTCCTCTGAAACTGTACACCTTCTAACAGATCAGTTTCAAATTAAAGTGTATAATTTAATTATATGACAGGACTAATGTAGATTTTTTTAAACCCTGCTTTTTTCCCCCTTAGAACCTTGCTTTCTTGCTCAGGCTGGACTTGAACTCCTGGGCCCAAGTGACCCCCTGCTTCAGCTTCCTGAGTAGCTAGGACTACAGGTGAACACCACTGTGCCCAACTAGGACTAATGTAAAACTTGATCAATGTCTGCTTGAAGTGGTATATTTTAAACGATCGATTTCATGTAGTTTAATGAAGGGAGTATTTAGAAGTGTTGCCATGATTAGGAGTAAATGAGGTATGGCAGAGATGAGCAAAGGTGGAAATTGCTAATTGGGTTACCACCCCTAGACCTGAAAGGCAAGGAAGAACCATGATACTGGAACCTAGTAATAGCTAGTCGCTGAGATTCAGAAAGACAGAGAGTAACTGTGGCTGTGGGTGGAGGGATACAGACACTTCCAAAATCACGCCCTGGCAGCATAAAGGAGATACAAATAAAGACTCCAAATTCTCTCTTCTCTGTATCATGCTGATCCATCCATTAGCCAAAGTTAGCTGGAATTCATTTGTATTCCCAGTCCCTATCGTAACTCCCTACATACAGCTGATACAAAATATTGAATGAATGACTCTCCATAAATCTCCTATATTCTTAGTTTTTTAAAGTTCATTTTTCTTAATAAACATAATTGATGTAATATAAATGTACAACTAGATGTGATTTGTTAACCTTTGCTATGTTTTCAAATAAATATATTCACAAATTAGAAGAATATTTTTTACCATCTATTCATTCACAAATTAGATTTGAAAATGCTCATCACCATTGTTCTCAGGAAACATGGTCTTCTTGGCCCTGTACCTATGATACTCAATTAATCCTCACAGTACCCCAGTGGAGTTAGTATTATCATCCCCTTTTATATATAAGGAAGCTAAGGGTCAGAGATACTTGAAAAAATTCGGACTATGCTTTCCTTTTCAATTATTTAACTGCACAAAAACAAACAAACAAACAAAAAAAGAATGTTAAAATATTTAAGCCATTCTCTTAATAAGTAAAAAGCAAAATCAGTGAACCAGAAATATTTCTGTCACCACTGAGCTCTGAAAAGAGCAGCTGAAATATTGCTACTTCAGTAGTTTTAAAGTGGCCATGAAAATATGCCTTGGGAAAGAAATAGTGGTTAAAACCATGAATACATTTATTTTGTTTTACTTGAAATCTGTTTCCAGGGACATATGCCCAGATGATTGTTTTCTTCTATGTGATAGGTGCATAATAGCAAAATTAAAAAAAAAAAAAAGAAGAAAAAGAAGAAGAAAGCTGATTGAGGATTAAAATGGTAAATGTGAATGAAAATAATGGGAAATATGAAAACTTTAATATTTTTCTCATCTGCATGATTTTTGAAATTTCTTTGGAAGGGTATTTTGAAAGTTCGAAATGCAAAATGTGATTATTACTATATTGTTACCTTTATCAAAATATGCTTTCACAAGAAAATAGTACTCAAATTGTCTTTAAAAAGAAAGTATTTTTGTGTATTAGATATATTAATCATAAACTATTTTTAATGCAATATATGATGTAACATGTTCATACATGTTATAAACTCCTGATACATGTTTAAATATATTTTATAATAAATTTAAATTTAAATATATTTTAAATATTTTTTTATTTCAATTATGTACTGCTTGGCACATAGAAGAAACTAACAATTTATTGACTGAGTTTATTCCAAATGCTATTAATAACCCAATAGCAATAAGTACTACTAAGGTTTAGATTGTGATCTCAAAAATCCCCGTCTACCAAAAGCAACCAGGGTTCTTTAGAGAAATGGCTGATTTCAGTTCTGGGGCAAGAAATACACAAAATGAACCTGGCTATCTTGTGCCAGAAATCAAAGACATTATCAGAGAATATTAGGGTCATCTCAAGAGGTTAGCATAGCCAGCATGAAAAGCCCTGAAATGGAGGATGGGGAGAATGGACCATCACCAAAAAAGAAAAATTATTGCAATGCATTGAAACAGGATTATCTTATAATCCTACACATTAATAAAAAGCTGACAATTATGCAATAAAGAAATGTTTGGTCCTGGTAGTAGGTGATCAGGTAAACAAATAATAAAATAAAATAAAATAAAAAGAAACGTTTAGAATGAATTAACAGGTAGTTCACAAAACTGGACTTGTAAAGGATGACACAACATTAAAATGTGCTCAATCTCCACAGTAATCAGGGAAAAGCAAAATAAAAATATGAAGACTCCATTTTCTGGTCCATCTGATTGGCAAATCTTTAAAAGTTTAATTAAAGCAAATACTGGCAATCACATAAAAAAAAAACAGGAAATGTTGGAGGTGCAAACCTTTTTTGACTGGGCAATTTGGCAGTGACAATTAACATTTTAAATGTATATGCCTTCTGACCTAACAATTCTACTTTCCTGTATCTACCACAGACAAAGACTTGTACATACTTTTAAAAGAGACATTTATAATGCTCAACTGATCACATTGTTTTTAGCCGTGAAGAGTAACGCAAATTCAATCAGTGAGGGAATTAGATACATGTGAATCAGTTCAGAAGTATGTCTTGGGATATCTTCAAGCTATATTAAGTTTTTTAAAAGTCACAGTGAAGAACATACAGTGTGATATTATTTACATTAAAACCCCACAAAATTATTTAACTCCATATGTGTCTTACAGGTTATTATACAGGAAATAGTTAAGCAAAGATGCACATCAAACTGATAGTATTGCTTACTTCTAGGGAGAAGAATCATGTTAGAGGGAATTAGAATGGACTTTTGCTTTAATTGTATTTTTAATACTATAAACACAAGAAAGTGTTTAAGTAGTCTTTGTTTTATACTTCCAGTAACCATCTTAGATGGTCATTTAAGTCTCCATTTACAGGTGAGGAAATAGGGCTCAAAAATATTGCCTGACCAGCTGAGGTTTAAACAATAGTAGAGTTGAAAAATTAATTCAGGCTTATCTTAGGGCCTCTATGCAGACTCTTCTCTGTACATTGCAAGTAAAAATGATTTTATATTTTGCATTGGTGAAAACTTTTCTAGGGAGATAACTGGGTTGGAAACAGAGATTTGGGAGCAATCAGTATTTGCAAATTAAAACCATGCAAGGATAGTGAGATTGTGGGGTAAGGAGAGCAAGCCCAGGACAGAATCCTAAGAAGTGGCAACATTTACTAGAAGAGCGGAGTTAAAGACTCATAAAGAAATCAGAGAAGTTGCTACATAATCAGAAGGTGAGAGTGAAGTCAAGAAGTGAAAGACAGAGAACATTTTCTGGAGGAGGAAGTGGTCAACATTGGCATGTGCTGAAAACAGGTCAAGTAAGAGGACTTTTGGACTTTGGATTTGGTAACAAGATCACTGGTGATTGTGGCAAGAGTCTTGGTAAATAGGAGGAAGCGGAAAGCCATGCAGAAGGAAGAAACATGAGAAAGATAGGTGGACTTAGTATGGTCGTTCCTCAAAAAGTAAATATAAAATTACTGTATGATTCAATTCCACTTCTGGGTGTATATAAAAAAATTGAAAGTAAAGATTCAAACAGATATTTGCACGCCCATGTTCATAGCAGCATTATTCTCAATAGCCAAAGATAGAAACAACTCAAGTGTCCATCGTCTGATAAATAGGAAACAAATGTGGTATATACATACAATAGAATATTATTCAGCTTTAAGGAGGAAGGAAATTCTGACACATGCTGCAACTTTGATGAACCTAAGTGAAATAAGCCAGACACAAATGAACAACTGTCATATGGTTGAATTCATATAAAGTACCTAGAGTAATCAAATTCATAGAGATAGAAAGTAGAATGGTGGTTGCCAGGTTGAGAGCAGGAAGGAACGTTCAGTTATTGTTTAATAGGTGCAGAATTTCGGTCTAGAAGAATGAGAAAGCTCTGGAGAGAGATGGTGGTCATGGTTGCAAACAATGTGAATGGACTAATGCCTCTGAACTGTACGTTTAAAAATGGTTCAAATGGTAAATTTTGTCAAATATATTCTACCATACACACATACAAAAAAGATACAAGGGCTCAAGTCAATGTGGGCAACTTTCTCAAAAAGTTCTGATGAAGGAAAAGAAAGCAAGAGGACAAGTCAGTCAGAGGAGGAATTTTTAATGTGAAAGATACTTGAGCATATTTATCAGCCTGGAAGGGATCATTAGAGAAGAAGAGAAGTAGAGATATACATCCATTATTCAGGCAAAAGGTACACAAATATTGAGGATATACATTAAAATTACAGCAGACATTGAAGACTATGCTTCCAGAAGTATTACTGGGTCTTTGGGGACTGATAAGCCTAGTGTTTTATATAATGATACCCAAATACCATAATATTTAAAATTTGTCTAAACACATAGAATCTAAGCAATTTTAATCACATCGACAACTTTTCTGTAGGGATTTCCTTATAAGTAGTTCACAAAAGAATTCAAATAAATTTTTATATTAATGACATACTGGGGTTTTGTTTGTTTATTTGTTTGTGTTTTTTGTTGGGGTTTTTTTGTGTTTTTCTGGAGGGGGCAGCTTTCTTCACTTGGTTTATTTGTTTAACTTCCTGCAAACTCATATTAAGTATGAGTTTAGGTGAAATGGAAAATATTTCAGTTTCTAATCATCTTCTAATTACTCTTTGTTTGTTTGTTTTTGAGACGGAGTCTCACCCTGTCGCCCAGGCTGGAGTGCAGTGGCAGGATCCCGGCTCACAGCAAACTCTGCCTCTCAGGTTCAAGGGATTCTCCTGCCTCAGGCTCCTGAGTAGCTGGGATTACAGGGGCCCGCCAACGTGCCCGCCTAAGTTTTGTATTTTTTTGGTAGAGATGGGGTTTCACCATGTTGGCCAGGCTGATCTCGAACTCCTGACCTCAAGTGATCCACCCGCCTCGGCCTCCCAAAGTGCTGGGATTACAGGGGTGAGCCATTGTGCCCAGTCTAATTACTCTTAATGCCTCTTTGGACATAAGGTTAACTAAAAAGCAAAGAGTGTGGTGCAGTGACAGCATGATAGCTTCTAAAGTCCAAAAAGTGGTTCTTGCAACACGCGGAGGTTTGCATAATTACTATGCTTCGCTTGCAATCCATCTCCTTCTTCCCCAATGAACGAGGGAGGTTGGGAGCAACTGCCACACATAAAAAATGAAGCTACACATTGGCTTCTATTATCTGGCAACCTGAACCGATGATAAATATATTTGTATATATCCTTTTATTTGAAGTTGGCAGTAGTATTTGCTTTGATCAACTTTTTTATGTCTTTTTTCAACCATTGTCCCTACTGTCCTTTAAATATTCTCATTTACTACTCCAACCTGTAAGAAACTTAGCCAGCTAAATGTTCAGTTTTGCAGGATCTGCACCTCTGCACCTGTTTTTTACTCTTGTGGCTGAAGTAGTGAAAGATCATGTGTAAGTTCATGTGTAAGTAACAGTTTCAGTTTTGCAGTGCTTTATCTCTATGTAACAGGCAACTATTCATGAGAAAGGAAGTTTGAGACTTGTAGGTAAAAAACCACCACCCAAATTCCAGGAAAATGTCCGTTTACTGGAGGTTTTTTTGTTTTGTTTTGTTTTGTTTCTTCCTTTAATAAGATGCCTGTAGTCAGATTAGCATTTGGGTCATACTTCAAATATTTTAAATTAATTAGACTTATAAAAGCAAGTTTATTCCCATATATCAGCTGGACAGTTTTCTTCTGCATAGGGCAATATTTTCTGTGATCATTGAGCCACACAGGACATGTTTCCTTGTGTAAACGAGCACTACTTAATCAAGTATAGATTTCTTTTTTTTTTTTTTTTTTTGAAATGGAGTCTCGCTGTGTCTCCCAGCCTGGAGTGCAATGGCCATGATCTCAGCTCACTGCAACCTCCACCTCCTGGGTTCAAGCGATTCTCCTGCCTCAGTCTCCTGAGTAGGTGGGATTCAGGCGCCCGCCACCATGTCAGGCTAACTTTTGTATTTTTAGTAGAGACAGAGTTTCACCATGTTGGCCAGGCTGGTCTTGAACTCCTGACCTCAGGTAATCCTCCCGCTTCAGCCTCCCAAAGTGCTGGGATTACAGGCATGAGCCACTGTGCCAGGCCAACTATAGGTTTCAATAGCTTAACTTTTCTAAACTTTGCTTACACATATAAACATGTGTATACTTTAATTATATATGTGTACAGGCACCAATTATAGCCTGTTGCTCTGATTTCAAGTGTAAGCTTCATGAATAATTTTCCATGCCCCATAAAATGGATAAAGCATAATGACTGTTATTTCATAACTTCCTCTTTTGGTGGACTATCCTTTTGCAGAGGAAGAAAAAAAAATGTAACTAGAGAAGAGAGTTGAGCAGAGAACCCAGATCTTTGACGTGCTGGTAGTTTGTCTCAACCCATGAAACAGCTTAACAAGCAACTATAACAGCATTGAGGTAAGAACAGTTATTTGCTATTTTTCATTTTATTATTTGGATTGCTATTTATATAGCAACAATTTAAATGCTGGCCAGATTACAGTGTAGATTAGATAAACCGGATACCTCTTTCAAGTAAGTAACCGACATTTTAAATAAAAGGTTTAATAAATTGACAAAGCTTCAACTTCATATACAAGCTTTTAAAAACCTGGAAAAATTTAAAGTTTTCATTGATCTCCAAATTATTTTACCTGCAAAATAAAACATTATCATTCTTGTGTATGTGTAATTTTGCACACAATTTAGTGCTGAGGAAGCATTTGGATTATTAACAAATTTTATAACTTTTCTTCTTCCCCGGCTCTAGATTATTTCTAATACTCTCTCACAGATACACTTTTGTTCATTTTGCATATTATTAGTTGAGCACTTTCCAGAAAAAAAGCATTCTTACATTTGTTTTTACTCACTGTGAAAATATATCATTTAAAATATGACATTTCAGTATTATTTTTATATCTCTTCATAATATTTGTTTAGAAAAATTAATTTGTAGTGCAGACAGCATGATTTAAAAATTTAAATGAAATATGCAAATCTAATTTTTAAAATTTATTGTTTTCTAAATAAGTTTAATTTGTATTTATAATGCTTAAAATATAGTAAGAATGAAAAAGATATTTGGATTGATAATTGGAAATCAAACTAAACTGAAACTGATCTTATTAGTGAAATTCTAAAATAATCTAGATCCTAGAAACTTTTATTCTCATTTGCACTAATTTAGAATAATACCTACACATATTAACTGTATTTAATACAATTGTATTCATACTATAGCAATTTTTAAATCTTCCTTTTAAAAGCTGTTGGTTTCTTTATACTTTGGTAAAAACATTAAAGAGCATTTAATACAGCTTTGAAAAGAAAAATCAGTTTAAGTGAACTACTCTGGCTATATACACAAATGGAAGTTTGAAGAGTTTGCCTCTGAGCATTTTCATAACTGAATCATTTTGAGAAGGTTTCATACATCACACATTTATCATGTGAGATTTGGTAAGTGTAAATATCCCAAGACGTATATGAAACTGTCTTAATTTGGTTTGAAAAAATTAGGCTAATCTCATGGCTTCCAAAAAAGAAAGTCCACATTATCCCATCAATTAATAGATTTAATTTTCAATAAATTTTGGTAAATGGTGCTGTTATACTGGTTCTAGTATGTTACCTAGTACCTGGTTGGTTTTTTGTTTGCTTGTTTGTTTTACGTATTTTCATGCACTATACCAATAGTTGCTGTCTTCTTATTGTAGGAGGAAGGAAAGCAGATTGTTAGTGTTACAAACTCAGATGTGAACTGTTGAATCAAATTTAACATATTAACTTGATGAAAATTTTAAAATTAAGTTGATGGTTATGAGAAATCCGTTACAATTGTATGTCTTCATCTTTATCACACACTAATTAAACACAACTGCTTGTCAGGTCTGGTAGATCAAGCCTGTAGTCTCAGCTACTTTGGAGGCTGAGGCAAGAGAATGGCTTAAGTCAGAAGATCAAGGCTGCAGTGAGCTCTATTGCACCACTACACTCCAGCCTAAGTGACAGAGCCAGATTCTGTCTCTAAAAATATAAAAATAAAGAAAATTTAAAAATAAACACAACTACTTCCATCAGAAGTTCAAATGTCCACAATTTTAACTATGAGATATTTTGATATCATGAGCTATTTAGTGCTATATGTAGTATGGTTATATACTAAATAATGGCTAACAATCACAAGGAGACATAGCCCAAGGTAATTACAATATAAGTTGGTCATAAGTGTAATTCAGAACAGCAAATGAAGGCTAAAGCACCAGAGAAGATACTATCTTTCTGGCAAGACAGATTTGTTGTTGCTGTTGTTGTCAATAATTAATAAAGTCTGAATGAACATCCTAGTTCTAGATTACGGAAAATAAGTTTTTAAGTTGTTCTCTCTTTGAGAAAATTATCTTTACATAAGGAAAAAAGCGTGCTCATCTGAGTTTCCATAATATTAATAAATTAATATTAATAAATATTAAATATTATTTATTCATCATAAATAAATATGATACATAATTTATTATTGCAAAATATAATTTTTACTTCTGAGCTGTAGATATATATTTTACCATGTTTTAGTAGATTATGTTTATGTGACATAATTATCTAATAAGTTTTCATTGAATCTAATAAAAGTTGAGGCTGCATGACTGCTGTATATAGTATTGTGAAATTTGGTCTCTGTCTTAATAAGACATAGTTTGATTGTGTGAAGTGAATGATCTTCTTGGGGATCTACTAAACTATTGGTTCCAGGGTTGATGCTGCTAATCTCACAGTTAAATGGATGTTCTCCTCCTCCTTCACAAGATGACCTTCCCAAAGTTGCTCATCTACAGAAATAGAAAAGAATGATCTGCTTATAGAGGGCTCTATCCCACTCCAACAAATAAACATACATTATTTTTCAAATAATAATTACATTTAGGAATAACAGTGCTATTTGTTTTTGACATAAATTACTAAACTTCCAAAAGAACATTGACACATTTAGGCTTTGTTTAGTTGTTTTGTTTCCTCTTCTTTTGGCCATTTTCCCATTTGCAAGAATAAAGAGAAGAAAGCTTGTTGCCTAGAAGAAAGATAACAGTTTGGGTGCAAATGCAGACATGACCTGTTTTGAATTGAAAAACAAAAATCTTTGTATCTTAGATAATGTGGGCCTTTCAGCAATTTAAAAGCAAATTTGTGCCCTCCTGTGTTTGTTGACTTTCTATTTATTTTTAATAAATGTAAATTCCAAATGATTGCTACATTTGCATATTCACATATATTATAATTAAAATATGCTAAATAAATAAGAAATTATTATGATTGCAAAAATATGAACTATGTCAGTACATGAGCTCTGTGTGATAAAATATGTATCATTTTCATGAAGAAAATAATTTGTACAGATATAAAAATAAGGGTAAGCCATTTTATATTTCTGAATATTGCCATTTAAAAAATAAATGAAATGGAATCTAATTTACACATCTGCATTGTAGAAAATAAAACCACTGTTTGTTAATTTTTAATCTTTAAAATGTAACTTGTTATTTCAGAATTAGTATAGTTCTGTTATTTGTCTGACATCATTGATGCTTTTTATAATTTTTTATTAACTAAAGTTAGGCACTTAAATTTAATGTTTTTAAAATTCCTTCCAGTTTTATTTTTCATCCTTGTATACATTTTCTAAATATAGGTTTTAACTTTTTATTTAATTTTTTAACTTTTAATATTATAGAGGAAAATACCAGATTTGCATATTTAAATTCAAATTTAAATAAAAATGTCATAGAATCATTCATTAATATTGGAACCTTGGAAAGCAGATGAAGAATGAAATTAGTCTATTGGTGTTGCTCCATAAACTAGTATAAAATTTCATACCTCATTATTATTCTACTTTGCAGATATTTCATTGTAAGCCTTTAGTTTTTTTTAAATAGGTAGTGGTTATCACATTCTCAAACTTTTTTTCACCTTGGAAAAAAATAAATTGCAATATGATTTTGAGAAAAATCACCACAGTTGTGATTTTGAAAAAAAATTAAATTTTTTAAAACTATACCTTAATGCAATTTATTTTCTCTTTGCACAAGAGAAAAATTTTAAGTAGGTTGCTTTTATTCTCGTTCTATGTAGGTGAATAGAGCTGAATTAGAGGAGCAGCAAAAACACTTTCTATGAAATTAGGCGGCCTTCTGAATAAAATACAATCATATATCTGATGGCAGTGAGTTTTCTTAAATGCTCACCAGAAATTCTTGTTACACTTCACCTACTTTAAAACATCTTATTTAGAAATAATTGGAAGCTGAAAAAAGTTGTAAAAATAAAAAAGTGTAATGAACCTCTTATATCCTTACCTAGATTTGCTTAAATATTTTATCCCATTTGCTTTATAACATGCTCTTGTTTTCTTCTTTATATTTTTCTATGGTCATAACTTTTTTCTGAACAACTTAAGAGGAAATCACACATAACAAGGTCTTTCAGTCTGTATTTTCCAAGAATAGAGATAATCTCTTACATAATGGTCACATTCAATTATCTACTTCATAAATTTACATAGCTACACTACTTTATTTAATATTTGTCCATGTTCCAATTTTGCTGTTTTCAAATAATACATTTTTAAATACTTCCCCTCCAGTAAATCACCCAGTCTGGAGTCAATTATCACACTTAGTTGTCTTCTGTCTTTTTAAAGTGTATTGTTGCTAAATGTTAAGTAAAAATTGTTTATTTTTATAGTGTAAAGCATGTTTTAAGATATTTATACATGGTGGCTAAATGTATAATGGATCAATTGAAGTAATATATGCATTACTCAAATACTTTCTGTAGAGAAAACATTTAAAATCTAATCTCTTAGCAATATTTAAGAATAGAATACATTGTTATTAATTATAATCACTATGTTGTACGATAGATTTCTTGAATGTCTTATCTCTTTAGTCCCCTTTTGTCTGGAACATTTCCATATCATTTCTTTGTCTTTTATGAAAATGAAGATTTTAATGAATATGGTGTATTCACCAACTCTTTTTTTCATTTTAATAAAGTGCTCCTCATTGTTTATTTTTCTGACATTTCCCCATGATTAGATTATGGTTATGCACTTTCTGCTGGAATTCCTCACAGGTGATGTTTCCTCTCTTGCTATCATATGTAGAGGCACATGAGCCTCTTATGTCCCACATTGTTAATGTTCATTTTTGTTGCCTAGTCAAGGTGTTGTCTGATTTCTCTATTGCATAATGATGGCTCCTCATCAAAAATTTCCCCTCAGATTTAACATTCATTGATGTTCTTGTCAAATGCAATCTTTACTATAATGGTTGCAGTATGATGGCTTTACAACTTCAGCACTCCCTCCACATTTGCATTAGTCTTTCCCAATCTACTGTAAGCAAAAGAACTCCCATCTTCAACATCTATTTCATTATTAATTTATGTATCTATTTGTTACTGCTATGGATTCACGAATTTCTTTTTTCTATGACTCAACTATTTTGGTGCTTAAATTGTTTACATTTGACCAATGGAGCCCATCCATTCTATAACAAACTATCCTCCTTCCCTCCCTCCCCCCCCCTCCCTCCCTCCCTCCCTCCCTCCCTTCCTTCCTTCCTTCCTTCCTTCCTTCCTTCCTTCCCTCCTCGCTCCCTCCCTCCCTTTATTTCTTTCTTCCTCCCTTCCCTCCCTCCGTTTGTGCCTCCCTCTCTCTTTCTGCTTCCCATTCAGGGTGATCAAGTACTCCTTTTACATACAATTAGGTTCATTATTCCCAATTTTAGGTTGTTTCCCTTTACATTTTTATTGATTTAATTTTATTTTTTGAGTCAATTAATTTACTTTAAATCTTTTTTTAACCTGTTGAGATTAAGTGCTGCTTGTCTTAGACATTTCTGCTAAACAAATTTGATGCACCTTAACTCAAATGTTACTGATAGGGTTCAAAAATACTTGCTTGAGTTTGGGATTGAGCTTTTATCTTTGTATTTCAAATCTCTTCAATCTACATTTAGTCTGAAGTTAAATTATCCTCCTTTGCATTCCAAAAAGTGACAATTTCAGAAAAGAAAGTAGATAGCTATAGTTGCACTGGTAGTTCACTTATCTTATGGGTTTATTATTCCAGAGCTTTTAAAAGTTAAATGGGCATGTTATCATTACACTTACAGAACAAATAATTATGTAAACAAAGACAAGAGCAATCATAAATGTAGTATAGTTTATGAGCTAAAAACTTTTTCATTATTTTATATGTGATTCTAGAATATTCCTGCCCCCAATACTTCCCTATATTCTACTCCGGCATTCATAACTGAAAATAAACCCTAAAATTCATAATAGGAAGAGAAATTTGTGGTTAATGTCAAAAGATTCATTTTCAAGTTCCATTTTATCACTTACTGACTGTGGAACTTGAATAAGTTACATCTCCTATATTTCTAGACATCTAAATAACCCTAACTAAAAAACAAATTCATACCTCCTCAACTTTCTACCAATTTCTGGGTTCATCCCCCACACAGATTATTAAATCTATACACTCAGATGTTAAGAGGCATCTCAAATTCAACATGCTCCAAATAAAACCTCTCATTTCCTTCCCCTCTTTCCGCTCCATCATCAATCTTCTTTGTTTACTAAATAGCACCACCTTACTCCCCTTACCCCCATTATCCAGGCCAAAAGTATCTTTAATTTCATTCTTTCTTTTCCTCACCTACACTCCATCTATCAGCATGCCTGTCTGTTCTGTTCCCAAAAGATATTCCAATGCTGACTAGAATCACCTGTTTCACATCTTGAGCAAAGTGTAAGACACTGTCATCTCTGTTCTAGATGTCTCTGTTTTTGTGGTGGCCTATTAAGAAACCTCTTTTTCTATTCTTGCATCCCTACCAATATGACCATTTAAAATATCCATCAAATCATGTGACTTCCTGCTCAAAATTCTTCAATCGCTTCTTATTTTAATTAGGATAAAATCCAGATTCCTCACTATAGCTTATATGTCTATGTGTATTCTCTCATATCCTATCTTTCATCTCTTCATTCATGATATTCTGGCTCTAATCCTCATTTTCCCCCCAGAGTATTCTGAGCTCATTCCTGACACAGGGACTTTCCACATGCCCTCCTCTTTTCTTGGCATGCCCACATACCTTATTGTGACAATCTCTTCTTTATTCAGGTCTCTTCTCAAACATATCTCCTAATAGACGCCTCCCATGGTCCACTACATATTTAATTGTAGTATTCCCCACTCCATCACTCTGTCATTTTACTCCATTTTAATGTCACTGATAGCACATAAAATGTTACACAACATGTTAATTTTTATTTCTTTATCCAATTATTTATTATATGTTTCTTTCACTAGAATGCAAGTTCCCTGAGGGCAGAAACTTGGCCTTTGTTGTTCATGCTACTTTTACATTTTCTAGTAAAATAAATGGAGCATAGTAGGTCCTCAATAAATAAACAATGATTAAGTGAAAAGCCTCAACATTTCTGAGCCTTATATATAAAATAAGCATAATAGAAATAACTATCTTCCAACGCTGTCTTGAGGAGGCCAGTATTCTAAACTGCCATGCAAATGTCAGGTGTAGTTTCTTTTGTCGGTTTTGAGTCAAACGAACTGAGACCCAAAAGTGGTCCTTGGAGACAACAAATAGACAGAGAAGTTCTCTTTTTTTCTGTGCTGGCAATTTTCCACTGAGCTCAAAAGAGACAAGTTCATAATGACTGCCACTAATTTTTTAGAATCCTGGGGTGTAAGACCTCTGAATTTCTTGCCCCATTGCCTCTGCCCTTGTCCTGCCTTGCCGTTGCCCCCAAGAAAACATGCACCCACTCTTCCTTGACAGTTAGGGTTCATTGTTTTCCTCAACCACATGGAAGAGTAATCTCCTTCCAGAATCCTTTCCTGATTAGCCATCTGCCTATGCTGGCCTCACATCTATGTGTATTTTCAATATTGTTTTGTAATTACTTCCTTGTTCTATTTTTGATCTTGAAATGGATTATAAAACTGCTCTAGGAAAATTCTTTTTCTTGTATATCCAAAATATCAAGCTTAGTTATATGTTAATACATATAACTAAGTTTTTGAGATCATAAGGCCCTAAATAATAAAACCAATGATAATGATGATAATTGCAATGTTAGTAATAATAATAGCTCTGCTATTTCATGTTAAACTTTTTTTTGCATCATCATATGTCAGGTGCATCACATGATTAACGCAATTAATGCCCTCATGAGTCCTATGCAATAAGTACTATTATTTCCACTTTACAGATTTAAGGAAAAATATAGAAGTTCAGAGAGGTAGGTAGCTTAATAAAGGCCACGCAGTTGATCTACCTTTAAACTGAATCTGCATCATATTTATATATGACCTATAGCACTTATTTTTTGAGAAGCAAAGTAGGTAAATCTGTGGTTTGGTTACAGTTAAGAATTTATGGATTATTATGATGCAGCCCTAAGCCAGAAATCTTACAATTTGGTGGAGTAAATATTAAAAGAAATATATTTTAAGACACAGCATAAAAAATAGAAGGTGCCACATGAAAGATCAAAATAATTTAGAACTGTACTTCCAGGTGCAGTGATGGTTACAAGGCTCCCTGGAGGTGGCAGGTTTAAAGTTGAACTGTTAAAATTGTTTCATTAGGTGGAGAAAAGTTGTGATAATAAATTTTCAGAAGAGTTCAGAAAAATTTCAAAGAAATAAAAAATTCTGATATTACATTAATTTAATATTGAGCCTTAACTTAATATTGAGCCTTTTAAAAAAAATATTCAGCCTTTTTAATATTGAGCATTATCTCCTACAGTGCTACCATAGGAGATATTTGGTGGCTTTGACTTTATGGTTCTTCTCAGGAAATGCGTTATGTGATGAGAGGATTTTAACTCTTGCGAGAAGCTCTGGTTTCATTTTAAAGTGAGTTTATTCATGAAGTCATATATCAAGCACTATACTTTGGGCACTATTTTAGGTGCTGGGGAAATAGTGATGGACAAGATCAAGTTTCTACCCTCAAGGAGCCTTCAGTCTAGTGGGGAAAGCATTGAGCAAACTAGTAAAGAAATAAATTTTAAAGGGACTTTTAGATAATGATAGTGACCAGAAGAAAATCCAGCAGAGTAAAAGGATAGAGAGAAGATAGAAAAAACATCTTTATGTAGATGGTCTCCTGAGATGGTCTATTTGAAAAGGTAATATTTAAGCTAAGACCTGAACAACAAGAGGATTGAGAGTCCCATGCAGAGGACTCCGGGAAGAGTAGCTCAGGAGGCGTGACTGACCGGCGTAAGGGCCAGAATGAGCTTGGCGCATCTGAGAAGTAGAAAAGAGTCTGGGTCTCGAAGGATGGTGGGAGATGAAGCTCAGGAGCTGGAGTTGAAAAAGGGCCAAGTCACATAGACTGCAGACCAAGGAATGGACTTGCACATATGAGCAAACATTTCCAAGGACATGCACATGTGTTAATTGGGGATGGGAATGCAATGAATGAACCATTATCTCTGGCTAACACAGGCTTGGAAAAACTGTTGTTTGAAGAGAAACAGGAATTACTACATAGGTAAAAGTTTCACAGGAGATAAATTATTACATTTAGGTGAATTTCAGGTAAGCCAAGTTTACCTTGATGAAAGTGAAAGGAGTTCAAGTATTATTTAAATTTGTAAAGATAATGTTTTCAGCAAAAATTGTCATGGAATAGTTGACTCTAATCATGGTCATCTGATAATAGCGTCATCATGCAACTTAGTTTCTGCATGGATATGAAGCAGAAAAGACTACAGAAATAACTACATTTCAGCCTCCAGAGACAGCAGATGTTTCCTTGTTTATTGTTCCCAAATCCCAGTACCAATAGCTACTGGGCCCCTGGCAACATCAACCTGCTCCCCTTAAAAGTAGACGTAAATTACTCTGCCATTTTCCATAGTAATTATATATTGCCTATGATTTATTTTTATTATCCTAAGAGATGTAAATGACCCATATCACTACATTTTACATGTTAGTTGGACACTGCTTGCTTTAAGGGGTAGGAGGTTGGGGCTGTGATTTGGAGAAAAAATATAGAATAGCTTACTGAAAAGACTTTTTACATTGAGTAAACGGAATCAATATTTATTTGTTAGGGATGATGAGAAAAAATGGCCTTCCCTCATACTTAAGAAGTTAATAACAATAATTATAGATTCTTCTATTTCTGGTTTGGGTTAAAAGCTGCCCATAAAAAACATTACCTGGCCTTGGACTGAGTGTGTACTAGAAGGATGACAATCATGTTGTCCCCAGGGCAGTCAGATGTGTTGCTATAGGAGCCAGAAGCTTACTTTTGAGTGCTACTGGCAACCTCCAAATAGAAAACCATTGTGCTACTGGTATTACAGGGTGTGGAGGATTATAGATTACTTATGTGCTATTTAAGCAATGCATTCTATCTTATGTGTATATATATGGGTATCATGATCACCATATTATCGGATTATTGCAGTGTGAGGTAGTGTGCGGTTTTTAAGTGCATGTGTGTGAGAGAATAAATGCATGAATATCTGCAATATGCATTAGAGAGCACTCCTGAAATATAAGCCACTTCCTGACCTGGGCAGATTAACCAAGAAGCAAACCTATTCAAGTATGAGAGCATTAGATTTTCTACACTAATAGTACACATTTGTTGACATGAACTGGATTCAGGAAGGGAATACAGAAAGAGCAGATGGACGTTTGGTTTGACTATTTAATTAACTTGGGGCTGATGATCACCCTTCAGAAAAGGATGCTGAGGATGCCTTCTCCAGAGCCACGAGGCCTCTCCTTGTGCCTTTATTTGGCTTTCCTCCTCTCATTGGTGACCCATCATGTTAGGAAAAAAAAAAAATATCTTTCAAAAGTGTAAATGTTATTCTTTCTGTGGGTGATGTCATCATTTTAGTGGCCCAAGCATTTGTTACTAAAACAGTACTTAGCAACACATAATCATTATTTTCTCCTCTTAAAATTCTGAGTGTGTTTGTTCTGATGCAGTCAGGAGACACATTTTTCAGGGAGGTAGGAGTAAAAGCTTAAAAACATGAAGTAATGCCTGGAATAATCTCTTGACTTGTGTTCCTTAAATAAGCAAGAAGACAACTAAATTTTCCTTCCTGTGGCGACAGCTTTGGCGGAGTTAAAAAAAAATTTTGAAATATAGTGCTAAAGGAAGTGGTTTTCATGCAACTGTGCATCATATACTCTTCGTTAATGTGGTAGATACCGTTTGCTTGACTTCATTTGACTTGTCTTTCTCATGTTTTTGCTTGTAAAGTGGGTGAGAAAAGTTCCACCAAAGAAACCTGTGCACTGACCAATCAATAGTGATGTTTCTAAAGTTCCTGTTAATCATTTCAGGAAACATCTTGGGCTCTTTTTTAATTACATCCTACGTAATATAAAAACTGTAAAGGTATTTCTGTATAGCTATACCATCTTGTAGAAAATAGCTATATGTTTCTTAAAATTTGTAATTTGATTTGAATCCTCATATTTCAAAGACACTTGAAGCTTAACAAGAGCTTACTTTTAAAAACATATTCTGTATTTTAAAATTTGTGGTTACTCTTTTAAATAACAAAAATAGATGTAATTTATCAACGGCCTGACCAATGTTAGGATAATTCTCATGAAGTCATTCATTATCACAATTCCACAAGGTAGACATTTTAAGTTTGCAGGAACCTAAGACTTGGAAAAAAACTGTCCAAAATCTTATGCCTAATAACAGATTCTAAAGCCTGTCTTTATGTCTAATAGCCAAGGCCATGGGAAATTACACTTAATCTTTTCCTACCCTGATTCTTCTAAACAGTGTGTGAGTCATGCACAGGCCATTGCACCAAGTTGGTTGGCAGGAGGAGGTGGGTATGCCCTATTGCCAAGAGCAGCCAACAACAAAGGCAGCAGGGCAAGGTTGCAGCAGAAGACCAAGGTTGCAACATCAGTAACTACTGCCAGTGGAAACTAGCCCATGTATCATACTTGGTATGTTATATCTGTTGCCAATAACCCCGAAGTAGATAGTGTTTTCCTTTTAGTCACCCAGTAATCTAGTCATAAACAAAATAGATTTACTTCATTGGCTGCTTCTTCCATCATGGTAAGGAAAATGCCCAAAGTTATGCCACGTATCATCTAAGCATTCCTTCTTTCTAACAATTAATTTTGGCTGCCTTCCATGAATCTGATATTGGTGCCAAACATTCCCTATCCCACAAGTTCAAGAGTAATCAAGCAAAGTTGACACCTTCTAGTGCCCACATGGGCTTCTTGGTATTTAGGGACCTTGGCAAATTATTTACAGCTTCTTTCAGATGAGCCTTCCAGAGCTTTGTAAGAATAAACAAACTTCAAAGGTATCCGAAGGGGAAAAACTGTCCTGGCTAAGTCTATAATTTAGGCTATCTTTAGAGAGCACAACTCCATAAAGAGAGAGGTCCAAGAAACCAGCTTCTTTTATACAATTAACTTTTTCTTTACTTAATTGTAAAGACTAAATGACAAGTAGGAAAGTGCTTTTGCAGGAATGTGGGAGTCTTAAAGCTGTAGAAGGAAGATACACTGTGCATGGGAGTAAGTATGTGGGTGGGAGTTATAGATTACTGCTCTTTTGCTAGTCTAGAATAACTATGCATAAACATCTTTATAGTAGTAACTTGAACAGAATCGTTAAACCTCTATTAAAGGCACTTGATACATCATTTAAAATAAGCACAGGTTACCTTATATCCAGAAACAGAAAAAATCATTTTACATCTAGCAAAAAAAGATTTTAAAAGAGCCTTTGATTTTTGACAAAACAGATGATAATAAAATTAAATTTTTATTTTATTTTCAAAATATTAATTCAAAAGCTATACTTTTGAATATACATGCTATACTTCTTGAAATTATCAAAGATAAGCTGGCTAGCTTTGTAGATATCATACCCTTAAAAGATAAAGCCCAAGAAGTGAATGATAGTAACACCAAAGACAGTAACAGCAAGAGCATATACTAATGATCAGTCACAGATATCTTCTAATCTTGCCTTTAGGGACTATGTGATGGACACCTTGCCACTTAACACAAATAGTCACTATTTCATGCAACTACTAATAGAATTCTGTCCTTATAAATGAAGAGGATTTCAGACAATATGCACATATAGTACAAGTATTGTGAAGACTTTCAACTATAATGTGAGACATCTGAATTCAATAAAAAAGGGAGAGAGCATTAAAATAATTATAATTGTTTATCTGTTTAGATTCAGCAGTTACACACTCTCATTTTTCTCCTTCACTAAATTTTGCACATTTATATTATTTACTTAGTTGATCATAATTATTTACCATTTCATATTCATTGTCCTTGCTAGACTGTATACTTCAAGAGACTTCAGGTCTAGTTTTGCTTACCATGTAGTCTCAGACTCTAGGAAAGACTAGAATTATGCCAGGTGCTCAGTGAGTATTCATAGACCGGATAGGAAAGTTGATAGCAATAAGGTTTAGAATGAAAATGCAGCAGTAACTGGTGAGCTGGTGACCTAGGGCCAGAAAAGTTTGAAAAAGGAAAAGAATGCTCCACATTGTCTAAAAACACATTCATTACTGGGAGGGCTCGATGGAATCAGGCCCTGTCAGCAGTTACTCATTGCTAAGCCCATTGCAGAAACATAGGCATTCAAATCCATCCAGGTGGGGCCAGGAGGGTCATTTGGACTGACGGCACATTCACAAAGGCCATAAACTAAGATGTCTAACATTATCTTCAAATGAGTTTCAAATGAGGTATGTTCTGTTAATTTGTTTATGTTTATAATTTAACTATGTTAATTTATTGAACGAATTTATAAAATATATTAAATATACAGAGTAGCTTTTGTTGAATACACATAATTATACATATGAGTATGTAACTGGTGAAGATAACGTATATCTTCAAAAGGAAGTGGCCAAGAACACACTTAATCTCCCAGAGGCTCTGATGTCACTCTCAAGGGGGTACTTATAATCACAATTTCTTAGCAAGAGACAGGGTATAGAATTTTAAACAAACAGCAACCTAAGCATTTCAGAATATGTAGGATTCTCCTTTGTGTGATCTTAACTGTTTGTCTTATCTGTTTGTAATCCTATGGATCACTAATGCTTACCTGGTATGAAGTGAAGCATATTTTGGTTGCCGAAGAAGCACCACTTCCAACCATGTGCATGACAAAATGTACCACCTTGCACCACCAGTTTAGCTATCCACAGCTTGTCCTAACTCCCTCATTTCTAGATGCATATGGGCACCAGCCTACCCAAATCTAATTCTATTTGAGACCAAGTTTCCTGCAGATAATTCTGTTTCTATTGAGCCAAATAAACTTTACCTGCCAAAGGAAAAAATGGAACAGGTCAATGGATTGCTACCTATTCTGGGTAATTTCCATTTCCTAAGCTCTAGCTTCCTGCAGAGTTTAGGCAAGAAGCTGGCAACCTTGGCTGCGCTTTGGAATCATCTAAGGGGCTTAAAAAAGATACAGACACTTGGATGCCACTTCCAGAAATTTTGATTTAATTTGTCTGGGTTGCAGCCCGCCTATCCAAAATGTAGTCAGAGTTAAGAACCACCGCCCTAGTTTCAGTCTCCTTATTATGAGCATGGGGTCATAATTACCTCACATACCTCTTGTGATAAGTTCAAGGAGATAATGTGTGACCTTAGAGTCCCTAACACTTCCATTCCTCCTTTGCTTCATGAAAGACAAATGAAAAGGAAGGACGTGGGGTTGGCAAGTCTGGGAAGGTGAGGAGGGGGGATACTTTTGCAGAGTTCTTCCAATGAGCAGTTCATTAGGGTTAACAAGCTATCCTTTGTTAAAGCAAACACTCTTGAAGGATTAAGCCTCATTCTCGCCTTAGTGTGAATTACTTTAATCAGATAATCTCCCATCACCTAGTTGAGGATTTGTTACTGAAAGCCTAGGGAAGGCAAGGAGAGAGAGTTGCAAGGCCAGTTTGGGATTCACTGAGGCAAGCCAATGAAGCCTCAGCCTCTAGGAAATAAGCTTTCCATAATGACAGCATGAAAAATCTGAACAACAAACTTTCTCCTCATGTTGCTAGGACAATATTTGTTAAAAGTGTTTTTCTGATCAAGTCTCTTATCTGTCTAATAGGCTTTCATGACTTTTTCTGACTTTCTTTCTGCCATGAAGCTCTTAACAAGTGTCGGGTAATTTTACCATTTGCCAGCTGCTTTGGAGTCCGTGAGGAGCACCGCCTTGCCCAGTCCTATCCTCCTTGCCATCTGCTTGGCACATGGTAAGCATGCAGTGTTTGTGGAATTTAACTGAATGGTTTCATTTGCTACAGTCTTTTCCAACTGTGTTTTTTCCCCCACGTCTGTCCCCAGCCGCTAGACTATGAACACCTTGCAGAAGACTTAATAACTTCTTCATCCCTAGTGCCAAGCACAGCCGTTGGCACATAGTCAGCCCTCAATGACTATGTGCTAAATGTATTAAGGAGCAATAGCCAGTGCACTGATGCCTAAGTTAAGATATTAAAATTAATTTGTGACTGCGCTGCTCAGTTCCCGTTCTTTTGGACAAGGCAAAGAGGAAAGAAGAGACAAAGAAACAGATATGTGAAACTCCCACCATTTATTAATGGGACAAATGTTGTTCTTATTCAAAGGTCTCTTTAGAACATCTTTTGAGACATGATTTGAAGGTAATTTCAGGAAACTCAGATAGGCAAGAAGGAATAAGAGGAGCTAACGAAAGATCCATGGAGAGAACTCACACCATGGAATGGAGAGAGAGATGTGGAATATCATAGAAACCAAAAGAAAGGAACCTCAAGAATACAATGAATAAGTAGATAGAGATACAGCCAGCATTTAAGAACATCAACCCTGCTATTGGCATTGTCAAAGATTGGTTTGCCTTTAGAAATAAGTAAGACAATGGCCATATTTTTTCATATTTGTTTTCTATATGGAACAGTGTTACTATGTAGAAATGTTTGGGTTACAGTACATAAAACAGTTACATCACAATATTTATATTAAAAGCCCTATTAGATACTATTTTTAAAAGACTGCAAGGGAATTCTGGGCTAAATGACAACACAGAATTTTATGAAATGGTAGAAAGTGTTTTACAATATTACGTGTAGTTACATATTATAAGCATAAATAGATAATATGTCAATTTTGATCTTCTGGGTGTATTATATATTTATTTTTATATCTGTTTAATTTATTGAAAGATCACAATTGCATATTTCCTTGTCTCTAATGACAGTCCATAGTAGAAGGTATACATACATCCCAGGTAGAGTGTTTATAAATATATTACACATTAGACAGATGAATTCCAGAGCTTAGGGTACTGGCTGTGAAACACTGTGGGGCAGGAGGCTTGTCCTTGTGTTAGCTGCAAGGCTTTGGTCAAGGGCCAACTTTCCAGCTTCCATTACCTCATGAAAAATTAAGATTACATATAAATGACATGGGGGGTGTCCTTTGTTTTATAAGCTTGTCTCAAAAGATTCAATTTAGAAAATAAATTGCATATATAGTACAATATTAACTATGCTTTTAAAAATGCACGGGAAAAGCCTAGAAGGAAATAAACTGTAATACGAACAGTTTCCTATCTCTGAGAACTGGAAACACCACTGATACAAAAATATTCTACCTTCATTAATTTTGAATTTTCTACATTGTGTTGACACCAAGTAATAAATAAGTCACACACAGACAGGCATACCACATCTCCCTTCCCTCAAGGTACGTTATCTTGAGGATCATGAGTCTTACAGCTTCTCTTCAACACTGAGATGTAAGGTTCTAATGTTTGTTGTACCCCATTGCTGAGGGTCTTCAACCAAATCACATTCTGCTGCTGGGTCCCCAGCCATTTGCTGCCCGTTGCCCTCCTAGACAGAGCCCACTTTTGGTTTGCTCTCATTCCCAGCAGTGGTGCACGTCATGCATTCTGTTCTGAGATTAGACTATCAGCCTTTACACAGCAGTCAAGAGTTATCCAGTTATCTTTGTGAAAACCAAATTTAGATAACGTTCCATCACCCCACCCCGACCCTTGCCTCTAACATAATCAAACATGTCAATGGTTCCCAGTGAGGAAAAGTATCATGGCTGTAGCTTTGCATTTTGAGCGTGATGAATTTGATTGAGATTCATTTTTTCCCTCTTTCTTAACTGTAAGCTCCTTGAGGTTAGGTCGTTTTTGTTCACCATAGGGCTCTCTAGCCCTGTGGTGAACTCAGGCCTTAGGGCTCTTGCCATGCAGTCCCACTGCTTTGAATGCTCTTTCCCCAGTTATTCCTCACTTCGCTGAGAACCTTGCCTGCATATGACCAGCTCAGTCCTCCATCCTGTTTCACACAACCTCCTCTCCCAAATCCCCCTAACCTGCTTTATTTTATTTCATAGCGCTTATCTCCATCTGAAATTACCTCATTATTTATCTTTTATTTTTTATTTTTGACTTATTTTTTGTTGCTTCTCTCCCCCTAGTAGAATGCAACCCCTTTGAGGGAAGTGATTTATCTGTGTTGTTCATTTCTGGAACCACAGTACCTAGAATAGGAGTTAGCCATGGCTGATGCTCAATAAATGTTTGTGAAATGAATAGAGTCATTGTGTGAAAGGTGTTTTCTCTATGGAAAGAAGAAAGGAGGGATGAAAAAATAGAAAGAATAAAACAAGGAAAAAAGGAAAGAAGGAAGAAACAGAGGAAGGAAGAACTATACTCTTGGAAATCTAATGTAGCACCTCCTCACATTAAACTGGGGGAACTGTTAGGCCTATTTTAGAGCTGCTTCTTGGCCTCATTGTCTTTAAGAAAAAAAAAGACAATGAAAATGAATGGCCTGAGAGAGTCAGAAGACACTGATGTCAGTTCTGCTCTGCCATGGTGCCAAGTTCCTTATATAATGCACTCCTCTGGTTTAACAAGGGAACAAGGCCAGATGCTCTTTAACATTCCATTCAATGCTAAAATTCTATAATTTTGAACTTTTAATTTCAAAATGTATTTGCTTACTGTCTCTCTATTGCCAAATCCCAAAATAATGATATTGAATATATAGATTCAACTTTTAGGTAAAATAACTTGAGAAATGCATAATATTTAACTGTTTTAAATTTTACAAACATTTAGTAGCAAAGATACTGATTTTATATATTTTCACATTCATGTGCCATGTTATACATATATTGTATATTATGTATACATATATGTATATTATAACATGTATATATAATATTGTATATATATCAAATATATACACAGTATCTATTAGAATAAATATTTTTATTTTTAAATAGTGAGCACAAAGAAATTGTGTTGTGTACAAAATATATAAAGGTCTTTGAAGATAAACTAAATTCATGTAATTCTTTTTCTCAAGTATATTTATTCAAATATCTGAACAAGTTTGAATTCTACAAAAGGTCTCACCTCTCTCCTCAACCCTGTTGTGAAGTTTAATGTGATACATTTAATGCATCTACTTAAACTTGATTCTCCATACAAGAATGTTTGCAACTTTTGATTGCCTTTTAGAGTCATCTTCTCTTGACTATCTATATTTAAATATTGATTAGGAAGCACAGGACATGAGACTAGGTTCTGGTTTTGACACCATCTTTCAATCAATTATTTTTATCCTGGTATAATAAAAATATCATTTTAAAAGGGTATACCTCCTTGAGATATTTTTATTTAGGTGATTTGTGTGGGTAAGAGTGTGTGTGTGTGTGTGTGTGTGTGTGTGTGTGTGTGTGTGTCAGGAAAGACAAGTTATATTGCAGAGGCAGTGAGAGCTTACTGAGCTATGAATGCGGTATGCAGAAGAAGTAAGTCACAATTCACACAGGCACTCACACACTTACATAGTTACCTTAAATATCCCCATTGGACTGAAAAAGATAAATGCTGCCATTATCTTTATCTTTATTATTGGTAAACAAGGAGCTGATATTATCTATAAAAACCATATCCCTTAACTGTATTTCTCTTGAGATTCATTGGTATAATTAAAACTTGAATGGACTGAAATATTTCAGGAACCTGTAGTGAACACTCTTTCCTTTATCTGAAAATGTAGTTTATTTTACCTGAAATTGTTTTCTATAATTTCCCTCTCCACCCACAAATGACCTTCTTTTTATACTCACGGATATACTCACTTATGAACCTGTGGACTATACACTTCACAGAAATAGGAGTAACTATAATGTTCTCCTGGCACTGAGGGGATATCAATGGTATTCTAAATGAGGAACTATTAACTTTTTATTACTATAATGATTTTTTAGTACTTTCCATAGTTTGAAATGTGGTTAAGATGTTACTGGCAGTTGAAAGCTGACACCATGATTTAATAGTTTTAACATATGATCTGGTGTCTGTTACAGTGCTTTAATATTTTAAATATTATCATTCATGTTATGTTATCAATGATAGTAAATTAGGCCAAATCAGTGGTAATGTAGCTTTATATCACAATTTATTTGGACTCATTTTGAGTTATAGATTGACCATTGCTTTATGAGTTTTCTTAGCCATGTTTTTCTCCGTATCTAATGTAAAATAACATGTTTTTCTCTTCTTTTTTATTTACCAGGATGGTTATTCTACTGTTTCTAACATTAAAGGATCATCCTTGTATTTCTTTGTATTCTGTCATGGAGCAAAAAACATGTCTCATCTCAGTTTCAATTTCTCTTTTGCTCCCAGAAGTTCCCCCCTCCTTCAGTGTTGAAGTAGAAACATAATTTCCCCTTTTGCACCATAAACAGGTTCAAAAGTCCTTTGTTTCACCATGTTGCTCCAAACAGCAAATTTTCTAACCCACATGATAAAAGAACACCACAGTTCTAACTTGGAATTCTACAAGGGTTTGAGAACAATTGAAAATAAATTTCTACCACCAGGATTAGTCCTTAGTGGTTTGCAGGCATTCTAAGCAGAGGGGCATGGAAGCCAGCTAGGACACCAACCTGCTAGCAGATGCAAAGGTTGCTCTACTAAGAAGTTAGGCCTTTAATATCATAGACAATGGGAGGCAAAATGAAGACATTAAAAGGCAAGTAGTAAGCAATTCAGTAGGCTAAGCCAGGGATTTGAGAGTCTCCCAAGGCTCCTCCCTTCCTCATTCCCTGCATGAGTCATTTTTCCAGTCTGTCCACACCCATTCACCCCTCCATCCCACACTCTCATTCACCCTCCAAGCTGCCGTCACAGGAACTTTCTGCAATACAAGTCTAGACTCCATCTCTGGCCCTTGCTGCCTAAACTTTTCTAGCTCATTAGTTTTGACAGTAAAGTTGAGACTTGTTAGATTAACACAGACCTACTTTTCGCGTCATCTCCTGCCACTTTCCTGTACTACCCTCCCCTCGCTTCTCATAGAAAGGCTGAGAAGGCTGGCAGGCCCCTTGTGTATACCCTACTCTTTTCATTTTCTTTGAGACAGGGTCTTTTAATGTCACCCAGGCTGGTCTCAAACTCCTGGCCTCAAGCTATCCACCCTCCATGGCCTCCCAAAGTGCTGGGATTACAGGTGTGAGCCACGCCATCCAGCCTGTCCTGCTCTTTTCTTTTCTCCACCTGGACTCTACTCCCTTTTGATATTGCCAACTTCTACACATCTTTCAAGGCACCAGTTAAATGTAAATCCTCCAGGAACCCTTCCTTCACCATCCTCAGAGCCCTCGTGGGATTGCTTCCAACATCATAGCACTTATCCCTTATGCAGAATTAATTGGTTTGTCTCTCACCTAGTAGAGGTGTTATCCTTGAGTGTAGGGACTGTCTTATCCATTCTTGCATCACTGGCATAGTAGGCATTAAATGTAGTTGCTGAATGCTTAGTAAGAGGAATGGAAGTCTTCATAGCTTGGGGTAGTTACTAATGGGCAGATAGAAAGTTCCCATTCCTGTTCTCTGAGAAAGTGTCAGTGTTCTTTTAGTTTGCTAAAACTGTGTGGGGACTTGAGTCCTTTTAAACGATTAACGCTGGGAAGAGGCACCATTTAATTAATTATTTGTTCTGGAAGGGCTCAGTGTACAATTTTAACTCAGTGCTTTGTGGATCTAGCTAAAGGTCAAGAACTCAAGTCGGCTGTTAGTGCCTCTGGAAGGTATTTCTGCACTTTAGCACCTTTCTGATGTTTTTCCTTCACCGCGAGCTGGCCTCACTTTCTTCAACACAACCTAACCTGCAGGAAGAATGTTGTACCATATCCAGCATTTTTGTCCCAAATTGTGTCCCAAACATGGGACAAACGTTTTTCATTAGAATCTTCGTTGCACAAGTTATCCGAATTCCTTACATTCAAAGGAAATCCTGCCCCCAATCTCCAAAACTTCATCACATCACAGACGTTCAGCATTCTTTCCATTCAAAGCGAAGCCAAGTTACATCTTACAGCACCCAGTGAATTATGATGTGGGGCTGTGGTTTATTTGCTCTAGCGACAATATGGCTTACTTGCTGTGGAATATCGCGGTATTTCAGAAAGTAATGTATTATTTTTAAAGAGGGAGCTTTGCTTTCTCTAAATCACATGGTGTAAAGTTGGAAATAGAGTGGCTTGTAAATTACAAATATTATTTACAAAGTAGAAGGAAAGCTGACATATGAGTGTTTGTGCTTGTGTGACAGTTTCACTAAGGATTTCCAAAACTGGACAGGCTGTACAGTGGCAATCTTGAAGATGTTTTTCCCGCCTGTTAGCCCTCCAGGTTCAAAAACTGTTTGGTGCATTTTAAGGCGGCAGTCTCACCAGATCGCAGGATTCTAGTCTAATCGGCTTCTAACCTTCAATCTAACCTTGCCGGCTTCCTTGTAAAGCCCGGTGCAAGGGCCTCTTTCAAAACGAACCCACTGGTGTGTCGAGCTAGTCGGTAGAAGTAAGTAGCTGGAGGGCGTCCGGTCTGCACGCCCGCCGCGAGGTTACAATGTTGAACGCATGAGATGGAAGATACCAACGGGAGGCCGAGGGGATCCACGGCGCCCGCGCGGGCTCCAGCTTCCTCCTGCTCTCGGCGCCGCGGGGCAAGCACCCATCACCCGCCCTTGCGGACTCTGTCCGGTTGACAGGCGACCCTGGGGCCCGGGGAAGCGCGGGAGGGCGCCAGCCGAAAGTTGAAGAGCGTTTTCCTCGCCGCCGCGTGCATTAGGAGCTCCACGAGTCCGCCCTGGGCTTCCTGGTGGGGCTGGGCGGGCGGGGGAGGGGCCGCGCAGCAGCAGCGGAAGCCAGACCTCCGCGATAAGAGGCTGCACAGAGACATGCAACAGTCTTTTCACTGCAGCTGAGTGAGTTGTAGCGCCCACAATGCTCCCGTGACAAGGAGCTGACAAGTTCCATTTTCCGTCGCGGGCATCTTGGAATCATGACTCCCACAATGCCTTGGGCATTCGGTCGACAGTCGGGCCGCCTCTGAAAAAAAAATGTGAGAGGTAAGTTTCCATTTTCACAGTTTCCCCGCGCTGGTCCGCCGCGCTTCATTGTTCGGACTCCGGCGGGGCTGCCGGTGGTTGAAGGAGGAAGTGCGAGGAGGTGCTCGCCGGCCGCGGTTCTCCCGGGCAGGGGCGGGCCGCGCGCGGTGGTTGGTTTCGCGTCCCTCAGCACCTCCTGCCCGGGGGAAGGCGGGAGGGTGAGCCGCAGCCGCTCCTGCGCCCTTCCCCGCCGTGGGCTCTGCGGACGCTGTCACGGCGCAGCCGGCGCACGGCTTGGCAACCCAGCGGGACCCAGGGAGAAACAGTGGGGCGAGAAGAGAAACAGGTGCGTGCAAGTGTACTCACAACTTAATGATCTTTGTCGGGGGAAGGTGCGAGTCCCTCCGAGGCGAGCGGCGCGCGGGTCCTCCAGGCGGCTCCCGCATCCCTGGCCCCGGGGCTGCCATCCCGCCCGGTTTTCATCTGGGCCAAATATGTGCACGCAAAGGTTAATTCTCTGCCTGCTACCCATAAATTACGCATGACATGTTTAGCTGGGCTGCCTTATATGGAGAGTGCTGTATTTCAGGCCAGTTTGCCTTTTGCCAAGTTTACAGGGCGGAAGACGCCCTGCAGGAGAGGGCTGCCTCCTCCTTTTCTTCTTTTTTTTCATCGTTTTGCAGTGCGTCACTCAAAAACTGTAAGAAAAGTAAGTATAGAAGCTCTTTGGGTGGAGCCGCAGTTGTTTGATTGAATTGCTTTCATGAAAGGTTGAAAAGAATGAAAAGTAGTTAGTACTTGGGTTCTGGTTTTTAGACAAAAGCAGGACAAATATGTAGCCCCCCCCCCACTTTTTTTTTTTTAAACGGAGCCGGAATCTGTTATTGGTAGTAATGTGTCATGTGAGAATACTTTGATTCGAGAGCCAGTAACACGAGCAGGTATATGGTGGCGCTTATGCCTTCCTCTCGCACAGCACTTTACAACTACAGGGGTGTTGCTACCAGACTAATATTGTGTTCTTAGGGCTCTCTGGGACCGAGAGAGTATGCGGCTGTTGGGATTCTGGGGTGTATTTCCGTGGAGTATGTCCACCCAGGATTAAAATTAAGAAGCTGCCAGAAAGGTTGTTGCCGCTGACTTTACTTTGTGTGCCCACCAGCACAGGCACAAGTCATAGCAGATGGATGGCAAACTCTGCCATATACTCTGAGGAATTTCTTAAATTAATACGCTAGGAGAGAAGTCATAATTAATGCTTTTAGACTTTCGGGCCCTGTGCAACGTGCTTTGAAATACTACACCGGTGGACACTGTGTCCCTTCCTCCTGGGTTTGAACACAGTGTCTGTTTATACACAGAGGGTGTTTAGTACATAAGTATTCTATACCAGCATAAGAGAGCCACTCCACAGTTATCTTTCTGTGTGGGTTCCTAAGTGTGTTGGTGTTTCTCCTTGCTGTTGAGATAAAATATTATCACCCAGACAGAAAATGAAAGTTCAACGACTGTAAAATTTATCCCAGGAAAGTGCAGTTCAATACTTAGACTGTCTTAGATGTAGTTATAGATAGAGGCACTGAATAAGTTATTTTGTAGCCTGAGAATGCACATCGTTGTCATTTGTATCTTGCTTTCTTAAAGTTGGTGACAACTACGGCTCAACTTTTTAGGAAAACCTAATGTTCTAGTTTTTATCTGTTTTGTGTATTTGCATGGGAGTTACTTTATTATTATTATATTGTTAGATCTTCTTTGAAAATGTCGGCATAGGTTTTTTAGTCTTATTAGTTTAACGGGGGGTTTCCTTGCTGAAGACTACAAAAGTTGCCTTTTGTGTTTTAAGAACAGGTTGGGTCAGCAACAGAAAACCTGTTCATCTATAATTATAGTATCACTTAAGACATAATAATCAGATTTCATTATTACTAAGAGACTCAGAAAAACCTCACATATGCCTAGTTTAATTTTTTCCTTATATAACTATGAACAAATTTGTGTGTAGCTACACATCAAGTGTGGTTCTCTGTGCAGTCATGCCAAAGAGAAACTGAAGTGTTACATGGTTTGAGATATTATTGCTTGTGTTTACATTTCCACATTTGAGGCAAAGTTAGACTCCAAGTTGAATTCATTAAATTTTGATTCCAACATTCTGTTCTTCCTTTGGGCACAGAATTCCTATGAAATGAAACACTGGGTTTTGTTCCAGAACAAGAACAGACTAACCCAAAATTTCTCCTGGGAGAAAAAAAGAGTAAAATTATATTTCTCATTGAAAGTTTTATTTCTCATTGAAGAAGGGTGTGCTACTTTATTATATAAAGTGCCTTATCTTCATTATAAGAAAAAAACGCCCCTCCATTTGTCACTGTTGCCATACATTAGGGCTGTATTTGATTGATCTATTTATGGAAACAGAGAATAAATAATCTTGCTGCACCTTCTGGCTTTCTGCTTGGTGTTAGATGTGCAGATTAGAGAACATCTCAGGTATTGCTTAGAAGAAGCTGAAAAGAATAGGTGATTGGGTTTTTAAAATTCTGTAAGCAAAGGCATTAGGGTGGGTGGTAGATATGAGAGTCAAGAGAGTGGAGGAAAGAAGTGAAATAGGTTCATGAAGTGATTGGCTCAAAATAAAATCCCAACAATATGGATCATAGAGAATGTGACATAGGAAGATTTTAAAGTATATGGTCTTTTAGGCCAAAAAGCTTCATATGTTTGGAAATCTAGAATGTGCTGTCCAGTACAGTAGCCACATGCGGCTGTTGAGCACTTGAAATGTGTCTAGTCCAGATTGAGAAGTGTAAAATACTGCTGGGTTTTGAAAACTTTATATGGGGGAAAGAATGTAAAACATCTGATTAATGTTTTTATATTTATGATATGTTTTAATGATAATTTTTGATATATTGGTTCTAATAGAAGATCTTACTAGATTAAACTTCACCTGTTCTCTCTCTCTCTCTTTCTTTCATGATGTCTAGAAAACTTAATATAACAAATATGGCTAACATCGTACTTATTTTGAACAGTGTTGTTCTAGGATAAAGCAGAAAAACAATATTCTGGGAGAAAGCTTAAAGAGTTTGCTGGTCAAAACAATCAAATTGGCTTATTTTATTATATGTAGAAATACCTTGTCTTTCTTATCCATTGTAACCAAAATTTGAGAAAACACACCACCTAACATCTATTTTTATTTCCTCAAAGCTGCTATTTAGTTTAGAGATTTGATGGTGAGGTAGTAATAATAGAGAAAGACTTATAATTAGAGAATGAGTCTTAACACCTCTCAAAGGCCAAAATAGAGTATGATTGTTACTTAGGAACATTTTAGAGACACTGTAGTTACCATTGTCCTGAAGTTACAAAACATAAACGAGTCACTAAAATTATTTTAAAATAGAGTTTTTAGTAAATAGCAATTATCTTCAAATACTTAATATGTGTTTTCTTTTACTAGAACTTTCTTTAGAAAATTAAAAAAAAAAAAAAACAAATCCAAAGTCCTGAGCAGATGTTAATAAAAGATTGCTGAATTCATAAGAATGAAAGATTTTTACTTGCAGATAGGAGGGTATTGTTTTGAATATTAGCAAAGGTAAAAATGTGTTTCTGCTGTAACATGGGCTCTGAAGAGTTTCTATACATGGAGATACTGTCTTTATAATTTGAACACATTCTTGAGAAAGCATCTGACTGGTAAACAAAGCACAATGGCATAGGTCCTGGAAACATTCCTTTCAGATATTTTCGTAACTGAAGTACATTTTGCCATTCACAGTGAGTGTTAAGCTGAAAAAAATGTGGTTCTTTTCTAGCCATATAAAGTATGCTTACTATTATTTTCTTGAAGGATGCCAAAAAATGTAAGATGGATGTCGTGGATTCTTTGTGGGGAGGAGTTAGATTGTATACAGGGCCTCAAGAAGAGTTGCCTTTCGGCTTGGTGCCATCTTGAATCTGTCTTCCGCTATATGAAGCATAGCTTCCATTAGTGTCAGTGCATGTGTGGAGGGTGAGGGGAAGAATGATCCCCATTAACTTTGTGTATTGTTTCTGATGAGTCATGGAGCATATTCACTAATGGTTGGAGAATTATTGATTGCAAAGCAGAGGATTCAAGAAGAGCTATTGGCATATGGCATTAACTGTCTCTAAACATATTTTATATTTTTACATTTGAGGTGGGGAAATTGGTTTTTACATAGTGTTTTTCATATTGTAAAAAATAAACATTTATATAAGCATTACAGATATATCATTGAGAAAAAAAAGCAAATACATGGTTATAGCTTTCTATATATTACTAGCTTTTTTTTTTTTCATAACAGATCCAGAACACCTCTTTCAGATAATCGTTCATGTTTTTAGAGAGGCATCTATCTCATCATATGTGCCTATGAAATCTGTAAAAATATGTGTAACACATACCTTGAAATATTTGTGTTAGGAGAATTCGGTCTTACACATTTGGTTCTTTTTCTACTGTTTTTGGTTATGTTCTCTAGGTTACTATGATTAACCTTTGTTAAAACAGTTCAGGAAATATTAATCTTAAAATGAAATATAGCCGTATTGGACCGAGTAGAGAATTGCTTTTCCACAGAGATCAATTATTCCAAAAAAGTGAAGACGTTTCTGAAATAATATGCTCATATGCTCCAAAAGAAAAACCATCATCTCTTTTGACATTCTTTTAGGAAACTGAGAGATGTGTGTTTTATATACAAAAAGAGGTGAATGATAGTTGATAAAGGTATGCAAAATACATACTCCTGTGAAGTATGAACACACAATTTGTATGTAATGCATGCTTGAGCATATAACTTTCCCCAAGACAATGCCAATTTATTCAAATCACCTGAATGTTAAATAATATCATACTATTAAAAAGAATTGTGGTAAATATGAAATCTAAATACCACTGATGATGTCCATGCTGATGTCAACTCCATTCCAGTCCCTCTTTAGCTAAATTCACAAAATGAAGAGATGTCTTTCTCCAAAGTAGTTTTCCAGAAATTTGTATTTGACACTGGATTTTTCCTACATTTTCACTTTTAAAAGTTCAGAAGCTATTAACTAAAAATGAACTTGTTTTAGAGAGCTAAGAAGATTCTAGACTTATGGGGACATAGTTAGTTCTATGAAATAAGCATTACATTGCTGACTTGAATATTATTTTATCATATAAAGTTGATTTATAAGTGAATACATATTGTGAAAAAATACCACACTAGGCTTAGTGAAATCTACCAAACTTAATCAAGATAGATACACCTTGTCCTTAAAAAAATAAGAATCTGGTAGGGAAAATAAGAGCTTCGAAAATAACTGTAAAGTAGAAAGTGCCTTTTTAATGAACAGTGGCTGGGTAACATAGTATGAAGGTTCAGATAAGGGAAAGTCTTCAGATGACTCTGACTTCACCCACATACACGTAATAAAGGGAACAGTCCTTAAATGCATAACTAATGAGAACAAAAGGTATTCAGTATTTTTCAGCCTTACCAAAATATTATTCTGTTGAAGCAGTATTAACTCTATTCAGCGATGGTTCCATATTTTCCATACATTTATAGATAACATTCAGATATCAAATTTTCATATATGTTTTAATTCATTTATTTATTTCTTTTATGTAGGAGAAATATAATGGTTTCCAGTCCTATACTAGATTATTGATAGATTTTGTCATTAGTTTTACTATTGAATACCATGAAATATCAGCTGTTGCAGCCACTAAATAGTTACAGACTGTAGGTACTACAGTTTAATAGTCAATGCATGTCATATGCTTGTACTATGCTAAATATAAAGGATGCAAGATGAGGACTTAAGCAGTTCATATTCGTATTTACAGTATTATCAAAGATATTTTCTTGTCTCAGTATTACAATTTACAGCCCATTTTCAGCTTATTGTATCCAAAAATTTCAATCTTATATCCAATAATTTATTTATTAGCATTTGTTGATGACAGTCAAAGTGATGCATTAGCATTTTATTTTTTTCTGTGTTGTTTGATTACAACAGTGACATTTTAGCACTGTTTGTGGATGGATGAAAGAAAGCAGGAGGGTGGTCAAGCTAAGTGACAGATATGAAGAGTTGGAGGACATAGGGCTTTCTGTGGGTAAGAAATTGATGAGAAAAGCTTTATGCCACTGATGAGGCTTACAATTCAGTATTCCCCTACCAAAGGCCCCCTTACTGATGTTTCTGTTTACCAGATCTTGGTTTCAAGATGCCAAGTTCTGAAGAGATACACGAGTTCTTATAAACACTATATCTAAATTTGGTTTGAAAGTCTAATGTTTGACTGGGTGCGGTGGCTCATGCCTGTAATCCCAGCACTTTGGGAAGCCGAGGCGGGTGGATCACGAGGCCAGGAGATTGATACCATCTTGGCCAACATGGTGAAACCCTGTCTCTGCTAAAATACAAAAAATTAGCTGGTGTGGTGGCGCATGCCTGTAATCCCAGCTACTGGGATGCTGAGGCAGGGGAATTAGGGGAATTGCTTGAACTCAGGAGGCGGAGGTTGCAGTGAGCTGAGATCGTGCCACTACACTCCAGTCTGGCAACAGAGCAAGACTCCATCTCAAAAACAAACAAACAAAAAAGGCTAATGTTTATACCAGGCAGGTAGAAAAACAAAAATGGACCTCATTGGAGGATACATGAGGTTTCTAAAAGTGGAGCTCCTTTGTAAATGTAGGAAGTGATATCAATATTATTATTATATTAATATACTTATTTTGAAGTAACTAAGTTTTTTTGTTTATTTCTTTAAATAAACGATAGATTTGGGGAAAAACCATTTACTCTTTTCATGCACTAGTTTCTAAATCTGTGACATTGTAAAGGTGTAAATATTTATGAAAATAGTAGAAGTTGCCACTTGCTGTATACTTTTAAATAAGGTATCTCATTTAATCTTTTCTACTGTAAAGTAGCCATAAAGTAGTCCTTATGACTTTTATCTTAAAGACCATGACTAGAACAATTTTTTCATTTGCAGAGATATGAGGCTTGTCATTCTGTTTATTCTAGTGCTCATGTTTTTAACCAATTTTTTTGTCTGGCCTCCACTGATGATGTATAAAGAATAGTGATGAGAATATAGCTGTAATGATTACTAACATGTTTGAATACTTTCTATGTGCTAAGCTAAGGTTTATAAATTAATTCGTGTATTCCTCAGAACAACCCTATGAGATAGGTACTGTTAATATCCTGATTTTACAGATAGGGGAACTGAGGCACAGACAAGTCCAATTAATTGTGCAACGGTACTTAATAAGCAGCACAATAAGGACTTGAACCAAGGTAGCCCAGTTTTAGAATCCATGCTCCTATGTGAAAGAATAAAAACAGATTTTAAAAATACTTATTTTGGATGCTGATAGGAGCTTGATAACATAAATGTTTGGAATACTTTAAAAGACTTGTATTTTCTACAGCATTTGAAGAGACTCCAGAGGAATGGCAGAAACTAAGAGGATAGAGAGGAAAGGCCTGGGGTGAGGGTTGGGAAGCATTTACTAGAGTAGGAAGAAATGAGGAATCAGGTGTTCAAGGGAGATTGGTGCTACACTTTTGAGGTCATTGATGACCAGGTAGTGAGTTTAATAATACGTAGCGTGGAACATAAACAGACACTTGGTGTTTAGGGCAGTAACCTTACAGGAGTTGTGTTTTGGTGACATTTTATAGGGGAAGTATAGGAAACATGTAGAATGAAATAGAGATTGTGGTTACACAGAACAGAGATGAAGGAGTTGGTGAGGGGAATGGCCCTAAAATGAAAAGGAGGACATGTGTGCTGAGAGAAATGTGATAAGGTTAGGCTGCATAGGATGTACCAGCTGACTGGATGTGGATATTAAAGGCAATGGGAGTATTAACACTTAATTTTAAAATACAGCAAGAATTTTAAAAACTTTTAATCAATCAAAAATTCCTTATTTGAGAATTAGGCCAGACGCAGTGGCTCACGCCTGTAATCCCAGCATTTTGGGAGGCTAAGATGGGCGGATCACAAGGTGAGGAGATCGAGACCATCCTGGCTAACACGGTGAAACCCTGTCTCTACTAAAAATGCAAAAAATTAACCGGGCGTGGTGGCGGGCGCCTGTAGTCCCAGCTACTCGGGAGGCTGAGGCAGGAGAATGGGGTGAATCCGGGAGGCGGAGCTTGCAGTGAACCGAGATCGCCCCACTGCACTCCAGCCTGGGAGAGGAGCGAGACTCCATCTCAAAAGAATTATATAAAAATATCAGTAAGTGAAGAGCATTTAAAATTGTATATTATCAGGGATTATAACTTGATTAAATAGAAGATACATGTTAATTTCTTAAAACATTTCATTTCTGTGCCAAACTCTTTTAAAGCACTGGATGGTGACCTATAGGTCACCAAATTGGTAATTTTAAAGTAAACATAATTTCAACGTTAGGCGTATTTTGTTTTTTGCTGAGAAATGTCTCAATGTCAACCAGGCAGTTCTCTTCTCTTATTAAAGTCCATGCTCAGAATGCCTGTGTAACCTATCCTTAGTGATAAACAAGGTGGCAGATAGATACATGATAAAACAAGTTTGCAATGTGCTCAATGTGGCTGACATTTATACTTCTCAGATCTTGCTATTTTAGGGAAGGTATCAGTATAACCAGGGCATTCTTTTTCCTGGAACTAAAAATCCTTAATAATCAGTCACTATTATAAACAGAATGATTTACATACAGGACTCAATAAACAATTGCATTTGGTTAATGGTTATTTGGAGTTAGGAGGGTAGTTATATTTCAAATAGAATAGAAAGCTTTATTGGAATTCTTGCAGATCTTTTTAGTTTGAGGACCTTACAAGCTTTTTACAAATAAATGGTTCAAAATAGTTTAAACAGAAAATATCAGAACATTGATAGATTATGTTTTATTTAATATACAGAGAAAAATTCCCATGAAATCAAGACAGTTTTCAAGAAAAAATATTCTATTTATAAATATTTACAATTTATTATTTAGATTGCCTATGTCCATAAAAATAATACAGAAATTACACTATGTCTTTAAGTATAGCATGTTTCTATAAACTAGAGAATAATGTTGACAGTATTTTATTTTGCCTTTGTTAGTATTATATGAAAGCCACACTTATTACGTGCCTTTCTCTATTATTAGACTTTTTTTTCCTATCTAGTTTTTGCTATATAGTATGGTGAAAATCTGTTTAGCTATGTCATTAAGATAATGCTTAGGAAATGCTAATTTTTAAGTAACTAAGATTAAGTAGTATTGGACATTCTTTGCCTTCTTTATTATTCTGTCATTGGGCTAATTTTAAATAGACAAATTAATTCCAAATTATTTTGAGCCATTATTTGAACTTCAGTGCTGTAACATTCAGGGAAAACTGCATTTTCTACCTAGTGGCATTCAGATAAAGGCATTTGGTCTTAGGTACCTCTTTCAAAAGACTTTTAAGAGATTTGATAAACATAGCAAAAGTGAACAACAGATGATACAAGAAAATCTTTGATCCAGGAGTAGAGTTTCTCTGAGGCTTTGCATGACCTTTCCAAAAAATAATTTGAGAAGTTCCTAACAATAGAAAAATATATACTTCAACAGGAAAGACTTTAGAAAAATATACTCAAGTAGAATTCTGCATAATGCTTTCTGGGAGACCACATTTGCTGAAAATTGCCTATGGGAAATGACTTTCTCAGAGCAATATAGTTTTGAGGACTGAGATTTTAAATAAATATTTTATTGGGAGCAATTAATTTAGGGAGAAAACTATTATAATAGCCTGTTCCTCTGTAGTTGATTAAAGTTTACTAAGTGCTGAGGTCTTTTCCCTTAAAACATTACTTTGCCATGTTAACAATCAGGTCATAGAGGAATCAGTTCATCTTTTGTGTTTTGCTAAAATAATCAATTAATAAACATATTCTGAGCACCTTTAAAGTCAGAGGATTGTCATAGGTCACAAGAGGGGGATCGAAAGTATAATTACATAGTGTCTTTCCTTCTTTGACATATAATTGAGTTAGGGAGAAAGACTTAAAAACTTAACAATGCAAGGCACTATACAAGTTAGTACCAAAGGAGGAAACTGAAAGAGGGAAGGAAATTCAAAGAAGGAAGTTTTTGTAGAACTGAATGGCCAGGGAATGGTGTCGGGGAAGAGGGGGCATCTGTCATAGGCCCAAAGATTAAGTACTCTTTTTGGAATATGAAGTGACATAGTAAGAATAAGGTGGAAGTAATGATGAAAGCTACTGTATTTGAGTGTCTTTTCTATGTGAGGCCTTGCCAGCTTATGTTGTTTTTGGAAAAACATTGAGTAAAGATAAACAACCTGATAGTGATAGTAGACAATGAGCGAATTGGGCCTGTGAGACAGGAATCATCATCCTCTTAGAGGACATAGACTTAGAGAAGTTATCTTACTTGTCTAAATCCACATAGCTGGTGATCAGCCGAACTGAACTGAAACCAGGCCTTTTCATACTTTAAAACCAGCATTCCCCACCCCCATCTCCCCCATCCCATGATTCTGCTGGGAGTGAGTGTGGCATGTTTATGACGTAGTAATTTTAAAATTTCACCCGTGCAACAACTGACATAAGTCAAGAAGATAGAAATTTTATTTAAAAGGCTGTCAAATGTGTTTTCATCTTTTTGCTTTGATGTTGGATTACAAATGGCATATAGTCTGACAAATTCTTATACTGTTTCTTGGATTTGTAAAAACAAAAATAAAACAAACCAGGCCCCCCATCTTTATTAGATATGGTATGGAGTTGCAGTGTCATGATGTTATAACGGTGCATATGGCAGTAGGTAGACCCATTTGGGATTCCCTCAGAGGAAGCTTGGTGAAGTTTGAAGACAGTGTACTTTCTCACCAATAATATGATGCTATAAAATTTTCACCAAGAAGTGATAGGGGCAAAAGTTTATAGATCATGGTTGTTTGATTATTTTATGCTTTTATGTTACATCTAATTTATACATCAGTCTCTGCTTTCTGTAACTTTACATGTGATGTAGCCTGTGACTTTAAAAGATAAGCTATTAATTATAGAGTTGTGCTGTTGGAGACCTGTCACTTTGCTAACAAATTCCTCTCTTCATAGAGCTATTTAGAACATATAGCAAATAAAATTATGTGATTATGTATTTTTAGAGAAAAATTTATTTATATAAAATGAAAGTCTTTGCTTTGCTTTTGGTTGCAAAAGAAAGCATCCTTGTTTAGCAAATATTGAGTGCAGAGCCAGTGTGCTACGTATCATGCTATACCCTTTGGAGGATAACGAGGTAAGATGTGCCTGTTCTCAAAGTAATTTCCAGTGGAGTGATAGAAATATTCACAAATAATGGACAGGCAAAACAAAGTGGGCACAAAGAAGCCAAGAATAGGCTGTTTGTGGGCAGAGTATGGAATTTGCCTAAAACCATTCGGTAGACAGGTTAACTCTTTAGATACTTTGTATATATTGGAGAAGAGACAAAATCAACTCATAATTTATTAAAATGATGTGATTTGATATGTAAACCATTTAGTTTTTTTGTTCAAGTATTTGATAAATAAGTGTGATGCCACCATAGTATCATCTTGGACTAGACAGAAGAAATTAATTTCTGATGCTGGCAGTTTCGGAGAAAGGTGGGGACATAACAGTTCATCTGAATCTTCCTCATGCTAAATTCCTGATTGGGAGCAGGTTAAAACACTCAGGATTGGTAACCAAGTTTCAGGGCCTACAACTTTTATGTTAACAGAAAAAAAAATCAATGAGAGAGAGGTGAGTTGTATTTAACTTTAATGAGAGAATTTTAAATATGCACATGATGCGCTTTTTTCCTCCAGTTTTTCTTTCTACACAGGGAAGAAAGCTGTATTTTGTAGGCTAGCTTCCAGACTTTGAAATGGTGAAAGTGCAACTGTGCATATTCTTCTATAAGACCCCATTCAGCTGTGATGTGTTTGTTCCTTGTTTCCAGGATTTAATCTGCATTCTAGGTTAGAAAATTCAGGATTTTATTGCTTATTATTATTCACTTTTAATCACAAATATTTGTTTAAAGCCCATTACATATAAAGTTTTACTGTAAGATTTTAATTGCAATTTTTAAGATAAATTAAGAATATGGTTTCTGATTTTCTGAAGTTTATGGCCTATAGAAAAAGGCCCATTCATAAGTGAAATAATAAAAGCAAAACAACAAAAGGTCAGAGCTTTAGCCATTCTAATAATTATTAAAATAGCTACTTACCTCGTAGGAACTTACTATTTTACCTGTGTGATCATACATAGCTCGTATACAATTCTGTGTGATTTAGGCATTGTTATCTTTCTGGCTCAGAAGTGAGAAGATTGAGGCTTGGAAAGATTAAGGTTAGGGGATTTGCTCAAGGGACATATGGTAAGGTACTGTGAGAGCTGAGATCTCAACCCAGGAGTTTTGCTGTTTTTCTGCTTGTTTATTTCTATCAGTATGGTATGAATTATGTACACAAATACTCATTGCATGTAGATTTGAGACCTACTCCAAGTTAATTCTGGAAAAACTCAGTGAAGAAGATAAGATGTGGAAGATTTTTTTTTTAAGCATTGTGGTCATAAAAGAGCAGACTATGGAATGGACTTTGAAGTTTCACTAGCTTTGAAAGGAGGGATATATCAAATAGCCTAATCTGCCTGTGTGGTTTGCTCAGTATTAGGTCTACTCACACCTAATACCCTCTGCCCCAGCACTCGCCAAGATCAGCAAAATCTACTTTTAGACTCAAAATCATTACCACCTGTGAAGTTTCTGATGTCACTTCTGAGTGACATAGCACTCTGTCAATTGCTCTGTTGGATGGCTTGCTGAATGGCACCTTTTAAGAAGTGTCTTGAGCCCAAAAAGAGAGTTTCAAATGCTCTTGTAATCTATTCAGCTGCATTATTGAAGGTATTAGGGTAATTCAATTCATTTTTCATCATTAAAACACAGAAATCTATTGCCAGCTTTAAAAAAGACAAACATATCACTGAAAATTTAATAGCTCTACCTTCACTTGGAGATTTCCGATAAACTTTTCGCACTTCCCCGCAAATCCCTAGTAATTAGAGCATGTCCCTGTATGTATGTGTGCATGTTTTTGTGTCATATCCCTGTGTGTCTATATATTCCATAAATGATTGTGAAGTAGTGCACAAGTTGTAGCTAAAAATGAAATAGAGTAAATGTATGAAGCTAAGGGATCCATTCTCCAACTAATGAGTTAGTTGACAAATTTGCTCTGAAATATTAATATCATTTTGTGGTTCCCCGTATTGAATACAAGTGTGGGCTTGTGAAAATATAGTATCCACAGACCCTAAGTAGAAACAAAATAAAGGTATTCTAATATACCTGTGCAAATTTAAAGTTTTAACTTATTCATATAACAGTTTTCTGCTTGTCAGTGACCTGATATCAATGTATTTGAAAATGATTTTACCTTTAAGCACCAAGAATTCTTAGGGATACGTGTGTGTGTGTGTGTGTGTGTATTCAGATTAAAGATTCCATGCGAATATACTAATTTTTTGGCAAGAAAATTTAGCACCTATATTTCAGTTTAATAGTAATGTGGTAAATGAAATATATTAAACATGCAGATTCTGTTACATTCACATAATATTAATTTGAATTTTTAATGTTCTAGGCACTGTGCTAGATATTGAATACATAATGGTAAACATAAACAAATAGCAAACAGTTATAAAATTCAGACATCTCTTGATTTTCAAATTGGCCATTGCAGAAATAGTGACATTTTGTTAGGTTTTGTTGCCACAAGATTTTCAAAAATTAAAAAAAGAATTATTTATAGATGCCAGTAAATATTTATTTTACAGCATCTACCAATGTTAGATTTACTATGCATGAAGGAAGGATTTTATTTTCATGTAAAGAAAAACACCATTTTATGCTTAGCATCAATGCTTTACAATTAAACAAGAGAAATAGCATCACGAAATAATATGGGAAGAGAAAACTCATTTTGATCAGCAGCAAAATGTTGTGAGTTTAAAAGGTCAGGCTAGTACAGGAGGCTCCAGTTTTGCCACTCACTGTGCAGAATGCTGTGACAGCCAGGGCTGATACAGCTGAAAATATCTGCAGCTTTGGAAGCCTTGTAAGTTTCAGAAGGTCATTTTGGCATCATGATAGGAGCACAGATTCACATGGAAGGTCAAACTGGACAGCCAGGCAAGAAGATAGGTTGCTGAACCCAGTGCTTGTAGATTTTAGAGCAATCACCAACTGCAGTAACTGAGTATTTTAATTCAGGGCAGCCGTCTTTCATTGAAATATTTATAGAGGAATGAGCTTTACTTGGTGGGGAAATTATAAATTACTTTTTCTCTTCTGAAACTTTAAGTGTTGCATCTACAACTTTCCCTGGTACCAAAACAAACGTTACTTTAATTTTATTTACGTGTGATATATACCCCATCAAGCTTACAAAAGTAAAGTGCACGTCAGATAGGACTGTCGTTTCTTTTTTGTTTGTTTGTTTTGTTTTGTTTTGTTTTAATCAATTAGAAGGCAAAGAAATGAAACAAGTACTTAAGATGAAATTGAGCACTAAATTTATCTCTCAGCTTCCTGGCAACTGAAGCAGAAGCTTTCGGGAGTAAAATAATCCCGAGTTTATTTGTTAAGATTTCTTCAGATCCCATATACTGTCTTATTCTTGGCCCTTCGGGTGTTTAGTTAAATATTCTGACTCTGCCCTTGGGTGAAGTCTTGAATGGGTGAGTTCCAATTACTTAAGAAGTGAAGGCTGAATTCTTTAGCCTGCCTTTAAGGCCCTTACTGATTTGGCTTCAGCCCAAAGTTCCAGGGTCATCTCTTTACAACCCCATTACATACGGTGTTCCATACAGACCAGTTCTCCCAGTGTTCATATGCAGTGCTTTCCCACATCCCTGCCATTACTGTCTGGATTTCTACCCCTTTTTGTCTCTAACCAAATGTAACTTGTCCTTCCAGACCAACCTTACATTTCTTATCCCTTTTGAAACTCCCCTGACCTCTCTCTAACTTACCAAGCTTTCTTGTTACCTCTACTGTGTACTTCTCGCTTTCTTTTTTATATGTAGTTATTTGTGTGTTAGTTTTATACCTTTAATTAAGCATCAAATTCTTAAAGGCTGGATCCAAGTATTCTCACTATGTCTAGGCTACATATACAAGGTGGTCAATAGACAGTTAATATAATCAATACACATATTTTATGTGTACTGTTTATTGTTAATGAATATGTTTATTCATAAAGTTACTGTTAAATGTATTTGAATTTCTTTAAGGAAAACATTTCTTTTCCTAGGATAGTAGGGAACAAAGAAAGAAAACCTAAAAAAAGAAGCACAATTAGAGAAACACACTCCTGTAATTTTTCTCAAAGGAAATATTTTGAGGCAACAGAACCAGGATTATAATTTTTTAAATTGTTTTGACTTGGGGTTTTCTTTTTGTAAGTCAACTTAATATTTGTGATTTCTCTGTGCCAAAAAGTAACCAGTATTAATAGAGAACAGCTTTGGTACATGTAAAAGAAAAAAAGTCATTTATGCTATTTGAATCCCTCAGTGCTTTCTTTCTGACAGATTTTTAATGGTTTTATCAGCTGTTAATTTAGTTGGTGCAAAAGTAATTGCGGTTTTAAAAAATATTGCAAAAACTGAAATTACTTTTGTACCACCCTAGTAAAAAATTGGCCTGACTATGGCTTTGAAATATTTCAGACAGTATTCCATCTCCTTCATTGCTCTTCAAATACTGTTTTAGTAGTTTATCTAGATCAGTCTTACTGTATGCATAGTCAGCATATATCAGTTTTATACTTTTAAAGCAGCATTGCATTTTACCTATGTGGAATTTTTCTGCTGACATATTTTAAGCTTCTCTAAGAAAAGCTCTGAGGAAAATGTAGGCTCCTGTTGCTCGGAGGGCTGATAAATAAATTTTAAAAATCATGCTCAAAGACCACTTCATTGACAATTAATCTTTCAAAATCAGCTACTGAGTATTTAGAACTTCATAATCTATTCAAAATTGATTAACAGTCTTAATTGAAAAGACATTTGTATCTGAAATGTAGAATTTTCTTGTCTCCAGGTATACATTATTAATGTTTAGTGTCTACCCCATGGACATAAAAGAGCAATAGCATCCATTCTCACCTCTGTAAAAGAGACCATCTTATCTTCTCTAGAATCAATATTCAGGGGTTTCTCCACTTACACACACCTAACTGAGCTAACCACAAGCAATGCAGTAGTGGTACCTCCAATATATCCCACTCGGCCCCTATCTCTCCCTTTTTTTTGGCTTCTGTTGTATATATTAGTAGTCACTGTCATTTCTGCCAAGTTTGGTATTAAATTGCTAGCATGTATCGTGAATGAAGTTTTACGTTTGAAATCATAAGAGCTGATTGGGAGTCCTGGTTCTTCCATTTATTTAGCGTAGGGATTTTGATGGGTCAGTCACTTAACCATGCAAGCCTCGATTTTTTGTTCACAAATGAGCAAAATAATATAACCATCTCTTAGAGTTGTGAGGAACAAATAATTAGGATGAAAATAAATTGCATGTCAATATATAGATATTATTTGCTATTTTTGAATAATAGAATGTATAAGTTGTTAGGGGGAAAGTAAATTTCTCTGCTTGGCTTCTTCAATGGAAACTTTTTTTTTTTTTTTTTTTTTTTGAGACAAGGTCTCCCTCTGTTGCTCAGGCTGAAGTGCAGTGGCATGATCTCATCTTACTGCAGCCTCCCAGGCTGAAGCAATCCTCCTGCCTCAGCCTCCCAAGTAGCTGGTACTGCAGGCATGCACCACCATGCCTGGCTAATTTTTGTATTTTCTGTAGAGATGGAAGTCTCGCTGTGTGGTTCAGGCTGGTCTCAAACACTTGGGCTCAAGCAGGACTCCCACCTTGGTCTCTCAAAGTGCTGCGATTATAGGCATGAGCCACTGTGCCCATCCTGAAACATTTGTTTTTAAATTAAAGAACCAAATGAACACCTTGCAGATTTTATGTGTAAGCCAGAAAGAAAGCTCAGTACATGCATAGAATGTAGCACAAGCCAACTTTTCAAAAATTAATCTTTTTAAGGGGCATTACGTAATGAAGGAGCACACATTTTCAGTTTTATCCAGGATAAAAGTGGTTGTTTTTCCCCCCCATTAACTTTAACACAGAGGTTTTACTTTAATTTAAATTGCAAGGACTAGGTTTTTGTTGTATATGAAGAAAATAATTTGACTAAATTCAATGTAAATGTTTTTCCTTATTTGGGGGCACACACACACACACACATTAATCCTCATTTTTATATTGTATTTATAATATATATATTTATATTTTATAGGTTGAATAGATTCCTTGTTTATCTTTTCTGCAAAATAATTTTATTGTTATAAATTCTCATAAGCAATAAATAAGGAACCTAAATATCACAATCTGTAAAGCGTTTTATTTGTGTGCGATTATATATGATAGTTCATTAGACATTTGATAGGAAAATATGGAAAGTTTTGAGATTGATACATGATTGCTCTTTTAATTTGTTCAGTGTATTCCTTTAAATATTGTGAGGAATTTTTTTACCAGTGAAGTAGCTTTTGCATGCTAAGTTGTAGTGAACTGCTGGGCAGAACTAAAACACAAGTGGTTTGAGGAATGATCAATAGTTGTATATAGAGGCCAGGTGTGGTGGGTCACGCCTATAATCCCAGCACTTTGGGAGGCTGAGGTGGGCGGATCACGAGGTCAGGAGATCGAGACCATCCTGGCTAACATGGTGAAACCCTGTCTCTACTAAAAACACAAAAAATTAGCCAGGCGTGGTGGTGGGCACCTGTAGTCCCAGCTACTTGGGAGGTTGACGCAGGAGAATGGCGTGAACCCAGGAGGCGGAGCTTGCGGTGAGCCGAGATCATACCACTGCACTCCAGCCTGGGTGACAGTGTGAGACGCCGTCTCAAAAAAAAAAATTGTTGGCCAGGCGCGGTGGCTCAAGCTGGTAATCCCAGCACTTTGGGAGGCCGAGACGGGCGGATCATGAGGTCAGGAGATCGAGACCATCCTGGCTAACACGGTGAAATACCTTCTCTACTAAAAAAATACAAAAAACTAGCCGCGCGAGGTGGCGGGCGCCTGTAGTCCCAGCTACTCGGGAGGTTGAGGCCGGAGAATGGCGTAAACCCGGGAGGCGGAGCTTGCAGTGAGCTGAGATCCGGCCACTGCACTCCAGCCTGGGCGACAGAGCGAGACTCTTGTCTCAAAAAAAAAAAAAAAAAAAAAAAAAAAAAATTGTTTGTAACATTTTATAAGCATACTAGTTTGCTGAAGTAGTTGATAGAGTATAATCAAAGATCGTGTCACCAAATCTTTAAACAGGTCATTTTATCAGAGAAGATCCTCTGGTTTCTTAGGTAAAGTTATAGGGTAGAAACAGAGTAAGCAATCTCTGGTAAGAGTAATATTTTAGCCTTGATCAATTATGGTTGCCAAAATTTAATGGAATTAAAAATAACCTGGGAAAACATAGATTCCTGGTTTCTATCCTCAGTAGGTCTAGGGTAGGTCCCAGGAACAGTATATATTTTTAACAGTCACCTACGAGTGACTGATTCAGATAATCCAATAATCTTTCTGGAGCATCAGTATCCCAGAGAAACAAATGTTGCTGTTAATAAACAATTTGCAATTATTTCAGTTTATTAGCTAGCTACGATTGCATTCTGATTTGCTGTGGAAAGCTGGTCATTACTTTTTAAGAGCATATGATGCTGATGGAAACATAGAGCTTTAATCCGTGTCTCATTAAAAGGATGTAGTTTATTCTTTGTGTTTCCTTATTTGTTACAGCTTTTGCAGAATGCACAGAACCTTATGTGCAATTAAAATAATTAAGAAAAGGGTATTGTTTTCTATTTAGCAAGGGAACTAAATCTCATGCTCCCTTATAGTTTCTATTCAATATGCATTCTCTTTTGAAAGTACAAATTTGTAATAATAAAATTTTTGATCTCATCTCCCGAAAAGCCTGACTTTATTTATACTTTGACAACACGGTAAAATCACATTGTCAAAATAAAAGCATTGGAAATGCTCACATTCTGCCAACCAACCATATTTAAAGTCTTGTAAAAATTCACTTTCAGGTACTTTATTCTGTAGACTGTTATTTAATAACTAAGAGAGTTTGAGGAGGACAAAGTGAGGTCAGAATGTTTTTATTTTCCAACAGGACATACGTGCAAAGGCATAATCATACAAGAGTATATACCTCTCTTGGTTATTTTAATTAGAAGTGCATGCTGCTTCATGGAGACTCCCCACTCCTGACTCAGGAATGACTACAAGTGGAACCCCAGCCTTGGGGAAAATTACTACATAGGAAAATATGCTTGGGTCTACATGAGTTTTCCAGAGTTCTGTTGTGCCTTAGCTAGTTTGATAATACTTTGCATTATGTATAGCAGTTGTCAGAAACCATTTCCTTTATTCAATTAGCATCTAAAAAAAGAAAGAGTAGCGGATATTTTCTGACATTTGTGAAAATAATGTGTTAAAAAAAGCATTCCCTTACTCTTATGACATAGTGTTGTCAGAGATTTCACAAGTATAACGTGCCCTGCAGATTCTTAAAACTGCACATTTTCCTTTGGTTAATAAGAAAACAACAGTAAAGTATTTATTGTCCATTTTGATACTTTGTCAACCCAAACATTTTTTCCAAATTCCAGACTCTATTTCTTTGTAAATAATTACAAAATGCAAATACTGTGATTGTTTTAGAAATGAAATGCTATGTTTTGATGCAACAGGAGTTGAAAACTGATTTTACAAATGTTTCTATTGATTAGCTGCTATATGAGGGCTAACAGTTGAAAATATTTTGGAAAAATACAAAAAACAGGCTTTCAGTTCTATTTACAGAAAAAGACATACTTTTTTTGCATGTTCCCACAAGAGAAATTTATAGTGTAAAGTACAGCATAGGCTTAACAAATATAGAAAAATATGTTATTGACTCTTAGAAGTACATATTGGTAAAGGTTTTCTTGAAGTTTTTTTATTCTAGTTCAAAGTTAATACGTATATGAATACACTTCATGTTCTAAGGATTTATATTATTAAAATTACTCAAATATAAGCATAGCTTTTTATATACAATTTCAACATTGATTAAAAGTGAAAAATTGGCATTAACTTAGTTGACTACTGATAACAAAATGGACATATGGTGGAGTAATATATAATTGTTAAAAAGTAATTATATTGATCTGTTTCTATTGACATAGAAAGATCATTAACATATTTTATATTGTAGAATATTAACATAATTTGTTGTTTAATCTCTGGACCTAGTTAGGTATGTGAATTATGTGAAACCTTCCTCGAAGGATATTTAAGTTACATTGAAGTGAAAATAGGAGTTGTCAATGCATGTCTTTGTTTTGTGGCATATCTTAGTCTTATTTTAAACCAGGGAAGAACAACTGGGTCTTGAGTCACCGTTAGTCAGTGAAAACATTTTTCTTGTTTGTGAGCATATGTGAGTTTATTTTTTTTTTGGAAAAAAGTCAAGTTAAACTGACATACAGTGTTATGAAGAATAGATATTATGAGGAATATATTCAGTTAACATTGGTATATTTTTAAAAAGTATGTTTGAGATTATTCGTTAAAAAGTAATCCTTAAGGTCAGTTGTATAAATCAATAGAATTATCCATAGGATTGTAATGTTAAACTGTGTAGCACCTATGTGGCTTGAGTATTTGTAAGTTTGGAATAAGAAATATGTTAGTGAAATAATAGGGACTTTTACTGATTATGTGGAATGGAGGAAGTATTTGTGTATTATGTTGTGTCATGAGAAGTTCACTAATTTATTTTTTTAGAATACATTCGAGCAATTCCATATTCATTCGTAATTGGTTTTAGTCATTGTATTCTGAAGAATAATTATTGTAGATTTTTTAATTTTATTATAGGCATAGATTTTTCTATACTTTTCTTATAATGATTAATAAATCATGTATTTTGGGCCATATTCAATACAAATAAGCTAATACGATTTTCCTGATTGAGGTTATCATGCAAGGTTTAAAATCAGACATTTGGAAATTCAGAATCTATTTGTTAAGATAAAGCTTGTGTGGTCAGATTTAGTGGGTAGTTTTGAGGGCAATTATCACATTAAATTTTTAGAAATTTTGAACGGTGTGGCAACTATTAAGTTTGATCCTAGTGAGATATGCTTTATATTTTGGGCAGGTTTTTAAAAAAAATTATATCTGTCATATTTTTCACATGTTGATTTTGTAATGTATCCTACTTGAGTCTGCTAAAATAGAAAACAAATATAGGTTAATTATGGAGAAGATCTTATGACTGTTGGTTGTGAGAATGATTTCTGTATGAAAGAGAAAGTTGGAATAGAGGGGCAAAGAGGTACAAAATACAGCAAATTTCACCAATGTATGAGGTGCTGTGGAAATATTTTCTTAGTTCTCTGATGGATTAACTTCATACTTAGTTTTGTATTGTGCAGTAATGTCATTAGGGATGCACAGATGAATTTGGTACCATTTTTATAGCAGTGAACATCATATTTTAAAAAGTTTTAGGCAGAGATGCCACCAATCTCAGCAAGAAGCTTGGTGATGTTCAGCAGATACAGAGGTTGAATATGAAAACTATGATTTTGGCCCTTAGTTACTGTGTCAAATAAAATAATACTCATTTAAGTAAGCTTTAGAATCAAAGTCTATAATCAGGGCATTGTAACGGGAATTACAGTATTACTGTGTATTGCATTTCATTTAGCGTTCACATTTTTGTTGTGTTAGTTCTACATTGACAGATTTGGATTGGGTCACTGTACCATTCTGAAAATTGCCAAGATGATAAGATTTGATTTTTGTACCATTTAGTTGTTGAGCACATAACAGCATGTTAAATTTTGCTGTAGTCTGTGTTCTGATAACCTATTTACTATTTTGAAATATTAAATGATATGTACAGATCAGATATGTTTACCTGAGGCTAACAAGATTATGTCTTTGTGTAATATATAGGTAAATAAAACACTAATTAGGAATAGTGCCTTCTCTTGTAGAACAATTAAGTAGCATTCACAGTTTTATCTCATTATACCTTCTTGTATAAGGAAATGTTAAAATACTTCCTCTTTGAATAGCATCAGAAAAAATGCAGTGTTTCTTTTGCTGGAATTGAAGACTGGTTCTGTCAGAAATTCACAGATAATTATTTAAATATTTTAAATTTGCAAAGCCACATAAATCTGTGTCATATATTCTGTGGCTCAGAATATCTTCAGCTTCATAATCAAGGAGGTATTTAAATATGTTGCTATTTTAACTTAATCGCCTCATGTTCTCTTTCCAATGAGTGACGTTTGATGCTGGTTTCATTCACTTATAAAGGTGATATCCCCAGGGTACTAAACCGTATAGTTTAAGCACTGTAATTTGTCAAAAATACAAACTAGTCTGATATACTAAGAAAAATATTCAGTCATATCACAAATATTAATTGTTTGCTTCCTCTGGGCCAGGCACTGTTTTGGTGATCTGTTTCTATTAATGGAGAACTAAGGTAACAACTGCCTTCTCTCATGGAGCTTACATTTTTGTGGCAAAGGCAAATGATAAGCAGGTAGCGAGATAAATGTGTAATATTAGTCTGCTTTCTTCACAGTACTACGTAGTATTAGGTGGGGTTTTTTTGGTTTGTTTTTTGAGACGAGGTCTCACTCTATTACCTAGGCTAGAGTGCAGTGGCTCAGTCATAGCTTAGTGCAGTCTTGAACTCCTGGGCTCAAGCATTACTCCCATTTCAGCCTCCCAAGTAGCTGGGACCACAAGCAAGTGCCATCATGTGTGGTTATTTTTTTAAAAATGTATTTTCTATAGAGATGGGGTTTCACTATGTTGCTCAGGCTGGAAGTGTAATGTTATGTACTTCTCTCAAAACAAGTCTGGACTGCTGTTGGGAGGAAAAGAAGGCTGGGTGCTCTGGATGGTGGGCTGAAAATCTTCCAAGAAGATAACTTTGCAGTAGGGACTTGGACGAAGGCCTATTGGGGTATAGAGCTAGTATGCAAAGTGCAGTGATTCATTGTGATAATTATCTTCTAGTGAGCTTAAACCTTTTACATTTTTAAAAATTTTGCCTGATATAGGAATTAATTCAAAATTCACTTTTAAATCATTGCCTGTGTAGAAGCTTTATGTTCTGTTTTGTCCTAAATATAAATACTTAAGGATCAACAATCATTTTCTAATTTGAATGCAGTTTAGTTGCCTCTGGAATTCTAATCTTTGGCAGTAGCATGTCACCTAAACAACACTCCTTCATTATCCTTCCTACAGTAGACCAGTAGGTGATTTAGGGAACCAAACTGTTGAATGGATCAGAATTCTAAAAGACTGCTTCAACAGACCTTAGATTACTTATTTGAGTTAGTAAACACAATATTCCTTTCTTGGCAGCAGCTAGTCTGAAATGTGTCAGACCAGCAGGCCACATTGGCATTCTCTATGCCATTCCAGAGGATGTGTGATTGAAAGTTATCTTTTTCTTTGCAGTATTGCTAAAACTTAAGTCATTTACATATCTCCTTCATGATTTTTATTTATATATAGTCTGTTATGTATATGTGTGGGTATATATGTATATATTCTTTAAATCTTTTTAAAAAATTTATTTAATTAATATATATATTTTTTTCAGACAGGGTCACTCTGTTGCCCAGGTTGGAGTGCAGTGGTGTGATCATGGCTTACTGCAGCCTTGACATCCTGTGCTCAAGCAGTCTTCCTGCCTCAGCCTCCCAAGTGGCTGGGACTGCAGGCATTTGTCACCCTGCCTGACTAATTTTTGTATTTTTTTGTAGATATAGGGTCCTACTGTGTTGTTCAGGCCGGTCTCGAACACCTGGCCTCAAGCAGTCCTCCACTTCAGCCTCCCAAAGTGTTGGATTACAGGCGTGAGCCACGGTGCCTGGCCCTTTAAATTTGTAAATTAAACTAATTTCTTCCTAAGTTATAATATTGATGTAATCACAGACTGGACACACTAGTTTTAGCATTCTCATCTATCTATTAAAATGATGTTGTTTGTCCGTCACCTGAAATTGCCGTGGGTCCTGCTGGTAGTGTGCTTACCCCTCACCGAGAAATATGTATCTCTGCTTTTTGCTATGTGGAGTTGAATAGTGCTGAAGGCTGCATTAACTCATTCAGATGGCAGTTCTTCCCATATAATATATAACATCTTTGTTACTCTACTTAGCACCTTAGTGAATACAGAGATAGCTGTACAACCTCCAGAAATGCTAAGTTGGCTGTTTGTGTATGGAGATCTCTGTTAATATTTGGGACAAACCCTGGGAATAATTGTGTGAGCAAACTTAGTTTACTAAAGAACTGCATTGCTAATTATGAACTTGTTGACACCAGTGAGCCAGGGGAAGAAGTTATGGTTTTGGGCAAGGGTTTCCTTCTTATCAACTCCAGACTTACGGGGTGAAGTTAGCCATCTCTTTCAGTTAGATTGAAACTGCCTTACTAAACAAAAATCATAATAAAGGAGCTCAAAAATTACTTAGTTAACATCCTTAATACATAACTTATATCAATATTAAAAGCATATTAAATAAAAGTCTTCAAAATTACCAGCTAACTACTCTGGGATGTAATTGGACTGATTGCCTTATTTGCTTTAGAAGAACTTTTGAAATGATAAGTAAACATATGTGAGCAAGAAATTTAACCTTGCTCATAGAGGCTGTCCTGTTCCCCAAAAGAGAATTTCATTTTCATACCTTATAAACATCTATTTTTCTTCTATAGCAGTAGGTATGTGACTCTTAAATAGGCCTTCATATGAAGCCAAATATATATATGTAATCTTTAAGAATAAGTTTTCAAAGAATAAGAATAATTTCATTCTTCCTGATCCTTTTCTTGGTTTTTATTATCTCTGTCATTTCAAATTATTATTTCTTTCCTTTTTATTTTCTCCCTTACATTTATCTTAAAGTAGAATATATACATGATTTCTGATATCATTCAAGAAGAAATTTGTTCTTGTGGCAGAATATTGGTGTTGTAGACGATGTCAGATAAAGCAAGAAACTCTATAGTGTTTGGAATTTGATCAGTAGGTTAAAGAGGGACTGCTGTTAGCTATTATTCAGATTTTTAAGTTTGATTCTTATAATATTTTTGTTGTTCAGAGAAGTTTATTATAATGTATTGAAATATAGGCCAGATATTTACCTCAGAAGCAATGTACCCATTAGTACTTATCTTTGAAGTAGAAATCTTTCCTTTAATAATTATTTAGAGACAAAATTTATTTTAGGCCAAATATGTTTGCAAGAATTCTCACAATCTGGACATTACCCACATATATTTAAACATTATATCTATCTATAGAACAAAACTCTATTACTTAGTTAAAGGAATGTTTTGTGAATTCAATATTGATCCAAATTCTATAAAATCTTAATTTACCAAAAAAGATTTCTATTTTTTGAAGTTTTTTTTTTGAATATAGATAAGACAATAATCTGATATCAGCAGTTTAGTAAAATCAATCTATAGGATATAATTTGAGTTTGTTGCCCACAGTGATAAACCTTTATCAAGTGATAGTTGATAAACCTATATCAAGGGCAGGCACATACATTATCAGGTCCAGCTAGACTAATGCATAAAGGCCAGTATCTGTTTTAATTGTTCAGTATCTATGCCTGAACTAATTATTAATATTTTGATTATCATCCTTGTCTATGTCCTTTACAATTAAATGGTACAAATCTATGTTTATAATTCTTTCAGTAGCACTTTTGAAGTAAATAGAATTTGTCTGCTACAGAAAATAAAGATAATCAGAACACTGATTTGCAAGCATTTTAGTAATCAAAGTTTATTTTGTGCTTGAGTGGGACTGTCTGTAACCTGGCAAAAAGGAAAAATAATCAGCTCTAGAAATTAATTGTTAGTTGTTTTTAGATATGACTACCAAGCAATGCTGATCTTTCTTGTGGTACCAATCTTCTTATATATATTGTCTGGATGCTATAGACATGATTAAATAATCTATTTCGTCAGGGTTGGGACCACATCCTTTTATACATGTTTATTTCTGTAAGTATGAATGAAGTTTACTTATTTATCAAACATTTTTTAAAAAGGTCTGTTATGTTCCAAGAACTGTGTGATGAGGAATGCTGGGCCTACACCCTGTTGTCAGGGCATATATAACATTGAGGGGGAGAGGTACAAAGAGATACAAAGTATCAAAAACATTCTGAGATGGAGTAATGTTTAGCATAGTTGGCCCAGCCCTATAGAGAAGGTGATTTTTGAACAGCAGTTTAAACAAGGAGAAGGAATTTTGCCAAGTTGCAGGGTTGAGGAAGTGTGTGTCAGACCAAACAGGGAGTTAGCATGTAACAAGTCCCAGGAGCTCACACATGTCTTGGCACCTGCCAAGAACCCTCAGCAACTCCTCTCCAGGGGGGATACAAGAGGTACAGCACTGGGAGAAGCAACAAGATAAAATGTGTCAGTTTGTTAAAAGGGAAAGGTTCAAGAAAGAGGGAGTTGTAAATCATGTTACACGTCAAGCAAAGGCAAGAACAAAACATAGTCTTTGGACTTGGCTTTCCTGACAGCATTGATGACCTTTGCTGAGCAGTAAAGTAATGGGTGTGAAAGTCAGACTGATAAGGATTCAGAAGTGAATGGGAAAGGAAGAAGCAGAAAAACAGCATAGTAGATATTCACCTGGGAAGGATGGATTAAGTACATTAGGGAGAGGAGGATGCATAGCCAGGGCAGCATCCTCTTCCTCCTGCCATGTCACCCTCTGCATTTCGGAGTTACTTACATTTGGAAGCTAAGAGAAGGAACTGCTGAAAGACAAAGTGTGCATGCATAGAGGAGGCAGAAAGAGAAGGAGGTCTTGAGAATGAATGAGTCAAGGTGGAGGCTTGTGGAAGCTTAACTGTGGGCAGGAGGAGGGAGAACTGGGAGACTAAGAAAGAAACAGAAGGATAGGTTAACGACTCATGGATAGGAAGGTAAGAAAAAGTTCATGCTTAAGGGCTACTGTTATATGGCTGTGAAATATTCATGACATATAATGTTATTATCCACTGTTGCTAATGAACATGGAGAAAGAGTAATGAAGTTTTAGAAAAGCTGCTGTGTGCAATGAGATAGGGAGCTGTCCAAGGACAGGGCTAGATTGTGAGGCAGTTTTGAAAGGGCCTACGTGACCCTGGAACATTATTTTTAGAGGCAATGATTGTGCGTGTGTGTGTTCAAGTGTATGTTTCAGTGTGTTCATGTGTTGTATTCATATATGTGTTCATGTGTGTGTGTTTGTATGTTTTGTACCCTAGAGGTAATCCAAATCCTGATGCAGTAATTGATAATTTAATTTACCAATATTTTTGGAACTCCATCTATTTTGCATCACTATGTAAGCCATGGGGTTACTGAGATGAATAATATTTTTTTCTGTCCTTAAAACCATATGGTCTAGTGGGTCAGTTATATAAGGAAATAAAACACTGTATAGGGCATAGGTGCAGAGATAATTCAGAGAAGGCGGTATTTTAATATATGGATGAATAGAGATGGGGGTAATGACATCTTGGTAGCTTTTTGGAGGAAGTGACATCTTAGCTGGCTTTAGAGGAAGAAAATAGTTACAGGTGAGGCACTTGAAGATTCTGAAGAGAAGGACTAAAGAGATTGTTGACCATGCAGGTGGTCCATTCTCAAGGCATGAAATCATTAAGTAATTCTTTATGCAGAACAAAGTTTCAGGAAGACAGACACAGCTTACACTTTATGACTGGACCTTTTTTTTTTAATATAGACACTGGCATTAGGACCTAGAAACTTTTTTGAAAACCAAAATATTTCTTGAACACTGGGATGAGTTTGTTTTTTTTTTTTTTTTTTTTTTTTGAGACGGAGTCTCTCACTGTTGCGTCCGGGCTGGAGTGCAGTGGCGCAATCTTGGCTCACTGCAACATCCACCTCCAAGGTTCTAAGTGATTCTCCTGCCTCAGCCTCCTAAGGAGCTGGGATTACAGGCGCCCGCCCCCGTGCCTGGCTAATTTTTTGTATTTTTATTAGAGACTTTTTTTTGCCATGTTGACCATGTTGGTCTCGAACTCCTGACCTCGCTTGTGATCTGCCCACCTCGGCCTCCCAAAGTGCTGGGATTATAGGTGTGAGCCTCTGTGCCCAGCCATGGTTGTTTTTGTTTGTTTGTTTTCTTTTTTTTTTTTTTTGAGACAGCATCTTGCTCTGTCACCCAGGCTGGAGTGCAGTGGTACAATCTCAGCTCACTGCAGCTTCCACCTCCCATGTTCAAGTGATTCTTCTGCCTCAGCCTCCTGAGTAGCTGGGATTATAGGCACCACCACCACGCCTGGCTAATTTTTGTATTTTTAATACAGATGGTGTTTCACCATGTTGGCCAGGCCGGTCTTGAACTCCTGACCTTGTGATCCACCCACCCTAGCCTCCCAATTTGCGGAGATTACAGGCGTGATCCATCACGCTCAACTGATTTTTTAAATCTCTATCAAAAGTTGTAGTCTTACTGTAGTATTTTCCAAATAGTTTTGGAAAGTAATTTTTTAAAGGAAAATTAGTGTTAAAATGGCAATATTAATCTTAAACGATTTAAGTTCTAGATGCTCATGTTTTTTAACATACGTATGTATTTATATCCTGTACTTTAATTCCAAAAATTATAAACATACCATATGCCAATAGAGCAATTTTGGCTCATGAAGAAGTATAATCAAATACTAGTGATCATACTGTGTTATTGCCTCTTTAAAATGTGAAGATTTTACTTTTTAAAGCCTTATTTTCCTCATTGGCGACATTCAAAAAAAAGAAAAGAAAAGAAAAAGAAAAATCCTGATAGAGAAAGTAAGTTGTTAAAAGTAAAAATGCCCTGCTCTAAGTAGTCTTGTGGTGCTGAGTTAACTGATCATCAGGCAACAGGGGATCCCTCATCCCCCACCCTCCAGCTTTGTTTGGAATTGTACTTCTGAAGTGCATCACGCTGCTCAAATCAAATTGCTCACTTAATATTTAATGTTTCTGCGATGGAATCACTTTCTCCCTTGAGGTTGACTTCAGATTTACCAGACACACTGACAACACTGCACTCCTTATTTTCCCCACATGACCTCAGCTTCTGCCTTAAAAATGTACGAATAAAGGATGCTTTTGTTCATATCTTGCCTGCCTGTGATATATTGACAAAGTGTCTGCGGGCTCAATGGAATAGTTTTACAGTATGAGTGCTGCTTTCAGTGGAGGGGCAGGACTTGGGCTTTAGAAGGAAGTGAATTGGATAGGTCAGGAGAATGTACCATTTGTAAACACCCCTTTCCTTTTTTATTCACGTGTCAGGACAGCAGGAGCAGGCTGTTCAGTGCCCGTCCCTGCACAGAGCCAGAGGGAAAGCAGCTTGGAAGTCAGCTGCAATTTTTAAACCTTACTTTTTATTCCCCGGTAATGATCTTCAAGTGCTTAGACTTGTCTGAGAAGCTGTTTTGAAACTAACATGGTTTAGTCCACTAACTGCATGTTGGGTAAATTCAAAACCCACATGCTCGTCCTCTTGCAGTGGAATAAGTCACATCTGATGGACATTTTCTGTGCTTATAGCATAGTAATGAACGTCTGACAGGCGCGACCTTTCATAAGACAACCCACACTATTGGCTTTCTGCCCAGAATATTGCTGCAACACTATCTGTGATTGGTTATCTCTCTATCATGCATTGCTTCACAAGGGGAAACGGCCCCTTTTTTTAATAAATCTACGATGGCTGGCTGCAATATGCCTCACTGTAAGTATTTTGTGTGTGTATGTGTGGGAGAGAGAGGGAGAGAGAGAGGCTGACTTGAATATTACTTAGTCTGGTATCACATGGCAAGGTTGTGATACTGTAGGACATCAGTGAAGTGCTACTTAGTAAATCTTAACCTATCTCTTTTTTCTACAGGTTGGTACTAAGAAGTGCCTTTCCTGACGTCTCTGCTGCTTGGAACCGCTTCTAGAGCAGTCTCTGCTTTTGCCTTGCTTGCTGCCAGCTAGACTGTGACGACAGCACATCCACCCTCCACCTCTAGCCCAGACACCCCCATTTCTACTTATAATCAAGAGAAAAGCTCTAAGTATCTGGCATTGCCCTAGGCTGCTTTAGTGTTAAAAGAAAAGTTTGCTGAAAAAGTAAGATATCTTCTGCCAGGAAATCAAGGAGGAAAAAAAAAATCATTTTCTCGATTTTGCTCTAAACTGCTGCATCTGTCTATGCCAAACTAATCAATACCGATTGCACCACCAAACTCCATTGCAAATTCAGCTGTGAGGAGATTCCCTTTCAGACAACTTTGCTGAAAGCAGCTTGGAAATTCGGTGTCAAAGGGTCTGCCACGTTTTCATGCTTGCATTTTGGGCTCCAAATTGGCACTGGGAAGGGGTTACTGAGAGCACAAGGCTGATACCAGGCCCTACTTTTAAACGTTCATCTACTTACAATCCTAGTATTTCTCTAAAAACCAAAACCTCTTTGAATTAACAGTTTCATGCTGTGAATTTCTAGTGGGAGATCTTTTCCTTGATATTGACGACACAATTTTCCATGTACTTTTAAAGCAGGGAGTGGGGAAAAGTATTTTGAGGGGACATTTTCATCATCAGTTCAGCTTTTTTTTTTTTTTTTTTTGGTTATTGCTCTTTTTTTGGGGGGTTGGGTTTGTTGGTTTCACTGAAACATTTAACTACCTGTAAAATCTAAACATGGCTGTTAGTGTCACACCAATTCGGGACACAAAATGGCTAACACTGGAAGTATGTAGAGAGTTCCAGAGGGGGACTTGCTCACGGCCAGACACGGAATGTAAATTTGCACATCCTTCGAAAAGCTGCCAAGTTGAAAATGGACGAGTAATCGCCTGCTTTGATTCATTGAAAGTGAGTAACTATTATATTCTTTTAAGGATATTCAATGCTTGAATAAGGGGGATATGGACGTAACAGTTCTCTGCATTTGGGATTATGGATTGCTTTGTTCATAGTTTAGTTACACAGTGTGTTGATGATGTTGGGCTGGGGAACTTTACAAGAAGCAACAGAATCAAGTCTGGCCAAACTTTGTTATGAATAACTTTATCAGTCCTTTCACTCCATGTTTTTTTTTTTTTTTTTTTTTTTTTTTTTTTGCTAGGGCAGAAAGTATTGACATGTTTTTCACTTAGTAATGGCAAAGTGAGTGTCTGTCCCTGGAAATGGTAAATGTAGCTACATGTGAGTGTTTAGCCAATGCATATATTATATATAAGGCCGTGGCAATAACTGAATGAAGATGATTTTTACTTGTTGGTAAAGGCATTGTACAGTTGCAAAAGACAAGCAGATTTAAAATCAGCTAAACTTGGATAGACTTTTTACTCTTTTAATATTTTGACATTTTGGATTTTCTTTTTTTGTGGGCATTTTAAGGCCAGAGCCACACGTTTTATGGAAAATACAACTAGAAGTAAGGTGCTGAACTGCTGCTACAGCACCTTACCTGAGGGACAAACTTTGTTGAATGTGAGTTTTATAAATAAGCAGAAACTCATAAGTACTATTGTTTATTGGATTTTTCCAACTTCAAAAATTCTAAAGTGAATTAGCAGTTTATTTTCTGTTAGATGGTGATTATTTTTTTATTTGTAATAGTCTTAGCTAGAAATGTTAAAAGTTAGCTTTTGTGAGCACCATAATACTAAAATATTTACTTTAGTGTTTCTTGGCATTCAAAAATGTCATTGCATTTGTAATTCAAGTATCATATTTGAAAATGAGTCTTTTAAAAGATAACATAAATGTCTTTATTTTGACACACAAGGTCAAGACTAGAAATGTGTTCCTGGGTACTTTCAACCTACTTGGTTTAATCAAATTGCTTTTGAATATTAATGTCCTAATTTAATTCTTTGAAGCTTTGAGGAGAAGACACTATCACTTCTACATATGTAGACAAGTAAAAGTCTCATAAGTCCATCTTGTCTTTACAAATATATAGTGCTGTAATAATCTTTAATAACATCAGGGTGAGTTATGAGTTAATTGTTTCAGTTCATTGTTTCCTGGTCCAGTTTAGGCTGTTCATTTTGCTAAAGTTTTTGGCAAAGATTCCAAGAACATGATCTTTAGAGTTGAACAGAAAGGAGGTGTTAACAACAAAAATATTTTAAAATATTAGATTATTTTTAATGTCATAGTCCTAAAGATCAATAAGCAAAAGTCATAAACTCCCATTGAGACTTTCTTCAGCCTTTCCTTTGAGAGGCATCAGTGAAGGGCATAGTGGTTGTACCTCCGTGAATGTGTATTCCTAAATTCATGCCGGCTGAATTCAGGTGTAATTAGAGACTGAGACCCATAAAATGAGGGGCAGAGAGCTAATTACTCCTGTCGGTAACCAGCTGTGGCCATAAGTAACCCTGTTTTGACCCAATTAATAGTAAATCCAATTTTTAATCCTACAGACAGTTGATGGTGCACACGTAGCTGCAAAGTAAAGGACATTAAATTTTGCTGTGACATTGAGTGGTTTCACAGAAGACCTGCCCATACAACATTTGGAAACATTGTGAAACATTAATATTCAGTTGCTACTTTTCCTTCTCAAAATATATTCTTTTTTTAGTTGCTGCTCACTTATGGCCACAGAACAGTCCCTTTTTGAGTAAAGCAGCAAGGTTGCTTAATGCCATGCTGTGTGGTTAACAAGATTCAACTGCCACATCAAGGACTTTAAATAATTTCAAGATTTTAAATGTATTTATGAAATGAACTCATTACAGCAGCTAATCAATGCAGACTTTGTCCGTTTTCTTTGTCTTTCTAAGATAAACTGAATTTAATTTAAATTTAAATTACAGTGTCTAAATCTTGGTAAAATATTTTAAATTGGAATAAGAGGAAAAAAACCCACAAATTTATTTATGATGGAGCTTCATACCCAGGAAAAAAGCTTCTTAAATGTTAGTAAAATAACTATGTTAAGAATTAAAACAATTTTGAATATGCAATTAAGCATTTATGTTAAAAAACATGTTTCTTGTGTGTGTGTGTATATATTTATAACTGACACATGTGATTCTTCGTACAGTATTTAGAATCCTTCCCTTCAGATAGCAGTCCTCTTGTATTCAGTCTTGTGGCTAAAATAGATCAAAAACATATTTTAAAACTGTTAAAGTAACTGTATGACTCATGCTTGAAGTTCTGAAATTTGGGAGCGTTCTGAGGTTTCCATGCCAATAACCGCTAGATCATTTGCATTCTCTCACAGAGTAAACGGAAAAAAATTTAGAAAACTTGTAATATCCTGACTTCTTTAATAAAATGTGTCCTGTGTATTGCTTAAATCCATAGTCCAGCCTTTTCTGAGTTCTTGAGCCATGAGATGGAGGTGGCCTGTGTAATCTACTATTTTTAGAAAGTTAGGAAAGCAAACCAAATACTCTCTGAGAGGACCCTATGAAATGGCTGTACCCTTCAGCTGTGCTGCTTCAGACTTTGGCCAGGCTCCCAGGTGACTTACGTTAATAGCAGACTTCTAGTTAGAAGAGGAGAATTTATTTCATTAAAAAGACAGAAGTCAAACAGTTCAAGAAAATATTCATTTATGTAAAAGAAGTCAATTGGTATGTTACAAAGATAATGGGAAGAAAATTAGCTGACAGTATTTTAGTTGCATACTGATGATTTTAAGGTTTAAATAATTAGATTTAAATATACCATATGAAAATGTAGAATTCTGTATTGTAATAAATCTATTACTAAGTAAAATGGGAATACATGATAACAAGGAATGTAGGTATTTATTAAGAATATCAGAATTAGAATGAAAATAAAAGAGCAAAAGCTGTAATAATGTGTGCTAGTATATAAACAATAAATACTTAATTTCTCTAATTTTCCTTTTATAATTGTAGTTTTAATTTATAATAGTTTAAGTGTATATTCAATCTGAGACTTAAATTGCTTACAGATTATAGATTTACGTGTATTAACTATTTCAGAAATCCAGAACATTTGCAAAGGTGCATTATTTGATGCCAAAGAGGATTATGTTCCCCTATGGCCTATGAAAGATTTAGGAAAAAAGGAAAGAAAAATATTAACACTGCACGCCACCATTAGAAAATTATATTTCAAAAATGATGTTTCAAATAATACTTAATGACAAATTGCCTATTCAGTCATGAGCTCTCAACTAAAATTTAGGGAGTCAATGTAAAGAAAGCCTACAGAATGTATTTTAATATTTGGCAAGTTATTTATACCCTCAAAAAAAAAAAAAAACTTTTACGATATGATCAACAGAAATAGACTTATTGTTTACTGAATTCTATTTCAAATACCTGTTCATTTTTCGGGTACTAGGGATGGGAGGAAGAGAATACAACCTTTATATTTACTGTTTAGCAAAATTCTAGCAAAAAATCTAGCAAAATTCTTTTACCTTTGAAAACTTTAGTCACTTGTTCCTTTATCAAATTGAACAATTTTATTTAAGATAATTAAAATTTATTTTTGCTATATACAATGATATCTATCTATAAATAGCACCACTGATCAGATTTATCATAGACAAATTTGAAATCAGATTCCACTGCAAAGTGGCATAGAATCAAGGACACTGAGAACAGTTTTAAAGAGCCTCTGCAGACTTAGCAGAATATATGAAGTATGGAAATTAGGTATTAGAGGGCACACAAATATATGTACATACAGGTAAATGAACAACTAAAACACTCAAAATCAGTAAGGCAAATCAAGTATCCAGATGGTCACATATGGATTGGTTGGCATAACTAGACATGAAGAAGTAGTCCCAAAGGTGTTTATAGTTAAATTTTAGAAGATGGTCTATTGCTAGCATGGTTTACCCTCAGTCCAGAAATTGCCTGTGATGCTGCTGTTCTTTCCAAGCCCCAGGCATAGACTTTTCATCGTATTTTAAAAGACAGTTTCACTGATAATCCTGATAAAATATCTGCCAGTTTTAGGCTAAATATGCAATTTTCAATCAAAATTTTGATCTAGTAGGGTCCTAATTGGAATGAGTGTTACCAGGAATTGTTTTTGTTGTTTGGTTTTTACCACTGGTATCTCCCATGTATTAAAACTTTGACAGATTATTATATATACTGTGCTGGCACATATATTCAATGTGTTTTTCCGTGACAGATTGACATATCACTTCCTTGTTTTCTCCTAATGACTCTGGAGATGAACTAACTATAAGGCATAACCTGCACAGCAATGTGTTTCATATAAAAGCTCCCTAAGCAGAAACTTCACAGCTTTGTAAAGAATACCCTGTGAATATGCTGCAGTGTATCAACTCTGACATAAACCATTCTTTAATTAAATTCTCAATAGCTGCAGTTGCTTTGGTGAAGCTAGTAATTGTATTCATTTGCCTGTTTATATTGTTAGAACTTTTTTAGAAAACTTTTTTTTTTAATGAGTAAAGGTTTCTTAGACTATGAGATAAATTTTAAACCATGTTTTGAATCAAGCTACCTGCTGCTGTAATTCTAGAACTAGTTATTTTGCTTCATATTATAAGATTTTGGTACACTGCTTCTACTTTTTTCCTCATGAAATCTTGCTTCACTGTGCGAGTGTGACAAACTAAAAACAATTTAGACCTCAAGCAAGGTGGCACTTACAGCTGAATTCAGTTTCGTTGTAATTCAGATGTCTGAAGCTACTCAAAATTCCATGGAGTAGCCTTGATACAATTTCATGTATAAGGCTGTTTCTCACTTAAAAGAGACAGTGCTGTGTGGGGTGAATTGTCTTTTGAAGAACTGTATGACATACGCCCAGTTCACGTGAAAGGTGAGAAATGGAATGTTTCTCAGACCTAGCACAGATACCTAGGGACCTAGTTTGGGAAGCTTATCTTGTCATTTTCCTTGCCAAGGATAAGTAGAGGATTTCGGCTATCAACATTGCTAATCCGTTACCTTTCATGCTGAGCAATGTCTCTGCCTTCCCACAGACTTAGACAAAGCTTCTTATTTTCTTACAAAGAGATCCTATTGAGGAAATTTGATTTTTTTTTTTTTTTTTAACTTCAGCAGTACTACATCCTGTGCTTTTAGATAGGTGAGCAATTTTCCATGTTAACAGCTAGGCCAAAATTCATGACTGCCAGTAGAAGTGGGTAACTAGATAGATGGCCTTTGATTTAGCACTAATGATAGTTATTAGCATGTAGCAACTTAAGTAAAAGCAACTGGAAAGGCTTGATAGAAATTCTGAGTTGTTTGAAGTGTAATAGATTATTAGAATAGTAATTTCTTCGTGAATTTTACTGTAAAAAAGCTTGATTCTAGTGAGGACTTCTTATGCTAATTTCTCATTTATAATATACTAACAACAACTACAGAGTTTTTATTTAATACTGTTTCTTATACAAGTATCATAAAATGCACATCTACGTGCAGCATCATCCCTACATTTTTGGCACATGTTTGAAATATTTTCACTTTGAGATAAAGTTTGATTTTTTTGCTAGTGATAAAACTTTCTATGCTGTGAGCTTGTGTTTTGAAAATTCCTGATAATTGCTAAATAGTATAACCCCTGATATCTTCTAATTTGGTTGACAGGTTGTTTGTCCTCTGGATTCCTGAGGGCCTTGGCCATCTCTGACCATTACTTTTCTTGTTTTGTTATCTCTGAGTTCTTTCCAGCTTTCTAATTGTCCATCTTCAGAACTGTTGGTTCAGATCTTATGTATGTCTTTCCATAGTCACACAGAAGTGATTTAGACATTTTGTCTGTGAAAAATTAGATTCAGCTTTGCCTAACAGAGACACCTCCCCCATCCCCAGCATTTGGCATAAACAAATTAGGGGTTTATATTTCAGTCAGTTGTCTATTTGGTGACTCTATAGTCATTGGAACTCAGGTTCCTTCTCTCTTAGTTCCTGAGGAGCACATGGCTTCCAACTTTAGGATTATTTCAAAATTGCAGCGTGGCCACTGCAGTGTCAGCCATCGTATCCTTAGTCTAGGACACAGGATGCAGAAAAGGCAAGGCGCTGTAACTCAGCCCAGCCAGGCTCTTTTTAAGCGAAGGTTCTCTGAGCTTCACCCAGTAATTTTTCAGTCTCTTATTGACTGATTTTGGTAGCAGGGATTGCTAGGAAGTATTTTTTTGTATGTTGCTTTGTTTAGTTTTTATTTATTATTTAAAAAAAACTGTTGCCTTGATTAAAATCAGACATCTGGTAGGTAAGACAGAAGGGGAGAATGGAAATGGATGTTCAGGAGGGCCATTTCTGGAATAAAAGAGTGATTATGTTTTTCCCTCATAAAACTTCCAGAATTAAGTAAATCTCTCTGAAAAGCATCTGGGTAAGGGAGGTGGTTGAGGAGAGACCACTTTTGAAGAGAAACTGAGGTCTTCTCATCTTAACAAACTTGTCATCACTTCTTCTGTCTTGGTTATTTAGTAAGTAAAACCTGGCATATCCCAGATGGATTTATTTTTCCTTATAGAGAAAACTAAAAGAGCTTCATTTTTTGCCTTCTTATAACTGTACTTATTTATCTATTTATTTGAGACAGAGTCTTACGCTGTTGCCCAGGCTTGAGTGCAGTGGTGTGATCTCAGCTCATTGTAACCTTCGCCTCCCACATTCAAGCAATTCTCCTGCCTCAGCCTCCCGAGTAGCTAGTCCTACAGGTGTGTATCACCACGCCCAGCTAATTTTTGCGTTGTTAGTAGAGATAGGGTTTCACCGTGTTGGCCAGGCTAGGCTTGAACTCTTGACCTCAGGTGATCAGCCTGCCTTGGCCTTCCAATGTGCTGGGATTATAGGCGTGAGCCATGGTGCCCAGCCTACTGTTCGTATTTATATACACAGTCACATTTTTATAACTGGAATATAGCAGAAATACCATGTCATAAAACAGGTCCCAAATGATTTTATAAGACAAAAGAATCTGTACTTACTCTGATTTGTATTTCTGCTGCTTCCACAAATACACTTCCTTATTTTTTCTGTATGGAGTAAAATAACAAGATGAGTTAACATTTATTGAAACTTAATATATATCAATCAGTATTTTCAGTGCTTTTCATTTTTTCATGGTATTTTGTCCTTGTAAAATCTCATTGAGATAGTTACTGGTATTACTTCCATTTCATAGATGGGCACACTGAAATACAGAGAAGTTAGGTAATACATGCAAGGTCAGTAGTAAAATGTGGACTTGAAACCTTGTAATCTGATTTCACAGACTGTGCTCTTAATTGTTTCGTTATGTTTGCTGGAAAACACTGCTTCTTAATTTATATATGCATATTCTAAGGATTCGACAAAGAAAACATAACTAACAGCAGTACTTAAGAATAAAAATGAATATCCAAGACAAATTTATAGTACAGGGCCTAAAACAGTAAGTACTCAGAAGTAATCACTATATTTTAAGTCAACAAATGAGTCAAGGAGTGAACCCAAAATAGCAGAAAGAATGTTGCCACCAACTTTCAAAGATGTTGTATCTGTTGTAAAATATATGGCCATATAGGAAAAATTTTAAATGAATCATCTTAGATAAGTAGTCACTGTATAAACTATATAGCTGCCTCCCCAGTGCATAAAAAGCCATATTCAAAAGTTTTAATTGTTTAGAAAGTGTTTTTCCACAGAAGCAAGGTGATTAAGTCATCAGGTCAACCCTGAGAAGCCAAAGTAGCCCAGAGGATGCTTGAGTTATAGTTCAGTATAAACAGTACCTTGGAAACCCTGGTTATTAATTAAACCCAAGAGGCTCCATAGAAGTGTTATCTTATCGTAAATCTTGAGAACTGCTAGAGTCACAGACCCCAGCTGCTTTTGTCAAACTATTTCTATGGCAAAGATGTATTTTAAATTTCAGTTTAGGGTTCCAGAAATTCAACTTGCCTAGTTCAGGGGAGGTGCCTCTCCCAAACACCTGGAACTCATGCTGTGAGCCGGTGCAGTTTTCCCCAGCTTTAACTTTGGGCTGCTTCTGTTTCCTGAAGCTAGTCTTCAACAGGGCATTTGCTTAGAATCAGGGTATGCAGTGAGGAGCTGGAGTCCAAAGCTTCCCACATGTGTAACATTTAGGGTGGGAAGTTGTCATCAATATGTCTTCCAAGTGACCCCCATTTTTCTGAGGACTCAGCCTGCCTGTTTTTTGAATGTAGTGCTTATTGATCTTGGGCCCTGTCTACTGCAGCTTCTACCCATTCTTCCTCCGCTTTGAAATTTTCAAGTGTGTGGTTGTTGCTGTTGTTTTCTGAATACTAGTAACCATGGGGAAACAGGTGGATCGTAAAAGTATCAAACTCAATTTTTATTTTGTTTTTTGGCACTTAATCATAGGATATGGTCAAGAGACCAGTTATAAAAACTCAGATGTGAGGAAGAAAACCATTAGGAGGTGAAAAGAATTCAACAATTTAAATAATATAACTTATGTACTTCCTATGTCAAACTTTAGGGAGGCAATTAACAACACAGTCCTCAAGGAGCTGGTTACTAACAGGGAGACTAGTAGATTAGGTGGTGGTGGCAATGGTCAGGAGGGGGAAGTTTCTCGACAGCAGTTGCAGGGTCGGTGAAAGAGATACTTGAGGAAGAGAGAAAGAAATGGTTCTGGTGGTTTATCTTTCCTTTTTCCCCTTCCCTTTCTCTCACACTATTAATTATGACACCACAAGTGGGAATAAAAGAACTAGAGGGAATCCCCAATAAGAGACTTCACATAGCCACAGGCCACCAGACTGTGGCATCTGTCCCTGAGTCATCACGGGTCACTTGGTAACCACCTATATTTTAATCCTAGATCACAATTTTAGGCCCAGCAAAATTCTTGTGAAGCTGTCTAGATTTATTAAGCAATATTTATATTTTAGTTTATGTTAATATGAGGTTAAGATCCAAGACCCTGTTTTCTCCAGACCCCATATGAGTCCAGTATCTTAAGTTAGAATTTTTCTCTCTGCATAAAATTCAGACCTAGCGTATAGGCTTCTGGATTTCAGAATCACTTATACTTAAGTCCAGGCTGTTCTCAAATAAGGCAAGAAGCATCTGCTGTTAATAGTTGACAGTAAATTACACAAAGTAAAACTTGGAAAATTAAAGTCAGAAAAGCTGGGAAGCTTTTCTATCATTTTCAATTTTCTGCAAAAATACGGACATAATCAGTGTTTAGGATCTGCTTGTGATGGATAAATTACATCTGTAATTCCTTCTTTTCCATATTACTGCATCCAGACGATAATTTGCTTTCAGATATCTTTGCTTATCTAATCGTTCATAGACTGGAAATAAGTAGTAACATCTCCCAATCCTAGGAAGCATTTATAACTAAATAGGGTTAGCTCACCAAGTGGGCCAAATTAAAAATAAAAGGTTTTAGAGAAAAACAGCCAAATTTATCATGTTTGAAATAAGATTTCTCTTGGGTAGATGACATTGCCTTTCATAAAACAATTCTCCTTAAAGGGAGGCAACCGAGAAATGAACCATGAAGAAAGAAATAACTAAAGAATTCATTGTTTATATAAAGAGTCCTGTTAAGAAAGACCTGAGATCTGTGCTCTGAATAAACTATCTTTCTTCACATTAGCTTGTATTTCCCCCTGGCTAAGTTGAGACTAATGAAATCTAAATCTAGCCATGAGAAAAGATTATCATTATGAGTTTATTTATTGATTTTTTTTTTTACCTTTGTGAACTTTTACTACCAGACATTGCCATCCATGAATCATAGCAGAGTAATAAATTGAAAACAAATGTCTACATAAGAAAACCCAATATGTTAAGAACAAAAAAACACCCTCCCAACTCTAATGAACTAAAGTCATCCACATTTAGGGTCATGTACATTGTATGTGTTTTTATGGTAGAGTCTATTTAATAGCTCCTCTAAATCCCTTAAACTATGAATAATGTGTAGCAGCTTAATATGTACCATATAGTAAAGTGGGTTAAGTATGCAGAGTGAGAGATACGAGATGCAAAATGAGGTTTTTTTTGTTTTGGAAGAATCTTTATTAGCTACTCTTGGCTTCTGTATTTCCCCCTAAGGATGAATAATGTTAGAGGAGAGATTCTCACCAGAAATATACATTATTCTGCCAGAGGTTTAATTAAGAATTTTTAAAAAATGCAGACCAATATATATGCCACTTCTTCATCTCAATTATAGAAAAATCATCCATTCTTCCTCACCTTTTCACCATTCATTACCTGCTACCAGACGTTGTGATAGGCAATTCTGATGTAAGGGTGAATGACACACAGAGCCTTTTTGGGTGTTGATAGACTAGTGGTGATTATAAGCTTTCGAGCTTCTGAAAAACACAATGAAGATTAAAATAATCATAGGATAATAAAATAGTTTAAAACCCTTCTAGTCTTTAATTTTAAAATGTTCCAGTAGAACATAGATTTGCTCAGGTAACACACAAGTAGGCATTAAATGCCTTCCTGTGTGTCTGAGAAGTTTGTTGTGAAATATATTGGAAACTGCTGCATAGTCAGTGTAGGAGGAGCAGATGAATTTTAGCCGTGGTTGTGTGTGCTGTAAAAGACTATATATGCTTGTATTAGTCAGAATGAGTACACCACTAATTTTTGTGTGGTAAGAGATTTATACTAAACTCATCATCAGTTTCTGTAATTCAGTGAGATAAAACTGAGTCAGATTGAATTTTAGGTAGCACATGTTGAAACGGCTAATTTTATTCCCCTAATTTGATCCTCATCTATTGATTATATAAACTAATGAAGCTAAGAACAATTAACCCTTACAAGGTTACACAGGGAGCTGCTGAACTGACATTCAGTGTAGGCAGTCTGTCTTCAGAGCTTATGCTTTCAATCTTATGCTAAGTTTAACTTGTTTAAATTAGCAAGATTATGGAGCACTATACAGTGACCTTGTATATACAAAAATTTAGTATATTGATTATTAGAGAGTCCACATATTAGACTGTTGTACATATATGGGCAAGTATTTGTTGAATCATTTCAGTTGCCTAAATTTAAGCAACCGTACTGTTTAAAACATGCTCATTCACATTTTTTCTTAATCTGGAAAGTCACTTCTGAATAATTGCTTGTTTAGATTTTCTCATTTGATGTGGGAAATTTATATTAAAATTTTAACTAGTATTCTGACAACCCAGAGTCTAAACCTAAAGTCAAGAAGAATTTTAAGTCATTCTGCAGACAGAAGATGAACAGTATAGCAAATCAGAATAATAGACTCTTCGGCGGGGGGGGGGAAGAAAAAACCCGTGAGAATTGCAGGATTCCAAGATAAAGCTTGGAATTGAGGTAAAGGCATCAGATAAGGAAGTGTTTCATTTCATAACTTTTTTTTTTTTTTTGCTTAAAATATATTTTAAATCACAAAAGTAGTAGCATAACCGTTATTTTTCTAATGCATAGAACCATGCAACTTTTTTTTTTTTTTTTTTTTTGAGAAAGAATCTTACTCTGTCACCCAGGCTGGAGTGCGGTGGTGTGATCTCAGCTCACTGGAACCTCCGCCTCCCGGGTTCAAGTGATTCTCCTGGCTCAGCCTCCTGAGTAGCTGGGTACAGGCTTGCACCATCACGCCCCCAGCTAATTTTTGTATTTTTACTAGAGGTGGGGTTTCACCATGTTGGTCAGGCTGGTATCAATCTCCTGACCTTGTGATCTGCCTGCCTTGGCCTCCCAAAGTGCTGGAATTACAGGCATGAGCCACCGCGCCTGGCCCAAGACATTATTTTATAAGAGGCTGAGATTTTATTCATCTTACTAGGCGTTTATTAATATTATATTGTTTTCAGTATATGCCTCGTAAGACAGAAATATGCTTAAAAACGTTTGTAAGTCTTTGCAAGTTGTACTATATTAAGTTAAAATCTAGATGAAACCATTCACCTCCTCTTTGACAGTGATTCATATATCTTATTGTATGTCATACTTATTTGTAATTTTGAGTATTACATTTCAGAAATTTTCTAGGAATAAAAATTTCAGTGGTTAATTTTAATTTTTTGTTGATTTGTAATAATTACTAAATAATGCTGAAATATTTAGATCTAGTAGGTAGAATTTTTTCATGTGAATACGTTAATATTCATGAAGTATTTAAAAATAGCTCACACTATTCTTTTTAAGACTTTTGTTATATGTAATTGGACGAAAATTTGACCATGTAAATATAAGAATCGTTGATTGTATTTTATTCATGATATGTCATAAAGAGCATGTTTGCTCTCAGAAAACATGAGTTTGGGAAGATGAAATTTCTGGGAATACTGGGTATTTAGTAGCTATCAGATTGTAATCCTGAACTCTTAAGAGATGTATCTCAAATATTAGAATTGATTATGTTATTTAAAATACTCCATTGGAAATATAAAATAATTATATTTTATATGTCATTCATTACAGTTCATTTGCATGAATGGTAGCTTGGACAGAAACTTTTGATACCAATAGCTGGTGTTATAAGTGTCCTTTCCTGAAACTCTTGCCACACGTTGCGTTTTGGCGATTTTCATAATTGTATGAATTTAGTCAGGCAGCCAATTAGAAATATATTTTTAGAAAATTAAAAATGAATTTATGTGGATTCAGTGAGATCAATTAGGTAAATCACTTAATTCAGTGTCATGCTCCGTGTAAATTCTTCATAAATGGTAGCCATTAGTATTGATTGTTTTTATCTGAATGCCAGAGTTTAGTCTAAGTTTTTATGGGAGGAACTTTGCCTTAGGTCAGAATAAAGATTGTTATATAGATTCAAACTTGGTATGTAAGTCAAACTTATTTTATGTCTGAGACTAAACTGATCACAGGGAAAAGTGAGTGGTATTCCTTGTCCTTTCATTTCATTTCTCTGGGTGCTTTCTTCATTGGTTTGCATTAGCTATAGTATAACTTTTTATTATGTTTTGGTATTTTCTGAATGTCTAGATTGGCCTGCATGCTCTTTTCTTTGGGATGAAATTTGTAATAAAAATTATTTTGTTGCAAATAAATACTGGCGACAGGAATAATGACAATGTGACTACCAGTGGTTTTCACTTCATTCCCAGTGTCACGTTTAGAATTTTCTTCAAACTAGATCTTTGGAATAATTGCAAAAAGCCACATGAAAAAATGTGCAAGTAAAAACTTTTTTTTTTTTTTTTTTTTTTTTTTTTGAGACGGAGTCTTTCCCTGTCACCCAGGCTGGAGTGCAGTGGCACGATCTTGGCTCACTGCAACCTGCACCTTCTGGGTTCAAGCGATTCTCCTGCCTCAGCCTCCCGAGTAGCTGGGACTAGAGGCACGCACCACCACACCCGGCTAATTTTTTGTATTTTTAATAGAGACAGGGTTTCACCATGTTGGCAAGGCTGGTCTCAAACTCCTGACCTCGTGATCTGCCTGCCTTGGCCTCCCAAAGTGCTGGGATTACAGACATGAGCCACTGCTCCCAGCCAACATTTTTTTTTTATGGCAAAGAATCAAGACTTTGTTAAGAGCCCAAACCGTGGATTCAGCTGGATCTGAGTTTGATTCCATAGTGACTTCCTAGTGACATTGTGCCAGTCACTTTACTATCCCAAACTGGTTTCCTTATCTGTAAAACAAGTCTAGTATCATCTGCTTTCAAGATTTTGAGGATTCAATGAGATCAGTTAGATATAAATCATTTAGTGTAGTGTCTTACTCCATGTAAATACTCCATAGATACTAACGGTAGCGGTTAGTATTGTTCTTATCTGAATGACAGAGTTCAGTCCAAGTTATCTTTCTCTTGTGGGAGAAACTTTGCCTTAGGTCAGGTGAATGTCATTATGCATATTGCACTATAGGTCTTCGTGTTGTTTGAAAAAATTAAAAAGGACTTACCTTGAATGTGTATACGTGTGCACATACTAGCTTATTTACTTACCTGTTATCAAGAGAAAATAATACCTTAACCTCTTAACATATGTATGACTTGACTACTAGCTAAACCAGTAGGTATTAATAGAATAATTCAGTATATTTATTGTCTGTGCTTGAAAATTCATTTTGTAAATGCAGTTATTTATGAATGGAAAAATAGTTGTAACCATCTGTTTGCAAATCTAATTTCATTTAAAACTAATCCTATTTAGCTTTATGCTGGTCTACAATAAATAATTCATATTTGATATTTCAAATGCTGTACCATTTATGTAAATTTTCTCCTAAAAGACTCACCTAAGACTTTTCTAGAAATAAAATTATTCAGTGAAGTACCTGCACAGATTAGAAGGTTAAATATTAAAGTTTATTTTTTCATGATTTGCACTATTCTTTTCTATTTTTTAATACCTACATAAAACTTAATTGGTCAGATATCTACCACTCACTTCCTCAAATGTGTAAAGAAACATCCAAATCCCTAATACTCTGTTTATCACAGCTTTATTTTTTTTCCCTTTCACTGTCACTCAGAATTGATAGGGATCCAATTCTAGCCTATTGAAATGGTCCTTTTGCTGCAAGATTTTTTTTTTTTTTTTGAGACAGGAGTTTCGCTTTTGTTGCCCAGTCTGGAGTACAATGGCGTGATCTTGGCTCACCGCAACCTCCGCCTCCCGGGTTCAAGTGATTCTCCTGCCTCAGCCTCCCGAGTAGCTGGGATTACAGGCATGTGCCACCATGCCCAGCTAATTTTGTATTTAGTAGAGACGCAGTTTCTCCATGTTGGTCAGGGTGGTCTCAAACTCCCAACCTCAGGCAATCCGCCTGTCTCTGCCTCCCAAAGTGCTGGGGTTACAGGAATGAGCCACCACACCTGGCCTGGCTCCAAGATTTTTGAAAGCATTTGCCTCATTTATGAGTTTGAGACTTTTGACGTGATTAGAAATAGCATGTACTTTTCCCAGCAAGTGAAAAGGGGGAAAAAACATCAAAACCCCATCTCCCTGATTTTTTTGGCTTTTCAGAAATAATACAGCCCAGTTGTTTCCTATGGCCAGTTCTGGGTTTTTCTTGACAGCATCTATAAATGTTCTTGTTATAGTCTAATTCTGGATATGAGTTATGCATTTACAGTTTGATTTACTGAGCCATGTCACTGCCTTCTTGTTAAGGTTATTGATTATTGCCCATTCTATTCTGCTGTGTATTGATTTAGTGTGTGACAATGAGTTAATTGTATTACCTGATGTTGAAGAAGGATCAAATATGTGTTCAAAGGGGATGCTTGTAGCCTGTTTAATTGAGTTGGCTATTTCAGGCTTTTAACATGTTGTGAAACAATTGGGAGAAAGTACAGGAGGACCTCTGAGGGCAAGGAACATAAAATTTGCTTTCAGCTTTTCTGCAGTTGCCAAAAATTGTGCGGTAAGGCTTTCCTGGAATTAAGTAGTCAGTTGGTATTTGGTTAACAGATGCTTCGTAAAACCTAATATATTCCCCCTATATTTCCTTTAAAAATCAAGGGGGTTGACAGTTTTAAATTGTCATGTTTTATTGAGAAAAACCCACTTCTCTGAAACTCCCTATTACTGGATATGAGGAAAAATAACAGGCAAGGTGTGTTGTGTATGTTGGTGCCCACATTTTGGAGGAAATTACAGAGAGAAAAAATTAAGCTAAATTATTAAGAATCCGATGAGTTCTTTTTGCTTACTACAGTTTTGTTTCATATTTCATAGTTTTTAGAAAAAAAATTTCCATGTAATAACATTTAAGACCAGTATTATTTTCTTTGACATTATTATGCAGTTTGAATTTTCTAAGCTTTAGACAATTCACACTTAATGTAAAAAAAAATTAACCTTCAGAATGAGATCATGGTGCCATGGTTCTCTAATGAATGTTACCTTTTGTTTTAGCAGCTCAGTTGGCTCTAATCCATGGAAAAGTTTTTATTTCCCATCAGCTCCAAAGTAGGAGCCAAACCAAAGTTTAAAGAAACATTTTCCAGCAGACAAGTTTCTACAGATAATATCAATAGTCAAAGCGTGTGAACACACACACACACACACTCTCTCTCTCTCCCCCTCTACCCCCCCCCACACACACCCACACACACACACACGCGCACACACACACCCATGCACACATCTTCTGGAAATATTAAATCCAGGAAGAATTTCTGAAGTTCTCATAATAAAAATAACTGTAATATTAATAAAGTACTCCTTATCAGTTCTTTCTCATCACATTGTGGCCCCAAGTGTTTGCTTGACTTTTCAAAATGTATTTGCTTCAGGATAAATTGAAGAAGTACCGCTCTCTCTGTATTAATACCTTTCAGGGCTTTTTGATCTGTAACCTCTTGCCACCTCCGGTTTATCTGGCTTAGCATATGAATTTTGAAGAATGAGGGAGCATAAACAATTATGACTGCCTTTTTAAAAACACATGTTAAACCTGTGGCCTCAAACTTGTCAGTTCTGAACTTTAACAGTAGAAAAGTGAAAGCTCAGTGTTGAAAGTAGAGAGTGTAAGAGATTTTGCCAGTTGGACCACTTTGCTACAAATACCTATTAGACCCAAACCTTTCTTTTGCCTGGTGATCAGCCATACTGATAGCAGGATCCACTTAATTCCATGTGAGTCAGCAGCTTGCATGGCATGCCCACTGTGTGCAAACAGCTTCTCAGGTACTTTTCCAAGTGTCCTGCCTGCAAAAGCAGAAGAGACTTGGAATATATTTATTTATATTTATTTATTCTCTCACCCCATTGCTTGCTACATCACCTAGACCTGCATGCTTCATCACCTAGTCCTACTTGTTCCATCACCTAGTTGGAATTTCTAAATCAACAGACATGGGCAGATACATATTTTAAAAGCTGTGTGCCTCTGATTAACAACCATTCCTTTAATACTGCTGAGAGGTTCAGGGAACATAGTATTTTTGCCATGACTTCTCAATCTATAGAGAAGATGTATTTATCTCCTAAGGATAAAACCATCTGGAAATTTTCACATGCTCCAGACTTTCAGATAGAACTGGCTTTGCCTTCTCTTTTTCGTCTTCCTCCTCTTCTTCCTTCTTTTTCTTCTTTTATGTTTTTGGCTTTGCTTTCTTATTAAAACTATGGATGAATTGTTTAAAAGATTAAGAAGATGAAATAACCGTCTCACCTACTTTGTAATTTCTTATTCATAGTTAGAAGGTAGAGTAACTCTGTTTCATAAATGTCCCCATTAAATTTCTGATTCAAAAATATATATTTTTCTTTATAAATACCGTTTCCTGTGATTTTTGGTCCCTAAAAAACAAACAAACAAAAAGCTACTTGATGGTACATTGGTTGTAATTAGCAAGTCTCCATTTACTACGGATCTTCCATTCTGCTCTATTAATTTCCTTTATTAATGATAAACCAGCCAGTTGATAAAATAATGTGTCAACTTTTAGAAGATTCTTATAAATTTATGTGGAGCTCTGGGACTACCTAATATGACTTCGTGAGTATTTTAGAATAAAGAATTTCAAATTCTTTATTCCTTTAAAAAATTTGTTTTTTCAGAGACAGTCTCACTGTCACTTAGGCTGGAGTGCAGTGGCGCAGTCTTGGCTCATTGCTATTTCCACTTCCTGGGTTTAAATGATTCTCCTGCCTCAGTCTCTTGAGTATCTGGGATTACAGGCATGCACCACCATGCCGGGCTAATTTTTGTGTTTTTTGTGTAGATGGGGTTTCAGCATGTTACCCAGGCTGGCCTTGAACTCCTGAGCTCAAGCAATCCACCCACCTTGGCCTCCCGAAGTGTTGGGATTACAGAAGTGAGCCACCGTGCCTGGCCTTTTTTTTTTTTTTTTTTATCTCGAAATAACTCCATAGAGTTATCTTCCAATAAGTCTAATATCTTCTCGTTGAATTTCAAATTGATTCTTATTTATAAACCCATAGAATCTGTAAACCCACAAACAAATGATTCTTCATCGATCAAGTTCTGTTTTCAAATAGATGTTCAAAAAGATGATAAACGTTGTATTATAACTTAAGGACTTTATTTTGTTCATTTGGTCTCTTACCTTTTAATTGTAGTGGACTGAAATGTATACAGATTTTCTTGTACAACAAGTAGCATCCTTTAGCTACAACAAATGAATAGATTAGCCTGTGTGAATATAGTTTTGCAAAATATTAACGTATGAAAGTAGTCCTAAGACTGCAAGTGCTGTTGCTTTAGAACTTCATGCATGAATTGGGTGTGTTGCTACAGGATACAGAGAAAATTGATGGTCAGCCTTAGCCTGTAGTATGTTTTGACAGCGTGAATGAGTCAAGCAAGCAATTTTCCAGACTGTTTAATGGTACAAAGGAAAGGGCTGCTAAGGAAGTCATTCTTATGAGTAGCTGAAAAATATTTTTCTTAGTAACTGTTCTAGAGAAAAACAGGTCACCGTTGGGCGGGGCGGGGGGGAAGCAGTCTCAAGTTACAAGTATTCTGAAAGTGGTTTGATCATTAAAATGTATTTATCTTATGACAAAACTTAAAACGGATACTGCTTACTATATTTGTAATGTCTTGAAACTCAACAAGAAATTATGTAGCATCATTACAAGTTTTAATTCATGGTAGAATTTTGGAGATTATATTTATTGAGCTATGTTTTTTATTTCATTAGTACAAATAAAACTGCATTATCATAAACATAAAGATAAAATGTTTTAAGTTTATAAAATTACTGCAAATTTATTCCACTGTGTGGTTCTAAACGGCATTTGAATTAAAATAGGACTTGATCGATGGAGAATCATTTGTTTGTGGGTTTACAGATTCTCTTCTAGGTAGTTTGAAAAGATTCATTGTCCAGCAGCAACTATTCACCCAGAGACATAGTGCTTAGCATGAGCTTGATGGATTCAAACCACTGGGTTTATCATTACTACATAGATCTTTGAAAAGACAGGCTGCAAATCTTGTTTCTAAGCTGTGACTAGCTATTATTATGTCAATTTGAAGAACAGAAGTAAAATCAATCCAGATTCAAAAAAAGACACTCTACCGTCATTCACAGGCTGCAACCAGTTCAAACTGTAAGATCCTGCCTATTTAAATTCCCCTGATTATCATGATTATTCAATATCGTGTTAATATTTAAAACTTGGAATACAACCTTGTTTTTATTTATACTATTTTTATTTAACCTTGTTTTTTTGTTTTTTTTTTTTTAATTTATTTATTATTATTATACTTTAAGTTGTAGGGTACATGTGCATAACGTGCAGGTTTGTTACATATGTATACTTGTGCCATGTTGGTGTGCTGCACCCATCAACTCGTCATTTACATCAGGTATAACTCCCAATGCAATCCCTCCCCCCTTCCCCCTCCCCATGATAGGCCCCGGTGTGTGATGTTCCCCTTCCTGAGTCCAAGTGATCTCATTGTTCAGTTCCCACCTATGAGTGAGAACATGCGGTGTTTGGTTTTCTGTTCTTGTGATAGTTTGCTAAGAATGATGGTTTCCAGCTGCTTCCATGTCCCTACAAAGGACGCAAACTCATCCTTTTTGATGGCTGCATAGTATTCCATGGTGTATATGTGCCACATTTTCTTAATCCAGTCTGTCACTGATGGACATTTGGGTTGATTCCAAGTCTTTGCTATTGTGAATAGTGCTGCAATAAACATACGTTTGCATGTGTCTTTATAGCAGCATAATTTACAATCCTTTGGGTATATACCCAGTAATGGGATGGCTGGGTCATATGGTACATCTAGTTCTAGATCCTTGAGGAATCGCCATACTGTTTTCCATAATGGTTGAACTAGTTTACAATCCCACCAACAGTGTAAAAGCGTTCCTATTTCTCCACATCCTCTCCAGCACCTGTTGTTTCCTGACTTTTGAATGATCGCCATTCTAACTGGTGTGAGATGGTATCTCCTTGTGGTTTTGATTTGCATTTCTCTGATGGCCAGTGATGATGAGCATTTTTTCATGTGTCTGTTGGCTGTATGAATGTCTTCTTTTGAAACACCAAAAGCAACGGCAGCAAAAGCCAAAATTGACAAATGGGATCTCATTAAACTAAAGAGCTTCTGCACAGCAAAAGAAACTACCATCAGAGTGAACAGGCAACCTACAGAATGGGAGAAAATTTTTGCAATCTACTCGTCTGACAAAGGGCTAATATCCAGAACCTACAAAGAACTCAAACAAATTTACAAGAAAAAAACAAACAACCCCTAACCTTGTTTTTATTTATACTATTGGAAGTTGCTCTAGCATTTTTGAAGTAGGTTGGAAAAAAATTGAGATTCAGTTGTGGTTCTACTTACGTTTTTACTAGAGTAACTTGGAGAGACAAATCAGTGAGTAGTCAAGTCTTCATATAATCAAAGCTTTTAAAATATGATAATGAAAACTTCAGGTGTTAGATTTAGCTTCATAGAAAACCTTTTTTGGGGGCTTCTAGTGTTTTTTCTTTGCATTTTAAAAATTGTTTGTGCACTGTTCAGTGATTTTGTTTAGTATTTAGAGATGATTTTTTTCCTTTGTCACTTTCCACATTGAACTCTAGTGATTTAGTGTGTTGGAATTGCCCTCAGAAGAGTCTTTAGAAATGATGTCATGCAGTTCATTAGTTTTACAGATAGGGAACCAAGGAGTGGTGAGGTTAGGGTTTAATCATATTCATAAAGATCTTGAGGTCATTAGGACCCTTTAAATGTGACCAGTGATAAATCACAGCAAAAACTAGAATATACTGTCTTCATTTCATGCAAATGGCATCATTGACACATCTGACAGATGAAAACTGCTATTAAGGTCGAGTCCAAGTGACAAAACTTTCTTGACTGTTCCAAGGCCTTGGCTACTCTACTGGTGGCGTTAAAGTTCTATACTGTTTTGTTTTCTTTTTTTTTTTTTTTTTTTTGGTTTTTGCTGGACAACAGACTCTCCAAAAAATGCATGTATATACATTATGCTTATTATAAAATTTACTAATATAAAGGACATAGAAGACAATTAACAATTATAATAAAATATACAATGCTAAACATTTAAATTCGGTATGGCCAATTGATTCTTACAGAATGCCTTTTTGATTTTTGTCCAACTCTTGCATCTATAGCCAACCTGTGGTTGCAATTGACAGAAGAGTTTAATTCTTTCTTTGTGCTCTTACTCCTGAGTCCCTCATTGTGCAGTGATCATCAAATGAAACATCCTTCGTGAAAATGAATAGCTTAACTTTTTGGCATTTCCTTACCTTTTATGTGTCATAGAATAAACTACATTATTCCTGATTTTACAGTTAATTTGTAACTTGTTTCTAACTCCCACTAGTTTATAAGCTCCTTAAGAATTAATCACTTCTATATATATGGTGTTTTGAATATCCTTGACATTCATTAAGTGCTTAGTGAATTGAATGCAATGTTTCTTTCAGAGTATGACCAATAATTGTGAGCAGATTTTATGTGTTTTTAAATTCAACTTTAGAGAATTTCTTTTTATGTAATAGGACATTTGTTGGACAGCAACATGTAACTACTCATAAAATGTTTCTCTGCGGAGTCCAGCATCTTTCATTTACGGTAGGACTCATTCAGTTAAATTGCTCAGGCACTATAATGGGCTATTTATGTTCTGTTGATGTAAATTTCTAGAACAGGCCTTTCCTTGGACTCATGCCATGTTTTGTATGTTATCTTGTACAGGCAGCACATGGGGACCTAGTCAGGCTTCCTGATATGATAGCTGTATATACAGCCCATGTCTCAGAGGGGAATGATAAATTGGCCTGTGCCATGGCACAATACAGTTATTTTGGTGACAGTATTAACTCTCTTTTCATAAGGGTGCTTTGTTGGAAAACTATTCAGCTTAACACAGAATATTTAGCTTTCAAAGGTTGCATAGTGAGAAATGATATTGCCAGGATAGAAACATTATCAGTGTTTTCTTTTTTTATCTTTTTTGACTCTACTGAGAATATTGAGAAGAGTTTTGATTAGTATTGGTGTTTATTATGAGAGAAACATTCTGGGAACAAGGCTACTAGTATATTTATTATTTTTATTATCAAACCAATAGCACTAACAAGGACATACGGTATTTGTTGAGGGGTTCCTATATCTCTGTTACACTTAAATTTCTCTGTACTCTAATTTTAGAGAAAAATTTGTTTTGTCTTCCAACTGTGAATACTTTATAGTGTTGCAACTTCTACTTCTAGTCTTTAATCTGAAGTAGAAAAGAGAATCCAAGCTTCCAAAAATATGTCTCTAGACTCTACCACTTATTAACTTGCTCCTTATTTTCTCTCTCCAATAATTATTTTAAGAGCTGTATGATATAAGCTATTTTTAAAAGAACTGAAAAGTTCTAGAGAGTAAAAAAATGTTCCAGATTGTGTGTTGGTGCCAGTAGTACTGACAATTAAGTTTTTGATTGAGGAGAAACCTACATTTATCCACTTTGAAGAGGATCATCAGGGGGAATTAAAAATTTAGTACTTCAGACTCGTTGAGGGTTAGAACAGAGTAATTATGTAGCTGGTAACAAATGCTACAATCACCACTTGAGCATTATGATATGTTACTTACTCATTGAGACTTACTGGCCTTCTTCAGGGAACTTCAGATTTTATAAAAGTCATTTGCTTAGAGAGTAAAGTTCTGCTAATCCGTTATTTTGGTTCTGTCATCCTTTTCTGCAAATAGGGTGAGTTTTCTGAGAAGATAAGTCCCTGGTAATAATCTTTAAAATGATACAACTTTATAGAATATCTCCCCTTGGCATGAAGCAATACTTATTGTCTTGAACAGTGAGCCTCTTGTTCATGCAGTATTTAAAAGAGATGAGTGTAGAGGTCTTCCTTCTACATTCATTTTATTCGTTAGTAATTGAGAAGCTGGTCTAATTTTTTTAATCTTGTAAGCTGGGAAATAATTAAAATGCTCAAGAGACAGTAGATCAAGCCTAGTGTGCCTTTCTCCATCAAATTTTAAAGGATTATTTTTTTTCTCAGTAATTCTGCTTTTGTGTATTTCCAATCTTGCTTCCTATTTGCGTTGCGCACAGTGGCATGTCAGTTTCAAAAGAAAATGTATTCAGATCTACTTTCAAACTAACTGAAAGAGATAGTGGTATTTATTTTATCCTGAGGTTTTGTTGTAATTGTTATAGTTGTTCTTTGTTTTTAAAATCTGTACGTATCAGTAATCTCCTAAGAGAATCTCTTGATCTCAAACCCAGAGACTGTTTATTCTTGTTTTAGATACTGTTTTAAAAGCCAAGTAATATTACTATAGTATAGATATTTTTTAAAATAATGAAAACAGACTTTTTTTTTTTAACCACATTTTTGTACGAGAAAAACATTAGAACTCTGTCATACTCCTAATATACACCATTGTTGTTAGGTTTCAAACTCCTTGTCCGCTGTCTGGAAGCTTTATAAGGCTGTGCCTTGGTCTTCTTAAGCCTAACACATTGTAGGCTTCCAAAAGATATTACTTTATTTGTATTAAATTTAAAACGGAATGGAATGTGGTATATCACCAGAGTTCATAGCTCCTGACCCATGCCGTAACTTTCCTTGCCCCCTCCCCAAGGTTTAAAAAAACACAAACTATTAGACTAATTATAGTCATTACAGTTGTAAATTAGGTCATGCATTTCATTAAAAATTGACGCCGCTCCCTTTTTGAAAGGCTCTGTCACGGAAATGCAAACTAGCCTTGTATATAGAACACTGAAATCATTTAACTTCAATTATTCTAATTGCGATATCACAAAGATTAAAAAATACATCTATATTATCATCTCAGCCTGATAACTGGGCTGGGAAAAATGTCAATTCTGATATGTAACAAGATTGGTATGAGTTATTTTACGTAACAGTTTTATTGATTGATTTTTTTTCATTTATAATCACTAATTCTGTGAGGTTTTCTCCCCTACAGCAGTGGACTGAAAAAGTTACATTTTTCTGCCATTTATAAGCACTAAGAGTAGAAATCAATAGTTAAATTGACCTAATAAAAGATTTGTGCATCCTACTACTGTGACAAGAAGAACAACAGAAAGCAACATATATAGACTCTTAACAAGGCTCAGAAGCACATTTTGCATTTGTTTTGCATATGAATTTAATAAGCATGAGACAGTGCTAGTGAATTACATTTGTTTTATCGAGTCTGTTTAAGCCAGGATACTATTAAGTAATAGGCTGTCGGTTTGTGGGAGCCAGATTCAGTAACAGGTCAGCAACAGACTTGCCACATGCCAAAAATGGGGATATACTGGTTTCAGTTTGCTAGCTGCCTAAGTAAACTGTAAGAATTTGCATTTTGTGCTTTCCAATTACTGGTTACTTCTCTTTAATATTACATTTGCATTCCATGTAAAAAATAGATTTTATGTTTAATTCAAAATGTATCCATAAGTACTTATTCATTGAACATTATTTTTTTAAATGATAAAGGAACTTTAAAAAGTGATAGGATCAATGTAGTAATAATTCTAACTCCCTTTTATACCCATATAAAATTCATTTAACTAGACTTATTCATTCAACAATATTATTAAATAACCTAAAGGAATTTTTTAAAGAAATAGTGTGAACATACAAATATGAATAATTTGAACTCCCTTTTATATAAATATATCTGTATCCACTATAAATAATTTAAATATATATATATGTACACACACATGCGCACACACACACGTCATGCCTTAACAATGGGAATACATTCTGTGTGTCATTAGGGTATTTCATTGTTGTGTGTACATCATAGAGTATACTTACACAAACCTAAATGGTATAGCCTACTACACGTCTAGGCTATCTAGTACAGCCTATCGACCCAGGCTGCAAACCTATACAGCCTGTTATCATATTGAATACTGTAGGCAGTTGTAACATAATGTTATGTATTTGTGTATCAAAACATACTCAAACGTAGAAAAGATGTTGTGTTGTGCTATGAGGTTATGATGGCTACAAATATCACTAGGTGGTAGGAATTTTTCAGGTCCATTATAATCTTATGGGACCACCATCGTATATATGGGTCCTTTGTTGACTGAAGTGTTGTTATGCAGCTATTGACTGTAGTTAGTGAAAAAAATCTAGTTCTGTGATTGGTTTTGTTCCCTCCTTTCTTCTGATCACTATTCATTCAATACCTTTTATATGACGTGTAGGTTGAAAGCACAGGGTATGCAAAATTTATCCCCCTGTTTTGGTTGGAGTATCTGTTGCTGACCCAGATAACTTCATTTCCTTCATCTGTGCTTTCACTTTCAACTTCTCTAGTTAGAAATAAATCCTCTTGTGTTGCCCCTTGAGGGAGGAATCGTTTAGCAGGAAATCACTTACTAATCACAGTTCATTAATCACATATAAAGAATACTTTTTAAATGTCAACTGTCATTCATAGAAAATGTATGTTACCTTGAGGAATCTCTATGAATTACTTATTCATTTTCATTGCCTTTCACACATTACATTATATTCCTTAGGAGTTTATTAATTTCAAATATAAATTGACTATGACTTTTATACAGAGTCTTGCAAACAAGAGAGATAGCAGTTTTGCACCTTTTCTTTGATTTACTTGTTATCTTCCTGGTCATGTAATTAGTCTGTTAAAGTCACTCTGCCTATATAGCTTGTTGAAAGTTACAGGCAGTGGAGTGCTGGAACTGGCTCATGTCGAGACCTCATCCCAATTTCATGTTCAATGATGTCTTTGTTGATAGCTTAAAATAGGCTATGGTGAGAGTGTTTACACTTTGGAAATTGACAGAGGCCAACCATGGTTCTCCCCTCTCCTAGACGGCCACTTATTAAACCTTTAACAGCACTCACTGTTTACAGTGGTTTTTTTCCTTTTTTAAAAATACTTTTATTATGAGGAATAGCCATGTAGAGTTTTATTTCCAGGTATTTTGTTGTTTGAAACACTAAGAACATCACTCACTATACCAGTTGCCAGCTGAGTAACTGGGAAACTTACTTAGCTTTCCTGTGCTCAAGTGTCCTTGTCTGTTAAGACGGGGATGATAATAATAGCACGTACCTTGCGATTGATGTGAGGTTGAATAAGAAATACATTTATTTCAGGGCATACATAAGGACTTGGAATGAACACTCAAATAATGCTACCTCTTATCTCTCTGTACTTTAATTAATAGATATTTATTGGTCCCTTACTAAATACCTAGCATTTTGCTATGTACAGTGGGTCATCTACTGAGACTCAATACCTCTCACGTCGAGTCTTAGCCACATTGACCTGTGGCAAATGACTTCTTTTGATGTTCCCATGTAGTGCCATCCCCCCGTTTTTTTTTTTCATTTGTTTTTGTTTTTTGGTCTTTCTGCCTGGGACTCTTTTTTTCTTCCTACATGAATTTTGCAGACCTTTTTCATGTTTATATTTGTCTCATATATTCCCTCCTCTAGAAAGCTTCTCCTCACTCTAGACCTGGCCACATAACTGTTTTGCCTCTATGTAGTTTGGAGTATGAATCATAATTACGCATCTTAGTCCATCTCTGCATTTGATTCCACAGCCTACGACTTATCACCTTTGTGTTTTTAACCTCTTAGTAAGAAATGCTTGACACATAGTAGATCGACTAGAAGTGTACATTGAATGTTTGTTGGTTAAAGGAATGGAACTAGACTTCACTCACAGAGACCTTACTATTTGGCCAGAGAGATAATGCATACATATGAGACATGAAGGTAAACACAAAGTATATTGAAGATACCTATATTTTAATTTTTTTAGTTTATAGTTTATTTTTACATACCTATGTTTTTTTGTAGTAGGTAAGTCAATTATGCTACACATAGACATTTATGTACATATGTGCAAATACATTGATTTAGGTTATCTAGGCCAGATTGTAAGTAGCAAAGCCCAGTTTGTATTACAAAGCCCAGGTTTTGTGACTTCAGGTCAGAAATATAAAAAAAAAAATCCTTGGTTACTCTTCCAGATATGAACTCATTCTTTTTTTTTTCCCCTGTGATTTCTGTCTTTTTTGTTTGTTAAGTTTAAAAAATTCTTATGGCAATTTTTAAATGTACATAATATTAGAGATACAATATAACAACCTCCTCCATATATCTGTCAGTCAGCATTTTGTATGCATGTATCCGTGTGTGCATCAGCCAACATTTTGCCCTTCTTGTTACCTTTCACACTCCTTTTATCCCTGTCGTATGTTAAAACATATCTCAGACATCTTATCTTGTCACCTATACTTCTTCAGTAGTATCTCTAACAGTTAAGAACTTATTTTAAATATAACTCCATTTCCAAATCTATGAAAATTGACAATAATTTTATTGTATCATTTGATAGCCACTTTATGTTCAACTTTTCCTGATTGTCACAGCAATGTCTTTTTTTAATAGGTGTGTTTTTCCAGTTAGCATCTACATTTCATTTGGGTGATATGTCTGTTAAGATTCTTTTAATCTATAACAATTGCTCTTCCCTTTTTTCCCTCATGCCTTAAAAAAAAAAAATCAGGTCATTGTTCTGGAGAATTTCTGAAATTCTGAATTACATGATTTCTTCTCTGTGGTGTCATTAGCTTGTTCTTCCATCATCCTTATTTTCTGTAAACTAAAAGTTAGAGTCAAGTTTAACTTTAATGTTATTTATTATTATTTGGGAGGAACATTTCCTAGAAGGTTCTGTATACTTTCTATTTAATCATATCAAGAGGACATAATTTTAGTAATCCCTACTTTTAATGATGCTGCAATCTATCAGTGAATCAGATTGGCCTGGGCCAATCCTTATAAAGTTCTCCGTCAGACTTGGATCCAGTGATTTCACCTCATTGTTGATCATTTTGTAGTCATGATGTTTTTTAGGGTTTGCAAAATGGTGACTTTTAATTGTATAATTTCTGCTGTGTTTACTATCAAGAATTTTTTTCATAAAGAACTTTTCATAGCAACTAATGGTCAACTTCAAAATATAATTTATATTAGAAAAAGGGAGAAAATGCAATATTTTTATTTATCAATTTTCAGAATCAGATCTTCTAAGATCTAAATAAGGTTACACATATAATCAAGGATGCCAATAAATTTTTCTAAAAAACCTTTTCCCTTGGAGAAGTTATTTGTTTATTTATTTATTGAAATAGAGTTTCACTCTCGTCTCCCAGGCTGGAGTGCAGTGGTGCAATCCCGGCTCACTGCAACGTCTGCCTCCTGGGTTCAAGTGATTCTCCTGGCTCAGCCTTCCGAGTAGCTGGGATTACAGGCATGCACCACCATGCCCAGCTAATTTTTTTTGTGTGTATTTTTAGTAGAGATGGGGTTTCACCATATTGACCAGCCTGGTCTTGAACTCCTGACCTCAAATGATCTGCCTGCCTTGGCCTCCCAAAGTGTTGGGATTACAGGCGTGAGCCACTGTGCCTAGCTGATAAATTATTTGAATTGCTTCTCCTAATTATTTTTTTGATTAGTATGTTTTGATAACATTGTTCCTATGGTAATATTATCACAAAAAGTTTTCTTTCCTTCCTTTTTGTTTATCATTAATGTGCCTCTGTATGATTGAATTTGTTTACTCAGAAGATACTTATTGGGCATCTATCTTTTTTTATCAAGCTCCATGCTAGTCCCTGAGGATGTGGATATGAGCCCTGCTTTTTCCTTTTCTTTCTTTCTTTTTTTTTAAATTTGAGACAGAGTCTCACTGTCACTCAGGCTGAGTGCAGTGGCATGATCTTGGCTCACTGCAACCTCCGCCTCCCAGGTTCAAGCGATTCTCCTGCCTCAGCCTCCTAAGTAGGTGAGATAACAGGTATGGGCCCCCATGCCCAGCTAATTTTTGTATTTTTAGTAGAGATGGGGTTTTACTATGTTGGCCAGGCTGGTCTCAAACTCCTGGCCTCAAGTAATCTGTCTGCCTTCGCCTCCCAAAGTGCTGGGATTACAGGCTTAAGCCACCGTGACCGGCTGCTTTTTTCCTAGAATATATAGTTTGGGTCTCTTTTCTACTCATGATGTGATTTAAAAAGTTGAATGTGGTTTTGTGAACTATAATATTTGGTATCATATACTATATATTTTAACTAGCATTTTTTTACTTACTTATTTATTTATTTATTTAGCTTTCTTTAGAGTTCTTGGCCTTAGTGTCTAAAATAGTGGCAATAAAGGAATTTGGAAGTTAAGTCGTTCTTGCTGACCCAAAGAAAAATCAGATGTTTCTGTTTAGGACACTGTATGTGACAAACAAGGAAGGTTTTATTAATTTATTTTTTTGAAGAGGAATTGATGAGAGAATAATGATAATTCCTCTAAGATTAAAAGTAAATTATAAGATTCTGTGCTATTTCAATGTGAGCAAACATTTGAATTTAATTCGACTTCTATTTTCAGTAAATGAGAATGAAATTTTAGGAATGTCTTTATCTCCTATAGTGTGTTTTGCCAAGATTTATTAAGGGTAATTTTGGATTTTAGTAAATGTACAGTTTCTAAAGGCTTGTGAACATTTTATATTGATAGAAAATGTAAGTAAGACTAGTAACATTATTTTCTCCAAAGGATCATGTGACTGACACAAAAAATATGATATAATATTGAATCTGCCAAAAGATACACTGTTAATCTGGGGTTATGTTATGTTGTTATTTTATTAGGTATGTGATACTATGCTGTGAATTACAGAATATAGGTAATTAAGTAATTATTATAATTCTAAAAATCTTCTGAGATATTTTCTCTATAGCAGAAACTCAGCTTTTACTCATGTTCAGATAATGTGATATAGCTGTTATAGTTATTTGAGATTAGGATAGAGGCAAACTGTTGACATGTAATTAAAATGTGTTTTATGACTAAAAACTAGAAGGATGTAAAAAGTTTACATTGTATTTATAAGACTTTGCTAACATGCTTTACGACATTATGGAGAATTACTAGGAAGAGGAGATCTTTAAAAGGAGTGACATTTTGCTTGCTTTGCTGGAGTACCTTATCAGGAGATTTGAAATCTTAGCCCTTTAATTGTGGTATCTGTTAATTCTAAAACTTATACTGAATTTAATTTTGAAGATCAACACATGGGTTTTTTTAAAAACAATATTTACTCTATCAAAAGAGTAGCTGTATTTTTGACTTGAGGAAATAGCTTAATTTGAACAGCACAAAACTTGACAGAAAAGTTTGCTAATACATAAATATTGGCTATTTTAATCTGTTGAAAACGGAAGGCTAGTACCAAGGGAGACAGTAGTAAAATTATAGAAGGACCTAGTGAAAAGTAAACATTATGCAACATAAAAAGAATACTAGGGGAAAAACTGACAGAGTAGAATAACAGGAAGATTAGTCACTTCTGGAAGGAAAAAAGTAGGTAGGGGGCAGGGGAATGAAGTACTTTAAACAGGAATGTGGAACTGGAAGTGCTAGGGCTAAAAGACAGATATGAGCTCATCTGGGAGCTAAACTGGGCTTTGAAAAAGGAATAATACTGGTAGCATTTAATATCAAAATTTAAAGTTTATATTAATAAGAAAAAATGGAGAAAATTTTTTGTTAGGGATTATAAAATGCCTGTTAAAATGAAAAGAATTATATTTACTCCTTTGTGGAGCTGAATTGATTTCGGTCAGACAGCAATGTAAAATGCAAATCAAGAAAATATATTTCTGAGGCCAAGGCAAGAGATTACTTGACCCCAGGAGTTTGCGACCACCCCAGGGAACATAGTGAGACTCTGTCTCTACCAAAAAGAAAAGAAAAGAAAAAAAATTAGCCACGCATGGTGATAAGCACCTGTAGTCACAGCTCCTCAGGAGGCTGAGGTGGGAGGATTGCATGAGCTTGGGAAGTCGAGGATGCAGTGAGCCATGATCAACCATTGCACTCCAGCCTGGACAATGAAACAAGACCCTGTCTCAAGAAACATATATATATTTCTTTCAAAACCAGCCAAAGTTATTTTACTTTCAAGTGATGGATAAAATAAAAGCATTGTGGATATCATGGGATATATATATGTGCTATTTGGTTTGAAATAATTTTCACTTTTGCATTTATTTATCTGACAAAGGAGTACCAATCTCTAAATATTTTAAGGAGTATTTCTATGAATTCTCAAAAAAATATAAATTGTAACTGTCTATATCATGCAAAAATATTTAGCAATCCTTATAACAGAAAACAAGAAAGTAAACTTTGTGTGTGTGTTCATGTGTGTGTATGTGTGTGTTTATTTGTATTCTCATTAATCCCTAGTCTCTACTGATGTAATTATTAGGGACATTAGTGGAACAGATTTTGCTGAACACATTTTCAACCACTCTGGGTGTTCTTAGGTATTTTATTTATTTAGAGACTGATTCTGTGTTGTCCAGGCTAGTCTCAAACTTCTGGGTTCAAGTGATCCTTCTGCCTTACTTTCCCAAGTATCTGGGACTACACATGCACACCACTGCCCAGCTAAAATGTACTTTAAATAAAGTAGATAATTCTGGGGTTGTCTCTAACTCCTGGCTTTAAGTGATCCTCCTGCCTCAGCCTTCCAAAGTCCTGGGATTACTAGCTTGAGCCACTATGCTTGCCACCTCTGGGGTTATCATAGCATGACCCCAGGACGAAAATCTGCCCATTTTATATCCGGGAAAAAAATGCTACTTCATTTAGATGCAGAAGATGGCTTATGCCTATTGAAATAAAAAATTTAGTCTAATTTAGACACCCAAGATTATTATTTGATATAATGACATGGAATACATCACTCTGTGTCACTGAATTCATGGAAATGCAGTACAGAATGCAGTACAGTAATCCCCCCTTATCTGCAGTTTCACTTTCTGCAGTTTCAGTTACCTGTGGTACAACACGATATTTTGAGACAGAGAAAGCAATAGAGACCATATTCACATAACTTTTATTACAGTATAACTGTTCTGTTTTATTATAGTTATTGTTAATCACTTACTGTGCATAATTTATAAATTAAACTTTATTGTAGGTATGTATAAAAAATATAAATAGTATATTTAGGGGTTACTTGTTACTGTCCATGGTTTCAGGCATCCTCTGGGGGGTCTTGGTATGTATTCCCCATAGATAAGGAGTATCTACTGTATACAGTCAGGTAAGCCATTCCCATTGATTTTATTACAAATGCAATGCTTCCATGGCTCACTTACACATAATTTGCTGGGGCAACTTCTGACTCTTGCAGAAAATAACCATTTTACATGAACACCAAATACTAATAAAAAATAATCTTTTTCTCCTTTTCTCTCTCTTTCCCTCCCGTCTCCCTCTCTCCTTCCCTGTTTTACTCCCTCGCTCCCTCGTTCCTGCTCTTCTGCTCTTTTCATACTCACACAGACACTGCTTCGCCTACACACACACACACACACACACACACACACACCCCCACACCCACACCCACCCACACACCCACCCTACCCCTGGGCATAACTGAATAGGAAATGTTTATTTTCCAAACTAGAGAAAAAAACCTTATCTCAAACACTGAAAGTCCTTCCTTTTCCTGGTTTGGAAACACTAAGTCATACTGAGTCAGTTGTAGATTTTCTTCAGCCAGTTTTATTTAAAGCGTAAAGTTGTGAGGACAAAATGACTCAGGAATTTGTAATGTACCATTAGAGCTTTTCACTTTTAGGATACTAGTTCATATTCAGATGACTTAGTATTAAAGATTGATGAGTTGTTTACTTTCTAGAAGAACCTGAGGAGCTCACTGTAACTTCACTTATTTTGACCTAAGTATGGCCTAGAGTTTATGCTTATTAATTCATTTATTTCTAGGTAAAGCCATGTTCAAGGAATTAAATAAAAGGAAATAGACCCAGTAAAAGTTGATGAATAAGAAGCTGTTACCTTATCCATTTACTTATATTACTTCAAATGTTACTGAGTAATTGATTGATTGAGACAGTTTTTGTTCTATTGCCCAGACTAGAGTGCAGTGGCATGATCTCAGCAACCTCTGCCTCCTGAGTTCAAGCGATTCTTCAGTCTCAGCCTCCCAAGTAGCTAGGATTACAGGCTCCCCACTACCACACCCAGCTAATTTTTGTATTTTTAGTAGAGACAGGTTTCATTATGTTGGCCAGGCTGGTGTCGAACTCTTGACCTCAAGTGATCCACCCGCCTCGGCCTCCCAAAGTGCTGGGATTATAGGCATGAGCCACCACTCCCGGCCTTGATAGCTCTTTAAAAATGAAGTTTGTTAAAATGATCAGAAACTTATATGCAGTTGATTGCACTGCCATTGACATCAGCAAGAAATAAAAACTATAGCTATAGTGGTTAAGTTAAGCAGTCAGAATCTATATGTCTATATCTATCTATATTTATTTAGATGACTGGATAAAAGAGTTATGATTCCTCCTAGTCTATCACGTGATAATACCAAGGTCAGAAAAATCATTTGTTATGATCTATCTTATGTAAAAGCCTATGGAGTTACTTTATTTTCCTCACTCATAAGATGACAAAATGTGCTTTCTAGAATTTTTGAATAATTTTTGCTTAAATTCAGTGTTGGAGACTGAAACAAATTTAAAGCTGTTGTTAGCAAAAGAGTAAATCAAGCTTATGTGAGTGCAGTATATAACATGATACCCAAGAAATTCTGCACAAAAGGTAGTTGTCTAGAAATTAGGTACAGAGTTGTCATCTTCCTTCTATGGTAACTTGTGATTATAAAAATAATCGAAGGTAAATAAACTGTAAATGACACATCACCTCAAGCTATGCCACATGGGTACCTAAATAAGTTCTTTTTAGTAAATGCCACCAAATGGCTACATTTCTTACAGCTTATGGCTAAATTCTGACAGAGGGGAGGTGCCTTCACCATAAGAGTATTTTCTCTCTGAAGTTTTCATGGGTGTGTGTGTGTGTGTGTGTGTGTGTGTGTGTGCGCGCGTGCGCTAGTTTATATTAGGTTAGATTTTTTTAAAAGCTGAAGATAGCCAAAATTATCCCAGAGAGTTAGACTTGCTGCCAAACTAAAGAAATAGCTTGGTTTCAGTATTCTTCTGGCTTCTCAGTCTTAATGTTTGGGGACCTAAGTGCTCGATTTGAGCTGTCTGAAATTACCCAGATGGCCCACTTTGGGTCCTCAAGAGCTAATTGAAGGAAGTCATTTCAGCTGCTGAATAATCACGGCAGTACCTTCCTCCAGTGTTGGTTTCAGCCCACACCTTGCAGATGATCGTTGTCTTTCTGAAGCTCTCTCTAAACTCATTGTCTGGACCCTACATGTAGCTAAATTAATTTGCCAAGGATGGGAATGAAATATAAATATTATTGGCAGCAGTGGTAATCCCCCAAAACAGAATGACAGGTACTGTGATGGTAATAATGTTACTGCCCTCTTAATGCCTCCAAAGATAAGATACACTTGAAAAATATGAAAACTGAATTTTCCTTGACTTGAAAATCTGAGAATCACATAAAATGTTTGTTAATTTCTTAAGCTAGTAAATATCATTAAGAGAAATGGACACATAAAAGATAAGTATGTGTACATATTTGTACACAATTAGGTTTTTGAAAAAAGACAGGGATATCAGATGCTTCTGCCACCAGGGTTCTGGCCAGCCACAACATTTCCTACTCTCTTTTTTGAAGAGTTGTAACACTTCATCAGTTTTCAAGCAGCAGTAGAGGGTGGGCATGAAACCACAATTTTAGGAACTGCATTCTCTGGGTCCACATTTCATCTTGGCTACCCCGTAGTTATATAACTTTTGGCAACTTAACATTATATGCCTCAGATTTATCATATATACCCTATTACATCGGAGTGTATCTACCTTGTTAGGTTATTGTGACTCTTAAATAAGTTAATACATGTAAAGAATTTGTGGAATTTCAGGGCACACAATGTTACCTTACCATTAATGTTATTTGCTGTTATTAAATCTTAATTTTATGTAAGCATTTTAAAATGTCTGTCTTGTTAACAAATGTGCAATATACAAATAAACGAAAATAAAAATCAGTGGTGGAGTTTTAATGAAATAATTTAGAGCTCCAGCTCTAGAACAGTATACTCTTGATTCAAATCACTGTGACCTTGAAGAAGTTATGTAACCTTACTAAGCCTCAGTTTCCTTGTTTCCAAAATGGGAGCAGTACTAATATCTAATCCTTGGAGGGTTTGTGAAAATTAAATGCGATAACACATATAAAGCCCGGAGAACAGTGCTTGGCACTTAATGGGTTTACAGTATGTGTTAGCTATTGTTTTATTCATTCTGTCATAATGAAGTGAACACTGTGATGCAGTACTTACATATTAGAAACATTATACTTAGAATCTGCCTATATAGGGTTTTTAGTTTTGCCAATGAGGAGTGTTACTCTCTGCTGTGTAGAGAACACATGCTTTGGTGTTTATAATTTTTCTCTAATAGGTAAATGATTAAGAAAAGAATAACCTGTTTTTTTACTTACCCTATTTTGAGATATACAGAAAAAACCTGTAGATGGCTTTTCATATCTACAGGATTTTAGCTGTGGATAAATCAGTTAGGTAAATGCATTGTTAATGTTGGAACTTGCTTACCTCTGTTGTTCAGCCACAGTGTAGCCACTGGTTAAGTTGAACGCCACTAGAAAGAAAAGCAAATAATCAAAAACATCAAAATGGAAATGAAACATGAAGCAAGGAAGTCATTGCTGCTTCTGTAAAAGAAGTGTCTGAGACCTATATTTTCCCATCAGTTTGGAGTATTGTAGATTATGACAGCATTAGGATTTTCACTAATATTGTTTCTGTGCCAAGATGGCAGATAGAATATTATGAAAGAAATGACCAAAATTGCATATGACATTTATTTTATATGGTAACATTCTTTCTTTCATTAACAGGAAATTTCAGGGCAATTATTTGTTTATTGGGAGTGAGGAGGATGAATGAAAATTTAAAAAGGGTTCATCAAGGCTTCCTTATAATGAAGTAAACTTTTAAAAGCATATTTTTCCATAGAATTAGAAACTTGGAATTTCATAGTAACAGTGTATTCATCACCTTGTTTGGGGAGCAGATTATCAGTATGATCACAGGAAAACACCTGTTTTGACACTCTGAAAAAGGTGCAAACATACAGGCAAACTCTCTGTAGGTGTAGAGTAAATAAGAATGCTTTGGCTAGCATCCTGCAAGGAGGTGGGTCTAAATGGTCTGCTCCAGCTTCTGCTGCTGCTGCTGCTGCTAATATTGCTGGGAAGGAAAAGTGGCTGACCTGGCATATCCATTACTCTTGGTGCTGCAGCAGTCACTCAGGAAATGTTGTTTAAGGGGAACCTTCTGGATCCTTTTCATGGCACCATGGCAAGAAGAAGCTGTATCTTATCTATGGAAGATAAAGCATGGAGTTGGCTAATGGATGCTGGTGAGTGAATAAGGCAATTGGGGAGGCAGTTTACTAAGATACCATTTGGGTAGTCCTGCTCACTCAAGGCCTGAGATGACTTATCCAGGGGAAATGGCCTCTGGTATTCTGTACATTAGAAACTGTTTTAGAGCGGAACTGTGGTTTTCACATTAGCAATCTGATCTGTGATCCTGTATATGTTCCATCAAGTTCTCATTTATTCTGTGCTTCACTACTTGGAATACTAATCCTGAAGTTTGTTCAATACTTCAGTAGATGGAGCATAGTTTCCCATGTAACTTCTTAGTCACTGATCTCTACTCTTGATTTTTACTTGCCCCAAAGTGATTTTTTAAAAATAACTTTGTAGTATATGAAAGCAGTTATTCCTCCTTTCAGTTCTAAATGAGAACCTTTTTTTTCACAACAGTAGATTATAGAATTTTAAATTCTTTCCTTTTATTATTTATATCAGACACAAACGTGTCAATAGTTTACTTTTGTCTTTCATGAAGAAATTGGAAGAAATAAGAATTTTAAGTTAATCAGAGATGTAGGTCAAATTTTCTTAGAATTACTATTCTGTGGTTAATAGGTATCCCATTAAAAACTGTAAAAGCTATGTTTGGGAACTTACAGTGGCATAGTAAAGTTCTGACAAGTAATAGGGGAACAGACTTATTTAACTGCAACTTTTAACAGATTTATTTGACCAGTCCCCTCTCCCCAACTCTTCTTTTTTCATGAAGAGAGCTTTTCCACATGTGGCACTACCAGCCAGTAAGTATTTATCAAGCACCTACTATGTTGCTTATGTTGCTAGGCAAACTGGCTACTGGAAATAAAATTGTGAGCACATTCGTCAAAAATTTCTCCCCTTGTGATGCTTAACAACAGTTATGAAAATATTTGTTTAGATGATCTGATCTTATGTAAGATGCTTTAATAACAGCATAGTTTTTATTAAAAATGTAATTTAAGAGCTTCATAAATGAATAATCCTGCTACAGTTTCTGAAGGACAATGTTTATTTGTCTTCTCTTCTACTTTTTGGGGGATTTGTTTCATTTTTGTTGTTTAGATTGTTAAAAACTGGTTTTCACGAATGGGATTAAGAACATAGGTGCAGCATACAAACTGCAATTGATTTTAAATTTTTTATTTAAAGTCAAATTATTACCTTTAAAAAACGGTCAGCCTCCATTTGGATTCTGCCATAGAGGCTTACACTATCTTTCTGTATTCACACCTATCACATTGACATGATTGTATTTTTTAAAAATTAAGTTTAGTTTAAGCCAAAATCTAGATTTAGGCACTGTCTATAAGATGAAAAAGTATTTTTAAAGGAAAATTTAGATTCCTCATTCTCTTATAAAATCCCAGCTCCCTCAAATTTAAAATACTAACTGCTTAGGCGGTACTTAACATGTCGTAAGGTGGGAGTTACTTCATTTTATAACAATGTCTAACTCTTAGTGACTTATCAGACATAAGTAAACCTTGCACAAGCAAGAGTAGCTTTTATTTCGTGTGTCACTTAGAATATATATTTTGCAGGTGAGGGGAGAAATCAATTTTTCCCAACACAGGATAGTTTGAACCATTTTTCTCAAAGTTAAATAGACTACTATTACTATTTTAGTTACCTTAGAACTAAATACCTTGGAATAGAAGAAACTAGATACCTGAAGTCAAGATTATTACACACACATAACTGCTTTTAGGCAGAAACTTTTCTTATTAACTAATTACAAGTATAAAGTCCATGGTTAATTTACTTCGAGTCTAGAAAAAATGAGAGTTCCTAAATGATCTTGACCATTTTCATTTTCATTTCATACATATTAAGAATTGTTAAAGTCCTGTCAGAGTTTATACTGAACCTCTGACTTGATTTTATCCAGCTTATCAAAGCAAAATTGTCTTAGTAACACTCTTTTGTAGGTGTTTTTTGGGCTCCTAAAGAGTTCTCCAAGGCTTGTGAGTAGTTGAAGAGCTGTGAATGGTGGTTAACAAGCTATTAGCATCTCCTTGAAAAGCATAACATTATGAAGCAGAGATTCAGGAGAATCTTAGACAGTGAGTAGTCTATCTGACAATGCATCAAAACTAAATTAGTCGGCCAAGCATGGTGGCTCACGCCTGTAATGCCAGCACTTTGGGAGGCCAAGGCGGGCGGGTCACTTGAGGTGAGGAGTTCGAGACCAGCCTGGCCAGCATGGTGAAATCCTGTCTGTACTAAAAATACAAAAATTAGATAGGTGTAGTGGTGCATGCCTGTAGTCCCAGCTACTTGGGAGGCTGAGCCAGAAGAATTGCTCAAACATGGGAGGTGGAGGTTGCAGTGCGCCGAGATTGCACCACTGCACTCCAGCCTGGGCGACAGAGTGAGATTCCATCCAAAAAAAAAAAGAAAAGAAACACCAACTAAATTAGTTACATTTTCTGTCCTTCCTCTTTATCCTTTTTCTTTTTCCATCTTTTGCTCTTTTCATCTCTGCACTGCTTATCTACTTGCCTCTTCTTTGTATTCTTCTCTTATCTCATTGAATTTCTTCAGTCTGCCTCATCTGATCATAATAGAAAGTGATGAGTTTGATAAAATGTGTATTGTACTTACTAAAAACAAGTTTAATTATTTATCAATTTAAATAATCAGTTGTTTAACCTTCTCTCTGTCTTTCCATTTTCTCCCCTAATTCCCAATAATGTTGCCTTTTAATTTCTGCTGCCTTGTGGATCAGCACCCTGATTTTTTTTTTTGTATTTGTAGATTAAATATTGTGAAGACAAGATATAAGAATTTTATGTCACTTATTAGATTTTTAACCATAAATGCCACAGGCATGCTATAATATGTATTCCTTACTTTTCTTTTTAGAACTAAATCTCCATACCCACCTCCTCCGTGTTTTGGCTTATGTATGGGATGCTAGAATGGCCTATCTCCATGTATTTTGTTGCATTTCTCCATTGCTTCTTGTGTTCTGGCGGGAATCTTGGTGATTCTTTTCAAGCACTACCTGAGCTCTGTGCCAGTTGTTCCTCTTCTCCCAGGGTCTTGTGCTGCGTGGTCATGTCTCCACTTCGTCAGCCCTGTCCATTGACAGAACCTTGGGTTCTGTGATGGCTGCCTCTAAACCTTTGTGAGAGCGGGGAACATTCCTCCCCCTGCTGCTACAGCTGAGCACCATGCTGGGTACCATGTTGCCCTCTACACTTGCTTTCAGTTGTTAAGGCTTCCCAAGCTTTGGCTGTGGCTCAGTGATCCTGCTGTCAAAACCCTGAAACTTTCCTAGCCTGGACACTCAGTGGTAGCAGCAGGTGTTGGGATTTCTCCAAGCCCCTAAGACTCTGGGAGGAAGAGAATGGCCGTTTGACATAGACCTCAGGAGTTTTCAAAGCACCAAGAAACCTCTCCAGAAGATATGTAAAGGTAAGATTCTGATTTCTCTAGGAAGCCGTTCTAGAAGCTAAAAACAAAACAAAACCCTGTAGCTATGGATTTAATGTAAGCTAGTAGTTAAAGAATGTCCTTGGGGAACTCTGTGTTTGATAGAACCAAAATATGAGTCTTAGATTAGGGAACTACTCATTGAAAACTCTTATAGGAATTTTGTGTGAGATTCACGTTAGTTTTGTTTATATTAAATCCGGCATGGAACAGATTTTTAAATATTCCATTTTTTTTTTTTTGGACACTGTGAAGCACTTTTTCTCTTTCACAATCTTCATTGTATATCTAGTAAGAGAAATCTTGTTGAGAATTAAAATGGTTAAAGATAAAATAGAAATTATTTTTTCAAATACTGATGTTTTATTTACCTCTGTGTTAATATTTAAAACCAAAAACATTAAATGAATATATCTTCAAGTTCTTCAAGCTGAAATTCCTAAATCCATAATTAATTCAAAAGGAATTAGAAGAGCAGTTCAGATTTTAGTTGGTAGTGCTAGGGATGTGTTATTGTCCTTTGTCAAAAGTTACTGCTTAGTATTCTAAATACAGTGATTTCTGGTAAGGCTTTATTTTTAGATTTTAAAGGGAAAACAATTAAAATTAAGAAAACTTTTTGGGAAAAAAAATTCTCTACATATGGATATAAATAACCTGGATGAAGGATACTTGTGGAAAGGTGGTGGGGGGTGTATGTGTATGACAGGTAGGGGAGAGAGATCAGCAGCATCTTAAGTGAACAACACAAAACACCTCTTCAGTGTTATGAGTTTTGTGGCAGCTGTTATTTAGTGCCCCCTTCCTTTTTTTTTTCCCCTGCCTCTATTTTCAGGCAGTAATCTGTGAAGTGATATTAAGGCACTTCTTCTAATATGAGATCATTGTTGGCCTTACTGTCAGTTCAGGTCTTCTTTTTTTCACCCCTTTGTTTTCTTTTCAATATTAACTTAATTTCTTAAATGATGTCCCCTTGTTGAAATTAAGACTATTAGCTTACTACCACATTGAAACCCTTTAATTTCAATGACCAAAAATGCAACTTAATTTTTAAAAATGAAGGAAAATGTTTACTAATAGCTGAACAAAATGAAAAATATCAATCTTTGATAGTGTTTACTGAGGATGCTTTTTATTTATAGTAAACTTTATTTTTATTGATATTTCATTTAACCTAATTTCAGAGTAGCTCTGTGCTGTAAGATGAGCAGAAGAACAGATACCCTAAATCTCAAAGAGCTTTTTCTTTCGTGTTTTTCTTCTGAGTAGGGCATGAGGTTTCAAATTCCCCGGTGTTGACATTTATTATTTTATACCTTGAGATTTTACCTACAGATACAGAAAGAGGAGATACGGCTGGGCATGGTTGCTCATCCCTGTAGTCTCAGCAGTTTGGGACGTTTAGATGGGAGGATTGCTTGAGGTCAGGAGTTTAAGACCAGCTTGGGTAATAGAGCAAGACACTGTCTCTTCAAAAATAAAGAAACCAACAACAACAACAACAACAAACTGGGCATGGTGGCAGGCACCTGTAGTCCTAGTTACTCAGAAGACTCAGGCAGAAGTATTGCTTGAGCCTAGGAGGTCCAGGCTGCAGGCACCACTACACCCCAGCCTGGGCAATAGAGTGAGACCCTGTCTCAAAAATAAAAAGAGGAGATAATATCAACATGCAAAAACTGAACAATGGGAATCTCTTGTGGTGTATACTTGCCACCTCTATAAGATTGTAATGATGCTGACTGAGTTTTTTTCCTGCCAAGTTCAGTTCCCTTTTTTTTTTTTAATGTAAGTAAAATATCAGACTATGTGAAATTTTACACTTATTTCTCAGAATATATTAAAAATAGTGGCGGTCGGGAGCTTTTTAATTCTTTATGAGTCCAAGCTGAGACATAGTTACAACTGACAGGATCTGTTCACCATACATACTTCCACGTTTGGAAATTATCAGCAGTCACCTGCAACTAAACCCACAAGCATAAATGTTCCAGAGTGATAGGATCTTATTCGCATAATGCCTAGCAAGATCCCAGATGTAAACGGGAAAACTCAAATGTTCCTTTGGATTCTGTGACAGCTGAGAAGCATCCAGGCCTGCTAACTCACAGAAGAAGAATACAGCAGAAGGGGACTGGACAGAACCTACTTTTGTATAGCCACCGATCACACCTAAAGCAGCGTGCTGCATAGACAAAGCCAAGCCAGTAAAAAGGCACCTGTGGGCAGGGGTCCTTCTGAATTGTTCTCTTCTAATTCTCTCCAGACCGGAGACTGCAGCAGGCCTGCACCTATACCACTTTCCTGAAGGTCTGGGTGAATTGATGAGGGGACACAAACTGTAGGATGCTTGTTTTTTAAAATGAAAAGATGTTTAACAAAGCATTTTATTCACACATGAAAACATTCAAGTTTATTCCCTCTAGAATTCAAAGTATAACTAAATGAAATGTTTTGAAGTGCATTAAAATGGGTAATTCTTTCATATGTAAAAACAGAAAAGTAAAATTTTTATGCTTTTATTAACATTTATAGTGAGTTTATAATTTTTTTAAAAATGTGTGGCACAGTCTCAAGCTAGTAGTTAGCATTATTTGCAAGTTTGTCTATAGAGTGCATTTTTTCTTTTCTATTTCTAGAACTCTTAAATTCCCTTGGGACAAGAAATGAAATGAATGTAAGAATGTAAATTAAGAATTCTCTTTCTTGAAAGTTCAATTTTAAAAAAATAGTTTAAGTACTTTTGGAGTGGGAATTTAGAACACTATTTCACAAAGAGTATGAAGTACTTAATCACTGAAAGTCTTAGAAGTGAGTGTTAATTCTCAAAATAAGGTCTCAGTCCCAATCGTATTTTCTATGGGAATTTCTGCCATCACTCTCTTCATAAGACTAGTACTGCTCAATTCCCGTTTTTTCTCTCTCCCTTCTATTCTATTCTGTTCTTGGAGAGCATGGGAGCTGTCCATACCAGTAGGCAATGAGGAGAATATTATAATTGAGATTGAGTATGTCAAATATAAGCCTTTTATGATATAATTATTTCTTTTGTTGTAATAAATTTCTCAGCCTCATTAGGCATATCCATACATACATATTTTCTACATATCCATGTAGAAAATAAATTTAAAAATAAGGTATATACCGAGCACCTTAAAGAGATGACAAATATAGGGATGAGCTCAGATAGTGACGTTTTTGATACTTTAAGGGAGTTTTTCACTTCAAAAACAAAATATTCCTGTTTATTATTTTTAGGTGGAAAGAAAAGATCACTAAATCAGAATTATTCAAAATTAAAATGATCTCTTTAGTTAATTTAGTAATGTATGGATTACCTATTACCTTCAGTGCCATTACAATGATTATTTTATTTGTTCTTCACAAAAACACCTTGAGGTAGTTAGCATTATTTCACCTTTACAAATGAGGAAACTGATACCAAGAGAAACTGAATAATCAACCCAAGGCCTCACAGCTGGACATAGGATTCAAACTCAGGAAGTGTGGCTCCAGAGTCCATCCATCCTTAGACGTCCTTGTTAGTTGTAAATCTGACAGTGAGTGCCAGTTCCCAAATCAGTCCTAACCCTTTTCATAGCTAGTACCAGCAAGGGGATGCTGTCTGCACCTCCTCCCAACTCAATTTTGGGTTGCCATTCACTGGCTGGCTAATTGACCTATCCTCTCTCAGCGATAATCCCACCCTGTCTAAAATATGAATAATATTATCTCCTCAGGGTTTTTATGAAGATTTAATTTTATGAGACAGAGTATGCCAAGCACTTAGCACAATGGCTAGCATATACAAAATAGCCAATAAATTGTTTACGTTATTATGTAATGTTCCCAGGGTCACACAACTAGAAAAAGATTGAGTCAGAATTCAGGCCCAACTTTGTCTTACTGGAAAACTAAACAAAACTAAAACACACGTGCGCGCGCACGCAGACACACACACACACACACACTTTCCACAAATAGGACCTATAAAGCAAAACTCATGCTCTTTCTGGTTTGTAACACTACCTGTCAACTCTAACCATACCTTTTATGATGAGTAAATAAGGATGTCATGTATGCTGAAGGGATATGTAGCATAGTTTAGTGGTTTCGGGCAAACTTTCAAATTGAGGCTTCCAGTGTGTGACAGTAGGCAAGTTAACCCCTCTAAGATTCGTTAACTACACATATTAAACTAAAAACAGTATCAGTTGTATTATCATGGATAATAAATATTAATACAATTAAAGAGCTGCAATAACTGTTAGCTTTTAGTAATTGATAGAGATATTAATGTTTCTTTAAAAATATATTCACAAAATTGGGATGCATACTTAATGAAATCATAAACATGTAAATAAAGTCTTAGAGATGGATAGAATCTTAGTAGATGATCTTCCATTTTTGAATAGTCTATATGCTTTCCCTGTCAAATCCATTTAACCTCTGTGAAAGGTCAGTGGAGAAAGGGGAAGAAGGCATCAGAGATCAGGACTGACCCAAATACGGAGTGGTTGTACCTTCAGAGATGTGGGCAAATTTTCTCACTCTTGGCTTGATGTCAGTGACTAGCATTGGAACACCAGATGGTGAAAATAATCCCTGTTAAGCAGATGATGGGATTATCAATCTTATGTTCTTTCTCTTTTGAAGCAGAACCCAAACCAACAGTTGGGACTCCAGTCCTGAAAAGAGAGAGAGTTGCCTGGACTGAGTTGAATGCCAGGGTTTAACCTTGAATGCTAGTCACAGCAGGGACTTCTTGAATTCTTGGAACTCAAGTGTCTGGCCTCCTTTACTAGTTCTGAACTTCTTGAGGATGAGGATGTGTATCATAATATTTATTTGCAACTCTAGAACAGTGTCTGGGAAATAGTGGGCACCCAATGCATGTTTGACAATTAAGTAAGAGCATAAGATCCAGAAATGGTACAGAAAATCTTGTTTAAGGATTCCATGCCATCAAAGGGATTAGAAAATGAGTCTGCAGTGCAGAAAGCATAGGATGTCCTGGGGTTGGGGGAGCGGGGGTGCCATGGAGCTGAGGGTGCATAACCTTTGTAATGACGGGTTTAGGAACTCGGTAAACTGAAACTGTCAGTGTAGCCTATTCAATAAATGTAGGAATAAAGTATTCCTAATTGCTTAAAAAATGTTGTAAGCAGGTGACATATTTAAAGAATTGAAAGCCATTGGAATCCATTTATATTAACTTTTTCATACAGTGAAAAATAATATTTCTGGTACTAGAAACTCAATTTGGTACCAGAGACTTGAGGAAAAATGTATTTATAAATGTGTCATTGATATATTCCCTTATAAATAAATTATTAAAATAGGGTTTTATGTTTATATTATAAAATTATAATTTGTATGAACGTTAAGAACTTACATGGATGATGTGGGAAGTAACAGTGGAAGTGTAAAACATGACATTTTTTGGGGGGTGATTGGTATAACTTTGAGGTTTGTTTTTTAACTATAATGTGTTACTACTTGTTTGATATATTTTTCCCAGAAATATGGTGAAAACATCTTTCAGTCAGAATCTAAGTTAAAAAACATAAAACATAGTAAAGAAGTAACTATGCTTGGTCTATTAAGACAACAAAAGAAACCACAAAGCACAAACTCATACTTTTTTCAGACCATAACACTACCTCTCAGCCCTAACAGTGCCTTCTCTGATAAATAAATCAGGATGCCATGCATACTAATGGGAGATGTAGCAGAGTTGAGTGGTTGCCACAAAGGTGATTTTAGGTAGTCCTAACAGGTATTGCAGTGATTTCATGTGGTATGTTAAAAGCCAGACACATTAGTACCTTGTGTTAAAACCCTGGATATTGTGCGCTGGCACCTGAAGGAAAGTTGTTTAGAAAATTTAAACTGAGAATAAAACTCAAACCAAGTGTTTCTGTGAACATTTGTGTCTTCTTAATTTGAAAAAGGCCATGTATTACACCAGTGCTCCTGTCAGTGTGGAACTTTCTGGTTTCTCAAGAACAGTCTCTTAAATCAAGCACTAAGTTACTATTACCCATTTAAACATTTTTGCTTTAAAAAACATACATTGTTGTGAGAGTAAAATATTAAATGTAGAGAGAAATTATCGCTTACACGTGTACCTTATTTTGTAGAATATAGAGTCCATTTGTGCTATTTTTATTTTCAGATGTGCCTGTAGAGTGGCTGCTTTTGCTGTTCTTCTCTTCCCGCTCTCCGTATACACATGTACACACAGATGGAAAGGCACACAAAGGCATACAGACACCCATGCTTTTGCTTTTACTGTAAAAGAGTCATACTAGAGTACAAATTACATGGCATTAATTCTCTATTAATTCTCTTACTTCTTCGCTTTCGAGGCTATGTATGCCTGAATTTTATCTAGGTATAGCATACCATTTGGGCATGAAAACATTGTTTTACTTCACTTACCTTGGCAGTACTTTCTTTTTTTTCCCTAATTTCCTAATGCCTGTTTTTAATTTATTTTGGCAATTCACTATGGGAGTTTTAATTAGGTAGTACGTTTGGGATACTATTGAAGCAGTATGTATTAACTACCAAAAGTTAAACTCACCGTAAAACCGTTTACACATGAAATAACTTAGATACCTTGAGTACCGCTTTTCTTTTCCCTGCCCTTATCCCGGATGTGTCCTTGGCAGTTTAATCTGCTTTATTTTACCCCTTTAAAAGCATAAGATGGAATGGCTCAAATAAAATCAGTGGGCTTTCTCCCTGAGGAGACTTTTTGTCATCAGAAATAAAAGTGTCAACACCAAAAGGGAAAATGTTATAAATAAAGTGAGTGGTGTTTGGTAATCATCACCATTTTTGATTTCCCATGTGGAAATAGGATTTTGATATATGTATTTTTTAAAGCATCTTGCAATTTAAAAAATTACACATGGAACAAACCAAATACATATTTTTAAAATACTGTTTTTATTTAGAGAGATAGCTGTGTAAACTGCTCTGTGTGTGTATGTGTAAAACATTGATAATACATTAGACATAATTTGCAGAAACTACTAATTTTCACATCATTTCCAAGTAGAACTGCAAAGGTACAGTACTGGGTTAGCTTTATGGTTAAAAGCATTGGCCCTAGAGCCAGATAACATGGGCTCAAACCCTAGTTCTGCCATTTACTCGTTGTGTTACCTTGGGTAGGTTACTTAACCTTTCTAAGCTTCAGATTTCTAATCTTTATTTAATGAGTTTTAATAATAGAATAATAGGATTGCTTTGAGGATCAAATAAGTTAATAAACCACTTAGAACAGTGTTGAATAGGCTGGATTTTTGTTTGTTTGTTGCTATTCTTCTTGTGTTATGTTTTGTATCCAGCAGAAGTGGTTATTTAGCTTCCTATTTTATGAGGTAGGACTGATGGGAATTGACAGTCTTAGGAAACGGTACAACTATAAGTCAGTGGAAGTTTTTCCTAGTCAAGATGTCAAATGCCAGAGGTCAGATTCATGTGGCAGGATGGGGTCCAAACTGTACAAAAGCTTGAAGATGAATGAGGCGAAACAGCTAAGCTTAAGACAAAAAAACAAGTGAAGTTATGTCCTTGGGCAGTGTTTGTGGTAGTATAGTGCCACTTTGGAAAACTCAGAAAATGATCCTCAACTCTGTCCACTCAAAGTAGATTCTGCATCTCAATGTCACAGTGTCAAAAATTTCTACCAACATCTGTTTAAATCATCATTTATTTATATTCTCAAATATTCATACCTTTCACATAAATGAGGTACATTATTTTTAAAAAAGCAGTTTTCTTTCTTCTTGATTTTTTCCATGTTGTCCCATTATTCTGAGAGGAGTTTATTTTATGGGAATTAAGTTATTATCTTACAGAATAAATCTGATTTCTGACTAGATAGGAGATAACCACATATTTTTCCTAGAATAATCTAATTCCAATTTTACTTATTTGTACCTTATATGACTATTTTCAGGTTAGAAAAATGTGGTCCTGCAGTTTTGTTTTGAAGTTTGCCTGGGCCATATGAAGCCACCATTATCATTTACATAAAAAATGAAGGTTATCTGTTGCCCACGAGAAAAATACAGCATACTCAATGTAAAACACTGAAATAGTGAGGGTTTCATAAGCTGTTTCAGTGATTTCTGACTTTGGGTTGGAAAGCTCTCATGTCTCAGTTACCTCAGTGGGTACAATGACGTTGTCCCAGTCTCCATTACCAAATTGTTTCAAATCACTTTAATTAAAAAAAAAAAAAAAGGCAGGCATGGTGACTCACGCTTCTAATCTCAGCACTTTGGGAGGCTGCAGTGGGAGGATCACTTGAGTCCAGAAGGTGGAGACAAGCTTGGGCAACATAGTAAGACCCTGTCTCTACAAAAATTTTTTAAAAACAAAAGTAAATAAATTATCTATATTGTATTTTCAAAGTTTAGGATTGAGAGATTGAACTCATGCTTTTTAGTGTAATTATAATTTTGGAGCTATGCTGACATATTTGTAAACAAACACTAAAAACTCATATAACAAAAAACAGCCAACTATACTGTATTAAGATTGCTACATGAGAAGAGTTCCCTTTAAAAAGGAAATTTCAACTCAGAGGAAAGTTTGATTTATGTTCATTATAGAACTAAAATTATTTTAAAATATTTTCCATGAGTTGAAAAGTACATGAAAAAATGGATTATTTTCAAAGCATTAATTGACACTTTATTTTTAAAAAATATTTTTATAGAACCTCAAATTGAGTTAAAATTATACTTTTAGTCACTTAGGTTATAGTTTTCATATCAAATGTATTTTAAATTTTAGGTTTTATGTTTTTTAAGTCTTCAGATAGGCCATTTTCTGCCTATTGTTCAAATATGTCAACCCTTGTAGAGTCAGGTCAGTTTACAATGAAGGCTTTCAATGTGTTTGGCATTTTTATTGGAAGTCAGGAGCAAAGAAGACCGAAAATCATGTAAGAAGACAGTGGACAAAGCACTGGACTTGGAGTCAGTTATTTGGCTTCCTATGACAGGTCCCCATTTGATCACATTGTTACTTTGTGTGTGACATGTTTTCTCGGAATCATACCCACCGCCATCTTGACTCCTTGGTGGAACAAATCTAGTAAAGATAATGCACAGCACAGTACTTTTTGTAAACTGATATTCATCTCTGTGAGATAATTCATTTATCTGAAAAATAATATAAATGAATGTTTAAAAATATACTGTGCCGGGCACGGTGGCTCACGCCTGTAATCCCAGTGCTTTGTGAGGCCAAGGCAGGTGGATCATGAGGTCAGGAGATTGAGACCATCTTGGCTAACACGATGAGACCCCGCCTCTACTAAAAATACAAAAAATTAGCCAGGCGTGGTGGCGGGCGCCTGTAGTCCCAGCTACTTGGGAGGCTGAGGCAGGAGAATGGCGTGAACCCGGGAGGCGGAGCTTGCAGTGAGCCGAGATCACGCCACTGCACTCCAGCCTGGGCGACAGAGCCAGACTCCGTCTCCCAAAAAAAAAAAACTATATATATATATATACACACACACACACTGTGAAAATCAGTGTTTTTATGAATTCTCCTCATGAATCCCACAACTGTATGTTGCTCTCATGAACATTAAAATTGAAAGTGTAATTATTGTTTTTATAAGGATAATTGGTAGTGTACATTTTAATCTATTTAGAATAACAACGAGGTGGGTGAAAAGAATACAGACTTTTCCTCCAAGATGAGTCAGATTTTAAAAATTAAGGTGATATCTACTATTTAGTCTACAGTTTTGAGAATGATTTCTGTTGCTTGAAAGAGATACCTTCCAAAAGAGAAAAGGAATGCAATGGGAGGAAAGATAGGCAACAAAAAACAAAGAAGCATCTGTCCCTTATGGAGAAAAATGTATTTTTAACAGATACTAGAAAATATAGAAGTTGCTCTATCAACAAAAAAGTTTTAGTTGCTCAAACAGGTAGATAAACCAATGTGAATTTACTGAATAAATGAGTATGTGCAAGTGGAAATCAATGAGTGAGTAAGTGAGCAAGTAAATGGATAAACTCAGTAGGTAACACGTTATTCTTCCTGTTTATTATTTTTAGAAAACTATACTTATTTTAAAGTACTACAAAGAGTTCACTGAAAGAACCTGGTGAAATTCCTCATTTTCTCTTGTGGTAATAGGCAGTTGTTATAGTACAATCATAATCTTTTGACTGTAATTTATTATTGTGTAGGTTGAATTACCCTGCATTTATAGAGCTTTTGGGAATCAGGAGATGAGAAAACACAAATCATAAGCAAAAGGGCAATTAGTACTATCCTAAAAATAAACGTTGGCCCATGTAATCACATCCTAAATAAAATAAACAGAAGTGGATTAAGAAAATTATAGCGGTTTAGAAGAATTTAGTGTGTTTTCTAGCCCCATTTTCATTTGATTTTGATAGTAATGATTATTAAAGGAAGACAGAGCACTTTGTACTTTTAACATTTAGCTGGCAGCAGCAAGTACAGCAATATCCAAAGTGTATTGAGTGTCAGTGGTGTAGAAAAAGGCACTGACTTGACGTGATCATAGAAGGTTTTTAAGTGCTTGAGAGAAAGGTTGGGGAAGCAGGTGAAATATGAGATTAGGGCTTGTTGGAAGTCTTAGGACATTACAGAAAGCATAATAAGTCTTACCATCTCCTGGGAACAGAATGCATGGTTACAAAAATAAACCGAGGTGGAATTTGAAGACAAGGGAAGAACTTTGGCTGACAGGGAAGCAAGATCAGGTTAGCATAAGTTCTGGCTATCAAGACCTCTCCTGGGGCCCGTTCCCTAAGAATGTATCCCTTGTGCTAAATAGAGTATGTATGTACAGGCACATTGCACATGTTTGAAATACTTGAATAACAGTTCTTTAGGGATTACTGTGTAATTACTTGTAGGCATTGCCTTTATTTATCTTAGTGCTGATTTATGGGGCTAGATTTTGACGTATGTTACCTACAATGTCTTGTTTCATAGTTTGAGAAAGTACATAAACAATATTGAAAAATTTGTAAACATCAGTGGCGTTATTTAGTGAATAGAACAACTGGAAACTTATTTCTTATCTTTAAATGATCAGCTGAATGTAACATTATATCCATGGCATATTAAAAAATGAAAAATAGATGGAAACTGACTTTGAACAGATTTGAACAGATTATTGAAATGCTAGTGTGTGGTTTTTCTGAGTTGCACTATAAAAAATTTTTACTCTTGCTACTAGAGGAAATCACTCAACTGGAAGTACTGGATATTATTTCTAACTAATCTATTAGTCATCCTAATAACAAGAAAGTATTTAGTTCCTTTTTTTCATAGCAGTCCATCTTAAACAATAAAATCGCATAGCCCACTCAAAGATATTTCAGGAAAATTGAGGTGTTGCTTTCAAAAAAGTGTTAAAAAGTGGGCACAGTAAATGTGCATGCGTGTGTGTGTGTGTGTTTGTGTGTGTGTGTGTGTAGTTTAGTGCTGCTGTTTTATCATTTATTTCTCATCATGCAGGTAGGAAGGTTAGCAGAAAATAATCTTGAGATTTATAGTTTGAATGACTAGGCCTGGAGCATTGCCCTTTGCTAAGATAAGAAATATAGGTGGTAAAATTGATGTTTTCTCTTTCTTTTTAGGGAGAACATGTAATTGGTTTGGGAGGGTTGAATTTATGGAAAAACATCTGAAACGCACTTGCTCAGAACTGATAGTGCTGTGATAGGAAGAAAATACCCAGAGAGAATGTACAGTAAGAAGAAGGAATCTAAATACAAACCTTGGCGCATCTCTCTATAACCAGCAGTCAGAAAGGTGGAAAATCAAAAGAAAGTGTCAGAGAATGGATAGGTTAATACGTAACAGGTAAATGAGGATGGTGCTTTGCCAAGGCAAAAGAGAAAAACATTCAGGAAGTAACTAGCTATTCTACAGAGAAGATGAGAAATGAGAAAAAGATCACTCTGGCAGTTAAAAGGACACTGGTCATCTTTGAAGCAGATGAGTAGAATTGGGAGAGGGGAGGTAGAATTCAGATTGTAAACCAGATTCCAAGAAGATGCATCACTAGTAAATTGGGAGATAATGCATGAGGCCTCAACACAAGTAGACAAGTCTATAAAGAAATTCAATAATAATAATAATAAGAGAAGTGGGAGTCGGCTGAAGAATTCAGCACAGAAGAGATTGTTGTAGAGCAGTGAGGGTTATTCCACTGCAGAATAGTGGAAGCGTGTCTTTTTCAGTAAGGGAAGGGGCAACAGTCAGTGGAGAGTGAAAGAATGAATGACAGGTCGCTAAAATAGGGAAATATCAGAGAAGTTGAGAAGGGATTTTAAAAACGTGAGTTAGAGAGGTTGGCCTTGAATGGAAGATGAACCAAAAACTCCCTGAGAGACAGAAATGAAGGTGCTTAGCCTGATTCCATTCCCTAATACTACCTTCACTTTGGTCATCCTTGTCATTTGGGTGGTTCCATCCTTGGGTCCACACTCCTTTCTTTACTCTTTTTAAAAATATTTTATTTTAACTTTGCCTTATAGACTCACCTCGATTGAATTTCATGAGGGCAGAGGACATGTTTTATCCATGCATGTGTTCTAATGTATTTCAGTAACCCCCAAAGTCAGTGCTCTCAGGGGAAGAAGTTCTGCCTATCGGTTATAGTACAAGGCTGATGACTAATTAGCTACCTAGGTGAACCTCAAAAGCTGTTTCCAAAACAAATCCTCAGTTCCTAATGAATGAGGCAGATTATTATGTATCAGACTTTTGTTTGTTTGTTTGTTTCCTGTTTTTGGTTAATAAAGTTACTGCATAACAAAACATAGAGTTCAGGTGTGAATATATCCAAAACTAGATAAAAGTTGTAACCATAATTCATTGTAGTAAGTAGAAACATTTAACTGAAAAAAAATATGAAAAGACAAAAATTTGCAAGGCAAATACTTGTTAAATGCTTTGGTTTATACCACTATTTATATCAAACAAATGAGATTTGATTATGTCATTATCTTTTGTCTGATCCATACTGTAGGCACAGACAAATCCCTTGATTAGAATAGTTGGATTGTATTTTCTGGTTCTTAGCAAAATAACTGTGAGCAAAAGTTAACTAAATGTTGTCTATGCCTCTCATTTAGAAAACATGTTTTATGTTAGTGTTTGTTTTGTGATTGCTATTCTATAAGTGGTAAGTTTTCAAGTTTTATTAAAGGTGTAATTTCACAGTTGGAGTATATTTGTCAAATCCTGACGTATTTCACTTGTAAATACATGGTATAACAATTTTTTAAACACCTTTTTATGTGTAAACACTTATAGGAGGGGTTTTAAGGTAGTGGGCTTGAAGTCAGACTGCTAGTGTGTTGAATTCTGGCCTCAGGAATCACTAGCTATGCAATCAGATACAAGTTACTGTAAGCTATAGCTGTGTCATCTGTAACACTGGGTTACTTAAAATTCTTTGCTGAAATGAATTTTAAGATATTTAAATGAAGTGAAAGACAAAAAGCATGCAAACAGGGTCTAGCACATGATAAAACCTTATTAAGTGTTCGCTACTATTATGATTTTTCAGATTATATTTTGGAGATTCAAAAGTACTTAGTAAATGTCCAGATTGCTCTAAGCATATGCTTCGTCTCTACTAATCCACTTTATTTTTTTTTCACAAGTGATTGATAATCTGTTTTTCAAAGTAGTGTTAGATAGACATAGAAACCTTATGATCTGTCTACCATTTTTATGGCTTTAGACTCAACATTATATTTGAAGTGAAAAATTGTAGCTGTTTTAATTCCTAAATTATGTAAAGCTATAAAATTTGTGATGTTATCTACTTGATTTTATTCCTCCTGAAAATACTTTGTTTTATTTCTCTTCAGAAGGGAAAATAGAAGGATAAGACAGTAAATTTAGGATGAGCAAAATATGGCCAATGACAACTTTCATGTATTCATTTGTTCATGTTTTAAAAACTTATTGCTTTCACTAATCACTTAAAACACTGGTTGATGATGATTATTGTACAGTTACACGGACATCTTGTTTTCTTCTAGAGTCCCAGGAAAGCATGAGAACATCATTTAACTACACTAGAATTGTAAAATAAAACACAATTTTGTCCTGGCTCACTTCTCTAGGGCTGCCTTGAACCATTCTTTAGGTGTACAGTCTCCTGTCCAACCTCCCTGGAGTTTTTAAAACACATCGCCCTGTCTCACATTCCTGTCTTCACACAATTTGTCTTTTCACAAAAATTTTTCCACCCTGGTTTTGTTTGTTTGTTTGTTTGTTTGTTTTTTAACTTACGACTCATCCTTTTAGACTCAATACCAGAGACAGCTCCTCTGGGGAGTCTCCCTTGATCCCCTCCATTTCCTAAGCTGTGGGAACTATCCTGTTAGTAACCCACATCACTTTCTGCTGCAGCCATTTACTGACCTGAGTCCTCTGGGATGCAGCAGAGACACACCATTTGCCCTGCATGTATAGTGGCTAACACCATTGTGTCAATGCTCACTTAGTGTTGGTTGAATGACTGCATGCAAGAATAGCTGTTTTAATTTGGACATTAGGCTGAGTTTTATCCTTATTTGTTAGAGAGGTACATGGATGTAAACTTCTTGGATTATGTAGTAAGTTATGAAATGAACTTGTTTAAGTCTATTTTATGATGAATCTTTTACAAACATAGAAACAACGCTTGCAGTAAACTCTCTTAAAATTAAATCCAGACAGATTTAAACTATGTGTGTCGGATATACTTTTTTATCTTTTATATGAGAGTACAAAAGTCAGGGTATGCTGTCATCAGTGAGCAGAAACACACCTTAACCTCAGAAGCTTACCCTTGCAAAGGTGTCTTTCTTTCTCTTGTAAAGTCAATGGTGTCCTCTTTCGTTCAACTACTCAGGAGTCCAAGCTTACTCTGTCTTCCTCTGACGTGTGGCTTCCAAAGTGGCTGAGGCTGTGACAGGGAGAGATGGGAAAAGAACATTGGTTTCCAATAATCTCTTCTGGGAAATCAAACCACCATTTACGCTTAGTGTCTGTTGGCTAGAATAATATGCCACCAACTTAATGCAACAGAGGCTGAAAAGGTTGCCTTTTAGAGTAGTCAGGCAGAAGAAATAATGCGTAGGAATTGACCAAGCCACTAGGTGATTTGTCTTCTTTTTTGTGTTCTATTTTTTATTCATTTAATTTTTTTGAGACTGGAGGGCCTGAGTGAATAGTGTGAGGTAGATACCACTGAGTAAATTCAAGTATAAAACATAAATGCTATACTAATTATCAAGCCCTTGTCATATCTTAGGCATATTAATTATTGAAGAAGAGAACAAATCCTATTTTTTTTTGGCTTATAGTCCATTTTGAAAATGTGATAGACATTTTAAAACATAGTGCATATCAGCATGTAACCTTAAAATATGGCATGCAAATTCAGAGGTTCACAAAATCTCTGCAGCCCACCCACTGTAGCCTTCCCAAAGTTAAGAGCACCTGGCCTATGCTACGTGGATTGGTGAAGTATTAGAAAAGATGAGAGAAAATCAATATGAGCATAAATTTTATATTCTTTTTGGTGAGGGCTTTTAAAGAAAATTAGGACCTAATCCCCCAGTTTAAGTGAAAGAGGTGATTTGGTTGCTACCTGATAGAGATTCATTGAAGGAGAAAGAAGTAGACAGTAGACAAAATTGTTGTTGAAAGTATAATCAAGGCCGGGCGCCGTGGCTCATGCCTGTAATCCCAGCACTTTGGGAGGCCAAGACGGGTGGATCACAAGGTCAGGAGATCGAGACCATCCTGGCTAACACGGTGAAATCCCGTCTCTACTAAAAATACAAAAAATTAGCCGGTCGTGGTGGCGGGCGCCTGTAGTCCCAGCTACACGGGAGGCTGAGGCAGGAGAATGGCTTGAACCCGGGAGGCGGAGCTTGCAGTGAGTGAAGATCGCGCCACTGCACTCCAGCCTGGGTGACAGAGTGAAACTCCATCTCAAAAAAAAAAAAAAAAGCATAATCAAGAATCGGGCATCCAATTGAGGTCTGAACAATAACTTTTATTCATGGTCTCTTACCAGTCTGTGCTGTATGAAGCTTTAATGATATTTAATGATTGAATTCATTTTTTAAAATAGCTGCATTGCAGAGAAGTGGTTTGCTATTAAAATACTACGTACCTTAGGAGACTGAGGTGGAAGGATCACTTGAGCCCAGGAGTTTGAGACAAGCCTGGGCAACATAGCAAGACCCCATCTCAAAAAATAATAATAATATCTGAGCATAGTGGCTCCCACCTGTGGTCCCTGCTACTTGGGAGGCTGAGGCAGAAGGGTCACTTGATGCTATGAGATGGAGGCTGCAGTGAGGCGTGGTGGTGCCATGGCCCTCCAGCGTGGGTAAGCAAAACCTGCCTCTTAAAAAAAAAATTACATACTTGAGTGTGTGGATCATACAGATTAATGAAAGAATTACAAAAGTGCTTAATTCTATATTTGGGGTCTCTTCAGTTTTAAAAAGAATAAAACAATTTGCTTTATCTTACATTGTCGTTTTATATTCCCAATTATTTCACTCTAATTTTACAATTTTTACCATATGAAAAAAAAAAAACTGCCCTGAAGACTTTGGTTTACATAGAATAAAACAGGGCATATATTGTTGTGTAAGAAAATGTAATAACAACTTAGCATATTTAATCATGTTGTAGAATTACATATACTAGAGATATGTAGAGATAAATACTTGTTACTTAATGTCAGTTTTATAGATGAGGATATTGAAATTCAGTGTTTAAATGATTCCCCCTTAGTATTTGCTTCTATAGAAATTTTTACCTATTTTCACTCTTGTTTCTCTTCAGATCATATAAATCTTTCGCCTTTTACTAAAGAAATTTTTACCTATTTTTGGCAGTTTTCTCAGTGTATTGTAATTATTTCATCAAAAGTTGAATCTCCTTACCAAACTTGGGTACTACTGAAAGGCAGAAATTTCTGTTATTCATCATTAGTCCTCCAGAGCTTGGCACTTTTTTTTAATGCTCAATACATTGAGTGAAGGAATGAGCAAACAGTTGAAAGACAGTATGAAAAAAAAAATAGTAAGTGAGATCCGGTCTCTGTCCAAATGCCTGTGAGGCAAAATAGCAACATGATTGGTGCTGGGACTCCAGAGCCAGGCTTCTTACCAGCTCAACTTCATACTGTCTCGGTCAACTTGGCATTTGATATATATTATCTATCTTCTTGTGTTGTTATGAGAATTAAATGAGTTAGTATACACAAATGCCTATAGCAGTGCCTGTGTCCAGTTTAATTTGGCTTTACAAATTTAAACCTGCAAGGATTATGTAATTAGACATACGTAAATTTTATACTAAAATAAAAATCAGAGTAAATGTAATTTGACATCAGTTGAATACAATGAAGCCAAATATCTTAATTTTTGGTTTATTACTGTGTATTTGGTAATCCTGGGAATTGACACAATTTACATTTTAGTTTAAGTGCATTTTATTTAAGTTTAAAACACTAATATTTTAAGATCATGGAATTAACCATTTTTTCATATTTTTCCATTGTCAAATGAGCATTCAGTTAGAAAACTGCAATTTTTTATTAGTATGCGACAGATATGACACAGCTAGGCTAAACCATATTATTAGATATAGTCCAAAATTTAGATGATTATACTGAATATTAGGATTCACTTATTGTACTACTGAAAAGTCAACATTTCAAAGCTAATTATGAAAATGATCTACTAAGTGTGTGACTTTTTTCCCAAGAGTAATTTCATTTGCTTCCACCAATTTCAGTATTCTAGTTGATAGAGTCAAAATCGTAGCACGGAGAAGTAGCACAATATATGATGTGCAACATGTGTTGTGCCAAGTCAGTAAATGGCCATCATAGGAGTGGCCATCATCGCCTTATACCTTACCAGAACACAGAGAAAAAAAGAGTCTGCTTTTTCAAAAGAAAGACAAAATTGCTTCTGGCCTCCATTTCACAACACTTTGTTTCTCATGAGAAGAAACAAGAATTCCAGAATCGTGTGAAATTTTCATGGTTTTGTGAAATCATTCTCTGACTCATTAAAATGTATGCTAAGAAAAAAAAATCTTTCTTTTTTTTTTTTTTTTTTTTTTTTTTTGAGACGGAGTCTCACGCTGTTGCCCAGGCTGGAGTGCAGTGGCACGATCTCGGCTCACTGCAAGCTCCGCCTCCTGGGTTCACGCCATTCTCCTGCCTCAGCCTCCTGAGTAGCTGGGACTACAGGCGCCCGCCACCGCGCCCGGCTAATTTTTTTGTATTTTTAGTAGAGACGGGGTTTCACTGTGGTCTCGATCTCCTGACCTTGTGATCCGCCCACCTCGGCCTCCCAAAGTGCTGGGATTACAGGCTTGAGCCACTGCGCCCGGCCAAAAAAAAATCTTTCTAACTTATGCCTTATGCTCAGATGCAATTTTAATAGTCTCAAACTAAGATAAACAGATATCCCAGCAAACTTTTTCAATTTTAAAAAAAAGTGCCCGAAAAACTTATTACTCTTATTCTTTCTTGAGTTTGATTAGAATTAATACTTTTCACAGTTTTTGTGTGCCGCCAATAGCGCTAAACTTTGTAAAGAGTATCGTCTCTTTATAAAATATATTGACCAGAATCTGCTTCTTAAACAGTGGAATACTAGAATGTATCACAGAGGTGAAGAAGCTTCTAGTAATCCAAGTTTGCCTGACAAAGTCCACTCTTTAAAATGTCCTGATTTATTTATTTGAGACAGAGTCTCACTCGGTCGCTGAAGTGCAGTGACACAATCTCAGCTCACTGCAGTCTCCACCTCCTGGAATCAGGTGATTCTCGTGTCTCAGCCTCCCAAGTAGCTGGGATTACAGGTGCACACCACCACGCCCAGCTAATTTTTGTATTTTTCATAGAGACCAGGTTTCACCATGTTGGTCAGGCTGGTCTCGAACTCCTGACCTCGTGATCCTCCCGCCTCAGCCTCCCAAAGTGCTGGGATTACAGGCGTGAGCCACTGCACCGGACTCTCCTTTTTCTTTTTTAAAATTTAAAAATTCAGTTACTTTTGTTCTGTGTTCCAGAGGGGATCTGGGCATACGTGTGTTTTGTGTGTGTGTGTGTGTGTGTGTGGGTGTGGGTGTGTGTGTATGTGTGTATGTGTGTATATGTTCTTACTGTAACCCAGGTATATCTTTATGCAAAATCATGCATTTCCCTTGTGGTATTACCGTGCTTATAATATCAAATGCAGTGAGTCCTGTGGTAGAGAGGCAGTCTGGGAATGAGCAGACCTGATTTTAAACCCCCAGTTCACCATGCTATTGATGTAAATGTTGGTCTTCACTTTACTCATTTTCTCAACAGAGATCATGCCATTCCTGAATTATAAAATGTGCCTTGCCCATCTCTCCAGGCTGCTGGGAGAATAAGAATAGAGAGCCCATGGTAGTACAAGCCCAGAGAGAACTTCAAGAATGGTAGCTTTGGTTTGTGAATTATTAGCTGCTATTCTTAATAGTGACACAAGGAAGGAGGCAGGATTCAGTTTTCAGAAGCCCACAGTTATAGTCAAGACCATTGCTGCTCCTTAGTTACATGATCTTTGAACAGACATTTTACATCTCAGAGCCGATTTTCTTATCGCTAAAACAAGATAGTAGCATCTGCCGTGATTACTTCAAATGGCTGTTGTGAGTTGCATATAAAATAATACTGTTAAGTAAATATTAATCATGGTAGCAGTTTTCTCATGCTTTCTTAGTACTACGTTTCCAGCCCTGAGATGGAGTGTTGTAGGAGCAGGGAAATCAGCCACGGGTGATGTGGGCAGGAGTGGTTAAACACTACTGTTATTTCAGTAATGTGATAATTGGAGTTTTAAGGGTATGTATGTGTGTTTTGGGAAAGTAGAGTGGAGCTGGAGAAAGGGCATGTAGACAACTATGTTAGAGAAATTGAATCGCAGATGGTGAGTGTTTCATTTTCCCACCTTACTCTTGCTTCTTTAAGTTACTACTCCCACAGGACTTTGGCCATAGACTGACACGAGTGAAAAGTTACTCATTGGGGAATCTAAGCTTCAGTGAGATGATACAAAGTGATTGAAGCGGGGAGCTGTGAAGAGTTAGAAATAAGGTTGGCTCATGGCATGCATCATCAGCTTATCAGGACATGGATGGTGGCAGAGAAAGGAAGAGAACTCATTGAAATAAATACGGGTTCATGGGGTTCATGAGAGGTTCATGGAGCAGAACACACTTGAAAAGGTCAAAATGAAGTTAGAAGAGTGTGTGTGCACACGCGCGTGTATCTGTGTCTGTGTGTGTATAAATTAAGGAATGAGTATGCTTGTAGGATGTATTTAAGAAAAAGGGGGTCTGTTAATTTTAGACTTCTAAATTTCACACACTACATCAGTGAGGATGGTTTCAGGCATCCCATGAAGTGTCAAATGTGTATAAAGAGAGAATTTTTCAGCTTAAAAGACAAATTATGATTTCTGAAGCTTTGAAGTCATATAAAAGTTTATTCACTTCTTGTAAATATGTTATCTTTGATTACTGATATTTTATTAAAAGAACTTCTCATTTTTATTCATATTTAAATATAAATATGTTGATGAAGATAGTGATGGTAATGTTAAATCGTTGGCTTCTTAAGAATTGTATAGGCCGGGCGCGGTGGCTCAAGCCTGTAATCCCAGCACTTTGGGAGGCCGAGACGGGCGGATCACGAGGTCAGGAGATCATCGAGACCATCCCAACATGGGCTAACATGGTGAAACCCCGTCTCCACTAAAAAATACAAAAAACTAGCCGGGCGAGGTGGCCGGCGACTGTAGTCCCAGCTACTCGGGAGGCTGCGGCAGGAGAATGGCTGTAAACCCGAGAGGCGGAGCTTGCACTGAGCTGAGATCCGGCCACTGCACTCCAGCCTGGGCGACAGAGCGAGACTCCGTCTCAAAAAAAAAAAAAAAAAAAAAAAAAAAAAAGAATTGTATAGTCCTAGTTTGTGAAACAAAAAAAGACAATAAATGATAAGTGACTCATTAGGATAAAGGATAGAAAAGAGAGCAAGATATATTTGAAAAATATATGTTTCATTTACTGTTAAATATCCAGTTCAGTTAGTTTTCCCTGTAAATAGATCTGTTTCCTTTGCTCTTAAGGAGAATGAATTGAGATATCCAGCTGATGACTTTCGTTTTTCTTTTTTTTTTTCTTTTTAATTAATTTATTTTTTTTAAATTTATTTATTATTATTATACTTTAAGTTGTAGGGTACATGTGCATAACGTGCAGGTTTGTTACATATGTATACTTGTGCCATGTTGGTGTGCTGCACCCATCAACTCGTCATTTACATCAGGTATAACTCCCAATGCAATCCCTCCCCTCTCCCCCCTCCCCATGATAGGCCCCGGTGTGTGATGTTCCCCTTCCTGAGTCCAAGTGATCTCATTGTTCAGTTCCCACCTATGAGTGAGAACATGCGGTGTTTGGTTTTCTGTTCTTGTGATAGTTGGCTAAGAATGATGGTTTCCAGCTGCTTCCATGTCCCTACAAAGGACACAAACTCATCCTTTTTGATGGCTGCATAGTATTCCATGGTGGATATGTGCCACATTTTCTTAATCCAATCTGTCACTGATGGACATTTGGGTTGATTCCAAGTCTTTGCTATTGTGAATAGTGCTGCAATAAACATACGTGTGCATGTGTCTTTATAGCAGCATAATTTATAATCCTTTGGGTATATATACCCAGTAATGGGATGGCTGGGTCATATGGTACATCTAGTTCTAGATCCTTGAGGAATCGCCATACTGTTTTCCATAATGGTTGAACTAGTTTACAATCCCACCAACAGTGTAAAAGCGTTCCTATTTCTCCACATCCTCTCCAGCACCTGTTGTTTCCTGACTTTTGAATGATCGCCATTCTAACTGGTGTGAGATGGTATCTCATTGTGGTTTTGATTTGCATTTCTTTTTTTTTTTTTTTTTTTTTTTTTTTTTTCCGAGACGGAGTCTTGCTCTGTCGCCCAGGCTGGAGTGCAGTGGCCGGATCTCAGCTCACTGCAAGCTCCGCCTCCCGGGTTTACGCCATTCTCCTGCCTCAGCCTCCCGAGTAGCTGGGACTACAGGCGCCCACAACCGCGCCCGGCTATTTTTTTTGTATTTTTTAGTAGAGACGGGGTTTCACCGTGTTAGCCGGGATCGTCTCTCGATCTCCTGACCTCGTGATCCGCCCGTCTCGGCCTCCCAAAGTGCTGGGATTACAGGCTTGAGCCACCGCGCCCGGCCTGATTTGCATTTCTTTGATGGCCAGTGATGATGAGCATTTTTTCATGTGTCTGTTGGCTGTATGAATGTCTTCTTTTGAGAAATGTCTGTTCATATCCTTTGCCCACTTTTTGATGGGGTTGTTTGTTTTTTTCTTGTAAATTTGTCATTGTCTCAGCCCAAAATCTCCTTAAGCTGATAAGCAACTTCAGCAAAGTCTCAGGATACAAAATTAATGTGCAAAAATCACAAGCATTCTTATACACCAGTAACAGACAAACAGAGAGCCAAATCAGGAATGAACTTCCATTCACAATTGCTTCAAAGAGAATCAAATACCTAGGAATCCAACTTACAAGGGATGTAAAGGACCTCTTCAAGGAGAACTACAAACCACTGCTCAGTGAAATAAAAGAGGACACAAACAAATGGAAGAACATACCATGCTCATGGATAGGAAGAATCAATATCGTGAAAATGGCCATACTGCCCAAGGTAATTTATAGATTCAATGCCATCCCCATCAAGCTACCAATGAGTTTCTTCACAGAATTGGAAAAAACTGCTTTAAAGTTCATATGGAACCAAAAAAGAGCCCGCATCTCCAAGACAATCCTAAGTCAAAAGAACAAAGCTGGAGGCATCACGCTACCTGACTTCAAACTATACTACAAGGCTACAGTCACCAAAACAGCATGGTACTGGTACCAAAACAGAGATATAGACCAATGGAACAGAACAGAGTCCTCAGAAATAATACCACACATCTACAGCCATCTGATCTTTGACAAACCTGAGAGAAACAAGAAATGGGGAAAGGATTCCCTATTTAATAAATGGTGCTGGGAAAATTGGCTAGCCATAAGTAGAAAGCTGAAACTGGATCCTTTCCTTACTCCTTATACGAAAATTATTTCAAGATGGATTAGAGACTTAAATGTTAGACCTAATACCATAAAAATCCTAGAGGAAAACCTAGGTAATACCTTTCAGGACATAGGCATGGACAAAGACTTCATGTCTAAAACACCAAAAGCAACGGCAGCAAAAGCCAAAATTGACAAATGGGATCTCATTAAACTAAAGAGCTTCTGCACAGCAAAAGAAACTACCATCAGAGTGAACAGGCAACCTACAGAATGGGAGAAAATTTTTGCAATCTACTCATCTGACAAAGGGCTAATATCCAGAACCTACAAAGAACTCAAACAAATTTACAAGACTTTCGTTTTTCATTTTTCCTTTTATTTCTGTTACTAAAGCATACTTTCTTCTTCTCTGATTATGGATTACATAAGAAAGCACTAGTTTATCTTTTCTAACAAACTAAGTGATCCACATCAGTTAATCTCTGAATTACAGAAGACATACTGTGGACACTAGTATTATTATTATTATTATTATTTTAATAGAGATGGGGTCTCATTGGGTTGCCCAGGCTGGTCTCAAACTCCTGGGCTCAAGTGATCCTCCCACCTTGGTCTCCCAAAGTGCTGGAATTATAGATATGAGCCACCGTGGCCAGCGGCATCTGGTTTTTAAAGTAATAAATACACATGCTTTAGGAAGATACCAGTTGCTTAAAAGTACATTAACAATTAATTTCCCTTGAAGGGGAAGCAATTTGACTCATTCAAACGCTAGATTTATTGCTTATGAACAATGACTCCTTATTTCCCTGGAGATTAAAACCTTATATCCCTGAAATAACACAGTTTAATTTTGTATGCCTATTCTATTATTTGAGTTTAACTACATGTATAAGCAAGAAATTGTTTTTGCATTCTTCTTTGCTGTCACTAGCAGAAGAAAGTATATATATTTTGACCTAGTTACTTGGGCAGGACAAATTACATTGTAAGTTTCAAGTCATTTGATTTAAAAGGAGAATCCAAATGGATTTGATTATCAACAGATTGCCAAACTAAAATTTAAAAAATAGTATCTCCATTTCTCACATAATTTTTATTTAAATATTATTCAGCTCTAAAATTCTATCTATTATTTATCACACAATTCTTAGTTGACTCCTAACTGTCTAGGTGAGATGGATCCAGTGGTATACTGGTAAATGTTTACCAACCTGCTCTTATAGGGGTGGAGAAGGATACACTGATTTGTCAGGTTTGCTGATTTCTGTGGTGCAGACACTAACATGACAGACACTAACATCACAGACTTAAAGCTACCTAAGTGAAATCACTAAATGTGTAGTTAAGAAGAGATGCTCCCAGTCAGCTATTGCCAGCCAGTGTAAGCTGGCTCCTGCACATTCCTGGAGAGGCCAAGATTTGAGAATCCCAGGATTTTCATTCTGGGATTTGAGAGAAGAGCATAGTGAAAGATAAGGGATGGTTCTAGATCTCTCTGATGGTGTTAATGAATGTGATTGCTATATGTGAGCATAGGTACTCCAGGCCTCTTCTATTCAAGTAGAAAATTCCTTAGTGATTCACAGTGGTTTTAAGAGCTAGGAGAGAGTTCAGACATTAGGTAAATCATCCCTGTTTTATGGTGCCTATCTTTTCTTCATCTGCAGTTAGACCAGTCTCACTATAAAACCCAAAGCACAGTAATACACAGAAACTATTTCCAAGTGAGATTTTAAAAATATGCTTACTGCCTTTTGAAAACATTGAGCTTTTTCCTCTCTGTTCAGCTTTGCCCAGGATACTTGTTAGACAAGTCTTCAGTATATTCTTTTGGCTTTGTCATGTCAACCACATACCTTGGCCAGGTCTCTGATGATTTCCAAATGTTTAATCATCCCTAGTTTATGATATCCTTGTTCTGTCACTTTTTAAATATCTTCAGCGTAATGTGTCTTGAATAGGTCTTTGGTCTGTGCTTATAATCACGTTAGTAGTCCTGTCATTTTTCCCTCCTCCAATAAATCTTTCATCTTTTAAAGGAAAAGCAGCTTCCTTGTTAAACCAACCATAACAAAAGCCCCACAGCCTTATCCCAAACCTTCATGGTTAAGATTAATGATAGCTGAAAATCATATACCCATTTAATAATTATCTTGGTAATGTTAATACAAATTTTAATTTTTTTCATTGAAGAAATCCAATATGAACAGCCTGTCCCTGCCTGTGCCATTTAGGTCACTTACTCATCCTGGAATCCCCTTCTCTTCTTCCTGTCCCCATCTCTCTCTGTCCTTTGACACTCATCTCAGGAATCATCCTTTCTATGATGTCTTCTCTAATTAACTCCCTCTGCTCCTAGGCCTGACTGGGAGTTCTTCACCTATACTGCTTCTTAGGGCTCACATAGAACTCTGTTGACCCTTCATTAAGTAGTTGTACATTTATTATATCTGCTGTCATTTTCTCCCTGGCTTTTATTTTGAAAAAAAATTAAACCCAACAGAAATTGTAATACTAGTATAATAAATACCATATACCATTCAAGTAGATTTGCCAGTTGTTAACATTTTGCTGACACTCTGTCATACACGTTTTTCTGAATATTTAAAGTAATGAAGTTGTGCATATACATTCCTTTTGTTAGTCAACTTTATCTAGATTTTGCTATTCTTAGATTAATTATACTTAATAATTTTTGAAGATTTATTTCTTGATTTATTCATTCATCAAATATATATTGAACAGCTATTATGTAACAGATGCTGAAGCCTTGAAGGTTTCAATGTGTACATAGGCTGATTATAGGATATTTTAGATGTATATGATATAATTATGACTAGATCAGATGAAGAATAAAATATTTCCATTGTAAGTGTAGGAATAAAACCATATACCCAGATCTATGAAAGTGTCATCACTGATTTATCATTGATTTATTCAGTCACCAGAATTTGTTGTCTATTCTGTGCTGTTGTATGCTAGGAGCTGCCAGAGACGGTGGGTATACATCTGAGACTTCTTACCCTTAAAGAATCTAATCTCACATGAGAGAGAAGATTATCCAAGAAAGCAGTGGAGTATGAACATCATTGGAGTTCCCATGGTTCTATGGAAATAGAAGACAGAGAGGCAGGCAAATCTTCCTGTGTAGTTCCAGTGATGCTTGGATGGTAATTTGAAGGATAAGTAGAAGGAATAAACTAGGTAGATAAAGAGACAGAAGACGTGTGAGACTGAAGCAACTTTATATTTTAAGTCAAGGAAACATGAAAAAGATACAAAATGTTCCAGAAACTGGTAGCAGTTTAATACAATGGGAGTGGCAAATGCTAAGGGGCAATGATGAGAAAAGGAAAGACACAGGACTGGAGGGTTAGGCCCAGGTTATGAGGGACTTTGTGAGTTGAGCTGAAGAGTTTAAAAGCTATAGGAAACCCCTGAATGATTCAGATGGATAGTGATAGACACCAGGTTTGTGTTTTTTATAAGGTTACCCTGAAAAAGATTGTGGAACAAAATCGATCTTGATGTCTTGTTATTTTTAATTTAGGGAGATTAAATATTGCTTTAATGGGTGCTAACTCAAATATTAAAAGTGATTCAAAGGCATATTTAGGTGATTACTGTGCATTTAATAAATTATCCAAATTATTGATGCCTCAGCCAATTTATGTTACCTAAGAATTTTACTTTCTTCCACATTGTTTTCTTCTAAGGAAACCGGCATCTAAAATTTTAAAAATGTGTTGCTCTCAGCAAGGAGTTAGTAATTTCTGCAGCTAATATTGCTGCCTGAAAGAGAGAAAGAGGAAAGGAGTTGCTATAATTAGACACCTGGCTTTGTAAGAGGACGAGATGTCATTTAAAGCATTTTATTTCTTGCTGCAAAACCCTTTCTGTTGAGTAAATGAATAGGAATTAATCAATGACAACATGACAGTGATTCTGGAGGTTTTATAATTGATGTAATGTTTTTGTTTATTGGATCAATTAAGCCTGATTGACTTGCAGATTGCAGCAGCTCTGACAAAGCACCCATTGCTTATAACATTTCAATTCTCTGTGCTCACTGCAGTGCGGATCCACTGGCAGGATCAGCAGGCTGCAGGGATCTTGTCGGAGATAGCACTAGTAGGGGTGGTTTGTGCAGATGTTAAAAGTCATATGATGTAGACTCAAAAAAGTTACCTAGCTGTATTAGTTTAACACTTTATGTTTGCTTTATACTCCTACAGTCAGATAACATAGTTCATACTCTAGGATTAATACCCCAAAAGAGCTTATTAGTTTGATTTCTGAAGGATGCCAAATTATTAAATTTCCATGTAGTCTAGAGTTTCTTAGCCTCAGCACTATTGTCATCTTGGACCTGATAATATTTATTGTAGAGGGATGTCCTGTGCATTGTAGAATGCTTAGCAGCATCTGTGGCCTCCACCTGCTAGTAACAGTTTTCCCACTACCTCCAGATGTGACAACCAAATGTATCTCTGGGTATTGCCAAATGTCCCGTGGTACGCAAAAGTGCCCCTGATTGAGAACCATAGTTGCAGACATTTCACAGTTAAAGTAAAACAAATAAGTACTTTGCTTAACCTTTCCATGGGCTAATTGTATTTATTTATTTAAAAATCTATATTGATACATCTGCATTTATGGAGATATAGATAAATGTTTGGCACTTTGCTAAGTTCTCAAAGTTGGGGAGTATTTTATGGAATGAACAAACCTGAAAGATCCATGCAATTGGCTAAATGAATGTGTGTGTGAAGTTTCCATGTTTTTAAAATTAAGATAGGCAGGAAACTAAATCACAGAAATGGATATCAAATAAAATAGACGTTCTATTTAAAAATTCTATGTTTTGATGTAATAATAGGAGATATAGAATTGCATATGTAAGAACATCATCAAAAGATTATCTTTTTCATTCATGGTTTACAATATTGGAATTATGCATTTGTTTTATAACTTTATTTTTATATGCATATTTAATATATTTTATTTTTTTTCACTTTTCAAATGGTATTACTAGCATGTGAAAATATCATTGAGGGATATAAATTGAAGCTGTTTTGGGATTTTATGTGGACCTTGCACACCAAGGTCCTGATCTTTGTTTTAAAATGTTGTTAACTCAGTGTTAAATCAAACTGTAAGACAGCAGGGAAAAGAGTAAGGCCTTAGCGGGGACTATGTGCTGTGATCATTAAGTTGAATTAGAGGTGTAAGATCCTTCTAGCTATTATAGAAGAGCAGTTCATGCAAGACCAAGTTTCTGAGAAGAGGATAAAGATGGTAGATAAATGAATATGCCAAAATGAAACTAATTTTTGTCTTCGTCCAGTATTAAACTATTACTATCCATCTTTTTCCTCTTTGGTAGTCACTTACCAAATGCTGAGCATATGCCAGGCATTGAGGTGCTAAGCTAGAAACTTCCATTTACATGGTTTCATTCAGTCTATAAAATGCCCTCTGAAGCAGGTATTGATAGTTCCATTTTAGAGAGAGGGAAACTGAGAATTAAATGCCTAAATACAGGTCATACAGTCTGTTCATATTGCAACCAGAGATTGAGCCTCATTTTTACATCATTACCTTATTCGATTATATTCAACAAGCACCTTCAAATGTACCACATAGTTCTTTTAATGAAACAATATAATTCCTGTCCATTTGTATATAATAATCTTCATCAGATCTTCACATTCCACTCTTTTTCATGCTCTCTGAAACGAATTAAGAATGAGATTGATCCTTCATACAGCTGATAACCTGTGTTGATACAGTAGCCATATTTCACTAAAACCTTTTACATAATAAGACAATTGGTCAGTTGCGTTTTTTTCCCTATAATACATTATTAATTCAAGATGCCCTTTATTTTTCATGGACAACTCCTGAAAGCTAGTTAGTTCCTTTTGTCTCTAATTTGATTACTTAAGCTATAAAATAGAGACTGTAGTAATAATCTCTATCTGTTTCATAGCTCGAGATAGCATCTTTATTTAGCAGTGCCTACACCTTTTATGTTCAATATTCCTTAGACAAGAAACATCTGTACACAATGTAGCTATAGTGTGACTTACAATAACTTTGTGTTTTTGTTATCAGCAAGAGATCACTTACAAAGAGACAATACACCCTTTGTACTTGCAAGTAAAACACTACATAGTTTTACATGTCAAGCATATGTAAGGCATAGTGGAGGTCAGGAAGGATAAATTCATTACGTGCCTGTCATCACATCAGAAATCCACCTCAATCAGAAGTGGTGTGGGAGTTGAAACATATCTACCACCCGGATGATATATTAATCAGATTTGCCCTTTGAATTGTACAGTAAGAGCTGTAATGGCATTACATATTTATGGCCAAAATTGACTCATTAGTGGATAGCTCTGATTTGGAGGTAAAAAAAAAATCTAAATATGTTTTATTTTCCAAACCCAGTTTTACTAACATGATATAGCTTCTCATAAAATATTTTGAACTAGTAACATCAAGTTTTGACAAAAGCCTGTAACCTGAGGGGAAAAAAAAAATTGGTTAGATACTGTGAGAGAGATTGCAAAAGAATAGGGAGTAAATTTGTTACTACAACAGTGAAAAGGAATCCAATTTGTTATTTTGTGACTTGTCCTGCTTTATTTTATTTTATTTTATTTTATTTTATTTATTTTGCATAACTACTTTTGGAGTTTTTAGTAAAGATCCAGGGGACTTTGGTTCAATGTGCTAGCGGCTCCATGAAAATGGACTGCTTCATGTGAGTGCTCATCTGTCCTCTATCTCACTGAGTTGTCTTTTACCATTGACCTCTCTTTTGGGGATCTTTTCAGGTAATTCCAGACACTGTATAATGCCAAACTTAGGAGAGTTGCAGGTGGCATATGTAGAAAGCATTTTAATTATGCTACAGATTTGAAATAGATGCAAGTCACATCTTTATTGAAGTTAACACCTTTAACATATATATTGAGACAAATTTCCTAAGGTATAGTCCAAAAACTCTTTGTCAGTTCATTCATTTTGAAAGTAAAATGGGTATGGGGCCTCAACAATTTTCTGATTTTTTTTAATAATCCCTCTTATCACTGGATTATGTGAATAGTTACCACATGACTATTCTCTTCAGATTTCAGCAACGAGACAGAATGGTTGAATGTTTGCTACTTCCACATTGCTTCATTCAAGGCAAAATAACTCACCTATTAAAACTGTCATTATTTCTTTTCTGTCTAAAGTCTTAAAGACTTTCTGTTTTCAAATTTTGATACCTCAAATTGGATGAATGTAATTGAGCCTTTAAACTCAGTTTATCTTCCCTAACTAAATTCAGAGGTTGCTAAAAGGATGTACTAGAGGTAAGTTAGTAATGTTAAGCAGTTAATTTTTTTCCCCTAAAATTATGGCTTCTAAAAATGGAATTGAGAAACCATTGCTTAATTTTACTTGGTGTCTTAAGAACAGTTTGTATACAACTGATATAACCATGAGGTTGATATATACAGAACTACATTATTTTAATTATGCAATTCTATTAAACATCTGTTAAAAGGCTGAAAGGCCTTTTATGAAATGTTTTTTCCAGAAATTCCAAGATAGCTTAAGTACCTTTATTCTTGTCTAAGATATTTTATTAGCATGAAAGAAAAGACACAAACTCACACATACATATTAGTAATAGGAAGACATTTTTGAACTTAGATATAAAGAAACCTTTCAAAATCATAAACAATAGAGCCTTTGTCAGGACAAACGTGTAAAAAGGTGCTAAATTTGCTACAACCTAGGAGGAATATTGACATTCCATGAGCCTTCATTTCTTCATCTCCAAAATGAAGTAGTTGGCTTAACAGTATTTCTAAATTCTGTTTCAACTCTAAGAAATTACTAACTGCAAAATTAAAATCAGAAAAAAAAGAATAGTTTTGTTGATCACAGTGTAGCTAAAAAGTTAACTAGGCTGGTAATCATAGCCAGAGGGTTTGTTGCTGTTTGAATATTGAATAACAGGTTTCTAACCTTGAATTTAATTACCGTCAGAAGTGTCTTATTCTGGTGTTAAAGGCCAAATATCTGTGATTTCAGGACATAATTCTTTGAGAAAGTACACACCTTTCATCACGTGTAATTTTTACCAGCTGATTTTTATAGCAATTAATGTTATTCCATTTCAATCCATTTGTCTTCTTATTTTGCTGTATGAGTCATCTTACCGAGCTGTGCAGAGTATAATGTAATATCCTCAGCACCTAATAAGCTGGCAGATATGTTTCCATTTGAATGTAGATGCTATGGAAAATTTAACCGAATTAAGCTATAATGCTTCACTTACTTTTAAGTGGTCCATGTTAGAAGATTAGTGAAGGAATCCTTTCAGTTCATTGTTATATTTTGGAAATATAATACTTTGATAGGATACTTTGGTAGGATAGATTATAACAGGTGTAAGACTGCAATTTAAGTATGTAGGCATAAGGAAGAAACAATATCACAGCCAATTAGGAAAGTGAGCAAGCTTTTGAATGTCATTATCCTTGTTGTTTTTGTTGTGAAAATGAGGGGCATCAAATTAATTGCTTATTAATGTCAGTCATTTTGGATGGTGAATAAAGACAAATTTTCGTTATATATCATCTCATTTATTTACCCTTAATTAACAGTGAAGGGATAGTTTGCAGAATATTAGACATTAATAATTTTATGTACAAAAGAGAAAATAATACAGTCTTCATAATTCTGGAATTGAGGATGTATTATATATTTACATAAAACAAAGCTGTAATTTCTAAAGGAATAATACATTAGCCATAGTTTACATTTGACTTTTTTAAATTATACTTTAAGTTCTGGGATTCATGTGCAGAAAGTGCAGGTCTGTTACATAGGTATACACACGTGCCATGGTGGTTTGCTGCACCCATCAACCCATCATCTACATTAGGTATTTCTTCTAATGCTATCCCTCCCCCAGCCCCCCATCCCCTGACAGATCCTGGAGTGTGATGTTCCCCTCCCTGTGTCCATGTGTTCTCATTGTTCAACTCCCACTTATGAGTGAGAACATGCAGTGTTTGGTTTTCTGTTCCTGTGTTAGTTTGCTGGGAATGATGGTTTCTAGCTTCACCCATGTCCCTGCAAAGGATATGAACTCATCCTTATTTTATGGCTGCATAGTATTCCGTGGTGTGTATTTGCCACATTTTCTTTATCCAGTCTCTCAATTGATGGGTATTTGGGTTGGTTACAAGTCTTTACTATAGTGAATAGTGCTGCAGTAAATATACGTGTGCATGTGTCTTTATAGTCGAATGATTTATAATCCTTTGAGTATATACCCAGTAATGGGATTGCTGGGTCAAACGTTATTTCTGGTTCTAGATCCTTGAGGAATCGCCACACTGTCTTTCACAATGGTTGATCTAATTTACACTCCCATCAACAGTGTAAAAGCGTTCCTATTTCTCCACATCCTCTCCAATATCTGTTGTTCCTGACTTATTAATGATTATGATTCTAACTGGCATGAGATGGTATCTCATTGTGGTTTAGACTTGCATTTCTCTAATGACGAGTGATGATGAGCGTTTTTTCATGTGTCTGTTGGCTGCATATATGTCTTCTTTTGCAAAGTGTCAGTTCATATCCTTTGCCCACTTTCTGATGGGGTTGTTTTTTTCTTGTAAATATGTTTAAGTTTCTTGTAGATTCTGGATATTAGCCCTTTGCCAGATGGATAGATTGCAGAAATTTTCTCCCATTCTATAGGTTGCTTGTTCACTCTGATGATAGTTTCTTTTGCTGTGCAAAAGCTTTTTAGTTTAATTAAATCACATTTGTCAATTTTGGCTTTTGTTGCGATGACTTGGTGTTTTAGTCATGAAGTCTTTGCGCATGCCTATGTCCTGAATGGTACTGCCTGGATTTCTTCTAGGATTTTTATAGTTTTAGGTCTTACGTTTAAGTCTTTAATCCATCTTGAGTTAATTTTTGCATAAGGTATCAGGAAGGGGTCCAGTATCAGTTTTCTGCATATGCTAGCCAGTTTTCTCAAAACCATTTATTAAATAGGGAGTCCTTTTCCCTTTGCTTGTTTTTGTCAGGTTTGTCAAAGATGAGATGGTTGTAGATGTATGGTGTTATTTTTGAGGCCTCTGTTCTATTCCATTGGTCTATATATTTGTTTTGCTAGCAGTACCATGCTGTTTTGGTTATTGTAGCCTTGTAGTGCAGTTTGAAGTCGTGTAGCGTGATGCCTCCAGCTTTGTTCTTTTTGCTTAGAATTGTCTTGGCTATACAGGCTCTTTTTTGGTTCCATGTGAAATTTAAAATAGTTTGTTTTTCTAATTCTGTGAAGAAAGTCAGTGGTAGCTTGATGGGGATAGCATTGAATCTATAAATTACTTTGGACTATAAATTACTTAGTATGGCCATTTTCACGATATTGATTATTCCTATCCATGAGCATGGAATGTTCTTCCATTTGTTTGTGTCCTCTTTTATTTCACTGAGCAGTAGTTTGTAGTTCTCCTTGAAGAGATCCTTCACATCCCTTGTAAGTTGTATTCCTAGGTATTTTATTCTCTTTATAGCAAGTGTAAATGGGAGTTCAATCATGATTTGGCTTTCTGTTTGTCTATTATTGGTTTATACGAATGCTTGTGATTTTTGCACATTGATTTTGTATCCTGAGACTTTGCTGAAGTTGCTTATCAGCTTAAGGAAATTTTGGGCTGAGACACTGGGGTTTTCTAAATATACAATCATGTCATCTGCCAACACAGACAATTTGACTTCCTCTCTTCCTATTTGAATACTCTTTATTTCTTTCTCTTGTCTGATTGTCCTGGCCAGAACCTCCAATACTGTGCTGAATAGGAGTGGTGAGAGAGGGCATCCTTGTCCTGTGCCAGTTTTCAAAGGGAATGCTTCCAGCTTTTGCCCACTCAGTATGATATTGGCTGTGGGTTTGTCATAAATAGCTCTTATTATTTTGAGATACATTCATCAGTACCTACCTTCTTGAGAGTTTTTAGCATGAATGGGTATTGAATTCTATCAAAGGCCTTTTCTGCATCTATTGAGATAATCATGTAGTTTGTGTCATTGGTTTTGTTTATGTGATGGATTATGTTTATTGATTTGCATATGTTGAACTAGCCTTGCATCCCAGGGATAAAGCCAACTTGATTGTGGTGGACATGCCTTTTGATGTGCTCTGGATTCGGTTTGCCAGTATGGTGTTGAGGAAATTCACATTGATGTTCATCAGGGATATTGGCCTGAAATTTTCTTTTCTTTTATTTGTTGTGTCTGGAGGTTTTTGGTATCAGGATGGTGCTGGCCTCATAAAATGAGTTATGGAGGAGTCCCTCTTTTTCTCTTGTTTGGAATAGTTTCAGAAGGAATGGTATCAGATCCTCTTTGTACCTCTGGTAAAATTCGACTGTGAATCCGTCTGGTCCTGGGATTTTTTTTTTGGTTGATAGGCTATTAGTTACTGCCTCAATTTCAGAACTTGTTATTGATCTATTCAGGGATTTGGCTTCTTCCTGGTTTAGTCTTTGGAGGGTGTATGTATCCAGGTAATTATTCCTTTCTTCTAGATTTTCTAGTTTATTTGCATGGAGGTGTTTATAGCATTCTCTGATTGTAGATTGTATTTCTTTGGGATCAGTGATGATATCCCCTTTATCATTTTTGTATTGTGTCTATTTCATTCTTCTCTCTTTTCTTCTTTGTTAGTCTGGCTAGTAGTCTATCTATTTTGTGAATCTTTTCAAAAAAAAAAACAGCTCCTGGATTCATTGATTGTTTTTGAAGGGTTTTTCATGTCTCTCTCTCCTTTGGTTCTACTCTGATCATAGTTATTTCTTGTATTCTGCTAGCTTTTGAATTTGTTTGCCCTTGCTTCTCTTGTTTGTTTAATTGTGATGTTAGGGTGCCGATTTTTTATCTTTCCTGCTTTCTCCTGTGAGCACATAATGCTATAAGTTTTTCTCTAAACACCACTTTAGCTGTGTCCCAGAGATTCTGGTACGTTGTGCCTTTGTTCTCACTGGTTTCAAATAACTGATTTATTTCTGCCTTAATTTCATTATTTACCCAGTAGTCATTCAGGAGCAGGTTGTTCAGTTGCCAAGTAGTTGGGCAATTTTTGAGTGAGTTTCTTAATCGTGAGCTCTAATTTGATTACACCAGGGTCTTTTCTGAGAGACTATTTTGAGACTGTTTGTTATGATTTCCATTCTTTTGCACTTGCTGAGGAGTGTTTTAACTTCCAATTGTGCGGGCAATTTTAGAATAAGTGCGATGTGGTGCTGAGAAGAATGTATATTCTGTTGATTTGGGGTGGAGAGTTCTGTAGATGTCTATTAGGTCTGCTTGGTCCAGAGCTGAGTTCAAGTCCTGAATATCCTTGTTAATTTTCTGTCTTGTTGATCTGTCTAATATTGGCAGTGGGGTGTTAAAGTCTCCTATTAATTGGGTGGGAGTCTAAGTCTCTTTGTAGGTCTCTAAGAACTTGCTTATGAATTGGGTGCTTCTGTATTAGGTACATGTATATTTAGGGTAGTTAGCTCTTCTTGTTGCATTGATCCTTTTACCATTATGTAATGCCTTTCTTTGTCTTTTTTGATCTTGGTTGGTTTAAAGTCTGTTTTATCAGAGACTAGGATTGCAACCCCTGCTTGCTTTTTTTTTTTTTTTTTTTTTCTTGGTAAATATGCCTCCATTTCTTTATTTTGAGCCTATGTGTGTCTTTGCATGTGAGATGGGTCCTCTGAATACAGCACACCAATGGGTCTTGATTCCTTATTCAGTTTGCCAAATTTGCCAGTCTGTGTCTTTTAATTGGGGCATTTAGCCCATTTACATTTAAGGTTATTATTGTTATGTATGAATTTGATGCTGTCATTATGATGCTAGCTGGTTATTTTGCCCATTAGTTGATGCAGTTTCTTCATAGTGTCAATGGTCTTTACAATTTGGTATGTTTTTGCAGTGGCTGGTACTGCTTTTTCCTTTTTATATTTAGTGCTTCCTTCAGGAGCTCTTGTAAGGCAGGACTGGTGGTGACAAAATCTTTTAGCATTTGCTTGTCTGTAAAGGATTTTATTTCTCCACTTATGAAGCTTAGTTTGGCTGGCAGTGAAATTCTGGGTTGAAAATTCTTTTCTTTAAGAATGTTGTGCTGGGCACTGTGGCTCATGCCTGTAATCCCAGCACTTTGGGAGGCCAAGGCCGGCGGATCACCTGAGATCGAGAGTTTGAGACCAGCCTGACCAACATGGGGAAACCCCATCTCTACTAAAAATACAAAATTAGCCGGCCGTGGTGGCACATGCCTATAATCCCAGCTACTTGGGAGGCTGAGGCAGGAGAATCGCTTGAACCCAGGAGGTGGAGGTTGCGGTGAGCCGAGATCTTGCCGTCATACTCCAGCCTGGGCAACAAGAGTGAAACTCCATCTCACACACACACAAAAAAGAATGTTGAATATTGGCCTGCACTCTCCTCTGGCTTGTAGGGTTTCTGCAGGGAAATCCTGTAGGTTTTCTGCAGGGAAATCCACTGTTAGTCTAATGGGCTTCCCTTTGTGGGTAACCCAACCTTTCTTTCTGGCTGCCCTTAACATTTTTTTCATTCATTTCAACCTTGGTGATTCTGATGATTATATGTTTTGGGGTTGCTCTTCTAGAAGAGTATCTTTGTGGTGTTCTCTGTCTTTCCTGAACTTGAATGTTGGTCTGTCTTGCTAGGTTGGGGAAGTTCTCCTGGATGATATCCTGAAGAGTGTTTTCCAGCTTGGTTCCATTCTCCCCGTCATTTTCAGTTACACCAATCAAACGTAGATTTGGTCTTCTCACATAGTCCCATATTTCTTGGAGGCTTTGTTCATTCCTTTTCATTCTTTTTTCTCTAATCTTGTCTTCAGGCTTTATTTCATTAAGTTGATCTTCAATCTCTGATATCCTTTCTTCCACTTGATCAATTTGGCTATTGATACTTGTGTATGCTTCACAAAGTTCTCGTGCTGTGTTTTTCAGCTCCATCAGGTAATTTATGATCTTCTCTAAATTGGTTCTTCTAATTAGCAATTCCTCTGACCTTTTTTTCAAGGTTCTTAGCTTCCTTGCAATGGGTTAGAACATACTCCTTTAGCTCGGAGGAGTTACCCAGCTTCTGAAGCCTATTTCTGTCAATTCATCAAACTCATTTTCCATCCAGTTTTGTTTCCTTGCTGGCGAGGAGTTGTGATCCTTTGAAGGAGAAGAGGCATTCTGGTTTTTGGAATTTTCATCCTTTTTGTGCTGGTTTTTCCTCATCTTTGTGGATTTACCTACCTTTGGTCTTTGATGTTGGTGACCTTCGGATGGGGTCTTTATGTGGACGTCCTTTTTGTTGATGTTGATGCTATTCCTTTCTGTTTTTTAGTTTTTCTTCTAACAGGCAGGCTTCCCTGCTGCAGGCCTGCTGGAGTTTGCTGGAGTTCCACTCCAGACCCTGTTTGCCTGGGTATCACGAGCAGACACTGCAGAACAGCAAAGATTGCTGCCTTCTCCTTCCTCTGGAAGTTTTGTCCCAGAGGGGCACCCGCCAGATCCCAGTGGAGCTCTCCTGTATGAGGTGTCTGTTGACCCCTGCTGGGAGGCGTCTCTCAGTCAGGAGGCACGGGGGTCAGGGACCCACTTGAGGAGGCAGTCTGTCCCTTAGCAGAGCTCAAGCGCCATGCTGGGAGATTTGCTGCTCTCTTCAGAGCTGGCAGGCAGGAACGTTTATGTCTGCTGAAGCTGCACCCACAGCCGCCCCTTCCACCAGGTCCTCTGTCCCAGAGAGATGGGAGTTTTATCTGTAAGCCCCTGACTAGGGCTGCTGCCTTTCTTTCAGAGATGCCCTGCCCAGAGAGGAGGAATCTAGAGAGGCAGTCTGGCAATGGTGGTTTTGCAGAGCTGCAGTGGGCTCTGCCCAAATTGAACTTCCCGGGAGCTTTGTTTATACTGTGAGGGGAAAATCACCTACTCAAGCCTCAGTAATGGCGGACGCTTCTCCCCACACCAAGCTGGAGAGGCCCAGGTCAACTTCAGACTGCTGTGCTGGCAGCCAGAATTTCAAGCCAGTGGATCTTAGCTTGCTGGGCTCTGTGGGAGTGGGATCTGCTGAACCACTTGGTTCCCTGGCTTCAGTCCCCTTTCCAGGGAAATGAACAGTCCTTCCAGGCATCACTGGGGTATGAAAAAAAAAAAACTCCTACAGCTAGCTTGTTGTCTGCCCAAACTGCTGCCCTGTTTTGTGCTTGAAACCCAGGGCCCTGGTAGTGTCAGCACTCGAGGGAATCTCCTGGTCTGCGGGTTGTGAAGACCGTGGGAAAAGCATAGTATCTGGGTTGGAATGCACCATTCCTCGTGGCACAGTCCCTCATGGCTTCCTTTGGGTGGGGGAGGTTGTTTTCTCACCCCTTGAGCTTCCTGTGTGAAGTGATGCACCCCCACTTCAGCTTATACTCTGTGGGCTGCACCCACTGTCCAACCTGTACCGAAGAGATGAGCTGGGTACCGTAGTTGGAAATGCAGAAATCACCCACTTTCTGTGTTGATCTCGCTGGGAGCTGCAGACCTGAGCTATTCCTGTTAGGCCATCTTTCCAGCCACTCATATTTTACTTTTAAGTGATTAGGTTGATTGGGAGAAATGGTGATTTAATGCAGAACTTATCCATTGTTATGTATTTTTAAATTAGATTTATAAATGAGGATTTTCAAATTTGTACAAAAGTAGAGAAAATAGTGTAATACACCATAATTCAGTGTTGATTATTTTCCTTATTTATTGATCTTGTTGCTTCCATCTTCTCACTTTTTTGGGAGGAGGGAATAGGCTAGAACATTTTAGAGCATATCTTAAATGGCATATGATTTCTTGTGTATATGCATCTTTTACATATAAAGGCTGTTTTAAAAAAGAGTCACTCTTTTATAGTTTCTTTTTTTAGAAACAGATAAGATTAAAGATTAAAAAAAATAGCCTAGCTATAGCCTATTATATAGGCTAGCTATAGAGATAGCCTAGCTATAGAAACAGCATTTTTAAATTTCATATGTACAGTGATTTATTATTTGCAAATCATCCAATTTTTTAAAGTATGATACTTTATTATTTGCAGATTATTTAATTTTTAAAAGTGATTTCTGTGGGAGGTCAGAATTGGATGGAGAAGGGCCGTTTTTATTTTTGAATCGTGGATACCTGTAATGACCTGATGAAAACTGCTCTGAGGGCATCTTCAGCTGGAAAGTATGTATTACTACTTTCTGTAATCAGTGTCAGCCACCAGTGTCTCCCAGCAGCACAGCAAGTAGTCATTTCCCAGCTCTATTATAAATCACTCAGTAATCATGCTGCAGTGTCTTAAACCCATAGAGTTGACAGATATGCCCTGGTATTACCCTTATATGCTATGACCATTCAAACTAGAGTGTCAACTTGGACTCAAAGTAAGCTGACTGAAAAATGGGCAGGATGCGATTACCAGAAAATGAAATTGAAGTCACACTCATTAAATAGTCTAGATAAAATTTACCATACAAAGTGTTCACTGTGGATCTGGACATGTAAATATAAATGGAAAAGTAGAGAAAGGATTCAGGGATGCTTGAACTGTTTCTAACATGGCATATATAAATTGCCACGCCCACTGTCTTCTGCCCACTGGCCACAGATCGTTTGTGTTCTCATCGGTCAAAAGAAGACTCAGGAAATGGAAGTAATTATTTTTCCTGTGAACAAAGAAGAGTTGATTTCATTATATTACTTATTGGAACTTGTCTGTTATTCTCATATTTATGTGGCAAAGAAGATATCTTCTAAGACATGCACGTTATCAGAAGTTGAGGTTGTTTTTTTGTTTGCCTGTTCGCTTTTTTTTTTTTTTTGCGACAGACTCTTGTTATGTTGCCTAGGGGTTTCAAACTCCTGGTCCCAAGCAGCTTTCCCTCTTCAGCCTCCCGAGTAGCTGGGATTACAGGCGTGTGCCACCACACTTACCCAGTGGAGTTGGGGTTGTTAAGCTACTTTTGAGAATAGTTGTATTCTACAGTGAATAAAGATGGGTTTGCCCAAAAGAAATTTTTTTTCCTCATTGGCACTAAAAGGCTCCTCTTGACAATCTGTTTATAGCTATTCTCACAATTAAGTGTGGAGAATTAGATTAATTCCATTGAAATCATAAATGCACTGCAATCTGTAGATTATCAGTTAGTTTAGATAAACACCGCTGATTACCGTTGAATTATGCATATAAATATTTATAGCATCCTGTATAATGTACTTGTAAAAATAAATAATGATTATAATAATGAAGATTTAGATCTGGATGTGGAGGCTCATGCCTGTAATCCCAGCACTTTGGGAGGCCAAGGTGGGAGGATCGCTTGAGGCCGGAGTTCAAGACCAGTGTGAGCAACATAGTGATTGGTATTAGGTCTTCTTCACATGTTTGGTAAAAACTCAGCAGTGAAACCAGTAAGCCTCCGGCTATTCTTCTCAATATCTACAAACAAAACAAAACAAAACACAAAAAAGTTAGCCAGGGGTGTGGTGTGTGCCTGTAGTCCTAGCTACTTGGGAGACTAAGGTGGGGGGATTGCTTAAGCCCTGGAGGTTGAGGCTGCAGTGAGTTGTGATTGCTCCACTACACTCCAGCCTGGGTGATGGAGCCAAGACCTTGTCTCAAAAAAAAAAAAAAGAGTACTTAAATTGCTATGTATTTCTCCACCTTGAAAGGAGTATTTTCCAACTGGTTTAATACTGTTGTTTAATAAGAATAAGGTATATCCTTAAATTAAACAACAGTATTAACCAGATTTTGAGATGCAATGTTAGCCACATTTATTTTCCTTTAGGCTTGAGGAAAATACAAGTTTAGATACCAATTCTTTGTTTCCTAGATAAATTTCTATATATTTTTTGTATATTTCTGCTCAAAGCTCATACCATCAGGCTAGTATCCCATGGTATTATTCCAACTATAAGAAGCATGAATATATTCATAAGTTTTTAGCTTTAAGTGTAGTATGACATATTTTACAAAAGTTTTTAAGTTCAGAAATAGTTTCTATTTATGATTGAAATATTTAAAATGTACAATTTTTCCTCTTGAGAAAAGACTATATTTTGTTAACTTTTTCAGATTATACAAGTATTTGACTCAGATCTGTCTCCGAAAATAGTCTCACATATTATCTTGTGAAAACATACATTGAATTGTGCTTTTAATTGTTTATTGTTTTAATCTTTTGTCTAATACAGTGATACAGTTTTCTCTTCATAGTTAGACTCTCTTAAATAAGAAACTCTTGAGAGTGTAGTTATGTGTGGTTCATCCCTAAAATATGAAACTATTTTAGAAGTAAAATGTGATGTTTATGGTGGACAAGACTTGCTGACTAATGGTTCTTGGAAACTTTCCGTTTGTCAGATTGTTATGTAGATGATCATATATTAAATCTAGCGAAGAGGAGAGCGAAAGCCCAAGGAATCTAAAGAACTTTTTTTTTGGGCTAATAGTGTGTTTTTAGGAGTAAGAGCTACTGTAAAGAATGCAGAAGCCTCATGTCATTAGCTGCATGTCCATCTCCTAGCAGATGAGTTGGGTGTAGCACTATATATGTGTGTGTGTATATATACACATACACATACACACACACATATAATATATAGTATATATATTGTAATATATATTATTATTTTATATATTATATATCTTCTTGGGGAAATAGGGTCTTACTGCTTCAGCTGAAGTCTGCATGCTTTTTGTTCCCTATCTTCTGCTAGTTTCTCTTCATTTCCTCACTTCCTCTTTTCCCTTTAGTTCCCTTTTCCCTTTGCTTCCCCTAGACTTAAAATGTTATATGAAGTTGAGTTTGTGGTTAGTGATTTACATAGAAACTTCTTGTTGTTTTAAAACAAAGCCCCACAACTGTGGCAGTGAGGATAATATAGTAAAAACAGTGAGGCTATTCCAAGTAGTTGAAAGAGTTTCATTGTGGGTGAGAAGCCGTTAATGATGGTTGTGGTTGTTCCTTTTTTCAAAGGTGTTCTCATTTTTTATTAGATCATATTTTACTACATTTAATAGAATTATGCTTAGATAAGATGCTTTTTTCATTGAATTGGCCTGGCCCCTGTTTTTATGTGGGCCTTTGAATCTGGGTTGATTTGAAACTACCTACTGCTGTCCTTTATACTGTCTGCAGAGACCTGAACCTGTAGATAGTATAGAAGTCATGTAGTAGCTAGGACCCATCAGGTGGTTATAGAACTGAAATTAAATTCAAGCCCCGACACCTCCATTCACCAGCAAAGACCATTGGTAAATTAACCTGTTCATTTATAGTGTATCATCTCTTATTTGGGGACAATAAAAGGTCTATTGAATAGAATTCTAGGGTCTCATGTATGTGAAGCTCTGAGAACAGGGTATAGTACACATTATATAGCAAGAAATGTTAGTTGTCATATGTTCAAAGACAAATTGTTGATGGAATTGAAATCTATATTGGGACACATTAATATATTTGGAGGTGGCATTCATGTTTCAGAATCTTTGGTATTGTTTAAAATTATTTAACATTGAATACATTAACTAACTTCTACGGTGACCTAAATTTCATCTATGATCAGATCTATCATGTTAATCTATTGTTTCATAATAGGTTGAGCTATCAAATGATGAGCACAAGGACAAGGTATAGTAAATCTTCACTTACTGTCTTCCAAAGGTTCTGGGAAACTATGACTTAACATGAAATGTGGTATAACAAAACCAATTGTTTTTCTCATCAGTGTTGTAACTAAATGACCTTGAAGGAAAGAAACAATATATATTATTTGAGGACTTGCTGTATACTGTTTTACGTAAACTAACAGTTTCTAAGAACCTATTGGTGATGTTAAGTGAGGACTAACTGTATTAAGAATGTTTCAGGCTGTGAGGGGTGGCTCATCCCTGTAATCCCAGTGCTTTGGGAGGCCAAGGCAGGAAGATTGCTTGAGGCCAGGAGATTGAGACCAGCCTGGGCAACATAGGAAGAACTCCTCTCTACAAAAACAAAACAAAACAAAAAATAATTAGCTAGGTGTGTTTCTAGTTACTTGAGAGGCTGAGGTGGGAGGATCACTTGAGCCTAGGAATTGGAGGCTGAAATGAGGCATAATGGCACCACTGCACTCCAGCCTGAGTGATAAAGCAAGACCCTGTCTATTTTTTAAAAATTAATGTATGTTCTAGCTACTCAAGAGAGATATAGTAATGTACTTTTTAAAATATTTCTGTTTTGCATGATAGCTCCTACCAAGAAACAGTTACAATATAATACAACAACGTGTTTTTAATGCTACCTCTCTATATTTATTTAGGTAGGTAATAATATATTTCTACCTGATACTTATGTAATAGCTAGACAGCTTTTTGCAAAAATATTTTTCAATATGTATATATCATTACTTTTTCCTTTGAGAGATTTTCCCTTTGAAATCTTCCAAGGCTTTTTATAATTCCAATAATATCAAGAAATCATACCCAAGATACTATGTTGCATCATTATTGAAACAGGAGTTTTAATTTTTATTCTTATTTTATTTATATATTTTATTTTTAGAGACAAGGTCTTGCCCTGCTGCCCAGGGTGGGATACAATGGGGCAGTCGGCTCACTGCAGCCTCAACCCATCAGGCTTAAGCAAACCTCCTATCTCAGGCTCTCAAAGTAGCTGCGACTACAGGCACACACCACCATGCCTGACTGATTATTGAATTTTTTTAGAGATCAGGCCTCACTGTGTTGCTCAAGCTGATCTCAAACTCCTGGGCTTAAGTGATTCCCCCTCTTTGACCTCCCAAGTGGTGAGATTACAGGTATGAGCCACCATGCCTGGCCTGAAGTTTACCATGTACGTTTGTAGTAGACTGAATACTCTTATCAACTATATTTTGATTTGTAAAAGGGTCATCCTGCATGTTTAACGTTACCAAATAATCTCAAAGTAGATTAGAAGCAATGGAAATTAAATTAAAAATTTGTCATATAAAGTCACCACTGACATTTTTGATAATTAACCTTGGGTTTCTCTTGGCAAATTGATAGACTTTACACTGAAGCAGAAACTCCTATATATTTAGCTCTCTGCTTTTAATGTGGTTATTTCTGAAAAACATTATCAGAGTTTTCTGTCAACCAGTGATCATTAATATTGGGTAATTACAGTGTTTTCCCTTGTAATAGAAACCACCTATGGAGGGGTAGCAGCTTTTCTTGAAGGTTTAAATATTAAAACTATTTTAGCCTTTCTTTGAAACTATTTTGACTATGAGTTACATTTTTGGCAAGATGTATTTTCCTTTCCTGGGGACCTTTCCAAATTGTTCAGAATTGTCTTCATTAAATTAAAGCACTTCTATTTATGCATTTCAAATGTGTGTGCATGCCGCTACACGTTGTTCTAAGCACTGACGTAATACTTTCTCCTTCTAGATATTGATATGTTTTTGTTTGGCATTACAAAGGCAGACTCTGAAAAATTTTCTAAATGACATCTACACTTAATAATTGCTGCAGATATTGTTGAAGAACCATGAGGTTGCAGTAGGGTTTTGTTTTTGAGAAGTTTTAAAATTTGTCTTATTTTGGATGTTTTCCCCCCTTAGTTAAAGATTCAGACGAAGACTGAGTCAGAAGATAGGTTAAGCTTTCCTGCCTCTGCTCCATTGGAATGGGACAGACTAATTTCCTTGGGATAGACGGAGGCTACTTACATAGGATGTTTATACTATAAGGCAATTAAATACCTTCTAAAAAGATGTAATTTCTAAAAGTAAAACAGAACCTGGAACCACAAGACTGCTATTCCTAGCCCAGATAAATTAATATTAATTCTAAACCACAAAGATCTTCATAAAGATTGCTAAATATGAAGATTTTTATACCATTGCTCAGTAGTACATATCAGGTTGTATAACCTTGTGATGAAGAAATTTTCCTTCTGTATTCGTCACTTACTGTTATGTTCTCTATATTTGGAAAGTCTCCTTTTGTTACAGACTTGAAGTTTAAAGATGCATCATAAAGTCTAAAAGTAGGAAATGCCCACAAAATTTAACATTAACAGTTGTAGAACATATTGAATGCCTAAAATACAGTGTCTGAAGAAAGTGGAATATTTTGAGAATTTGACGTGCTCTTTATCTTCCAAATTGCTTAAATCTGACTATTTCCTTGTATCTAAACTCAAAGTTTATGGTAAGGTCTAAACGGGCATTGAGCCCAATAGAATGGAGAGATTGAGAAGAAAAGGGGAATCAACAGGGAAATAGCATGAATGGAAAAACTTTACAATTGTTAATTGATTACTAGATGTAAGCCTCTAAAGAGGTATTGAAAGAGGTTTTACAGCTTTGGCTTCATTATCCTTACCTTTAAAACCTTGTGTAAATGTGTCAAGAGTATTTTGAGCTCAGAGTATGAGCTGAAAAGAGTAATATTTCAGATACCTTAATACATTATATTTAGCCCTTCATGTGGGAGTTACTGCATTTTCATGTTATGTACTTTGTACAACTTTAAACATTTCCTATATTGAGTTTTTTTTAAAGGCACTTCTGTTTATGTATTTCAAACGTGTGTGGATGCCACTACACATTTTTCTAAGCAATGAGTTAATATTTTTCTTTCTGAATATTCACATGTTTTTGTGGCACTACACACACAGACTCTTTGAATAATCAAACTATTCACAAGCCAATTCTAAGTGAGAATATCTTTGTATTTTTGTTATGTTTTGTTTTTATTAATAGCAAGTTCTTATACCTTAGTATTTGAGAAACACACAGTTAATAAAACAGAAGGAGGGGCAGCAATAAGATAAACTGGCTTTGCTTCATAAAATTATCTTGTTTTTAGACAAATCCAAATGGCAACAACCATGCATCTTTTCTCAAACTAAGATTTTATAATAGATGTTTTCATGATAACAAGTTGTATATCTACATTTCATTTATATAAAAGGCAGCTCTAAACTCTGACCACATTCAAAGTTACTTGTAACAAAGGCTGGATTGTAATATGAACACATCTGGATTTGTGTACAAATATGGTTGTATGTAAAGGTAGCAGCAGTTTCTAGCTTTCCTTACTAGAATTGTGTCTATATACTTCAGGCAGGAGTAGAAAAAGTCCACGGCATATTGAGCTACTATGTGTCCTTACTTGCTAAAAACAAAAAAAGTAAAAATAAACTCTGCCCATAAGTGCACACTATTCTGTAAAGAAAAATTCCTATTTACAGTTAAAATATTTTAAATTTTAAAACAGCATAAAAATATGAGTACATTTTGGTTACTTTTTGGAATATTAAAGCAGAATAGATAAATGTGTCTGTGTTGTTTCCTGGACAGTCACTTGTTAGAAAACTCATTTGGGTAATTATATAGTAATTCCATAGTAGCAGAATTTTATTTTATATTTCAATATTCATATTTCTATGAAAATAGTTCATAATTTAACATGCAAATAATTCTTTTCATTCACATGTTAATTTCCACAGCCTGTTTCTGTGAAATGTTTGTTTTTAATTTTTCTGATTAAAAAATGTTATCTAGTTTAGCTTTGTAACTTAGAGTGAGAAAAGGCTATGGTTTGTTCTCTGAAATGCTTAACTTACTTTCAGACTGATTAAATCAGCCAAAGAATTTGAAGGGTTTAGCTATTAGATGTCAAATAATTGCTTGATTAACTTATACTTCAGTTTTTCAACTGTTCTTTTGACATATTAACCTACTTCAATGCAGGGAACAAATTTTTGAGGCTGGGGACGTAGTAGGTGCTTCGCGTATTTGTCAATTGATTTAGAAACAAACATAGTGTAACTAAGTAGGCATAACATACTCTTTAGTTACCCCAAGAAAGGTATATTTAGACTTGTTTAGTAAGCAGAGGTGGTAATATTCAACCAAGTAAGCAAATATAAGTATGAAATAGTTTGCCTTTAAACCCACTTGGCAGTGGAAAGAGCCAAATGGAAAATTAGCTGACCACTCTGATCCTGTTTGTCTTACACAGTAGTTAAGCCAAATGCCACTCAGACAATGATTTATTTATTAAGGCAAAGAAAATATTTTTCTTTCCTAAAATCGTAATGTAAAATAATAAATATAAGAGGACATTTTGAATCTGTGATAGAATCCTTGTTCCTTGCCGTAATATGTTAGGTTGCATAACATTTTTCTTAAAGGGACAAAAGCTGGGGAATTCGTATGTTGTTTTAGCAAGAAAAAATAGATAATGGAAGTAGGACTTTCCTGCCCCTTCCCTAAAGCTTCAAGGAATTTGAAGCTTGAAAAAGAAAATGAAACTTAAAAAATCCCGAATCATTGAGAACAATGTGCTTCCCTAGAGGCTCTTTTCATTATAATAGCACTTATTTCCAAGATGCTTCTGAATATGTATCCCAGACAATTAATGCAACATATATTTGTCTTTAATACTTTTCCAGTTTGAAAATACTTGTCCTCAGTGACAGAATATAAATAGGAGTTGAATAGGTTTCTTTCTGTTCCATTATCTTTTCTTTTTACACTGGTTGCCATAGCAGGGGCTATCTTTTCCTTGTTTTTTCCTCACCTTTTAAATCCGGTTTTTGTTATCTTTAGCATTTTATTCAACTTCATTTTATATTTTGCTTTAGCATTCTGGTTCTATAATGCTACTTTATCTTGTATATCACTCCGTACTTATTAGGGTTTTTCCATGTCTCCCAGTCACATCTCTTGAGGAATGATTCTCACTTGAGAGGTAGTGAGATTTTTCTTCTAGCTCATAACCAGGAGAAAGGAAGACCTGCCTGATTCCATCTTTGGATTCAAGGAGCCCATGAGATACTCTCTCGTAAGGTAGCATCAGGCTTTTGTTTTGACACAAGTTTACCATGTGTTTTCTATAATCTCCTTTTATTACCTACTAAAACTTATCTGAATGCTTACAGAGAATGGTTTTTTGCAAACTGCCTTGCTCTTGACTGCTTAGACAAACCTTATTTCTTGTCGTCTGTAACAGCTACTGCAATGGGCAGAACTTAGAATTTCACCTTACAATTGGGATTCTTACAAGGTCCACCAAACCCATGAGGAGTCCATATTTGAGTTTTGAGGATATTCAAAAGCCCTGAAATGTTATGTAATTCCACATGTAATTTTCTGGAGAGTGAGTCTGTAACATACAGAGGTGTTGTGTCATGCCTCACCACAGTTTAAGAGCTGTTTATATGCATTGTACAGAGCCCAAGGGTATTCTGGAAGCAGCAAAGATCTGAAAACCTTGGTTATAGAGAATTAGAGAATTACTGTTCCATGAGTGTGGAATACATTATATTAGACTAGATGAGCTGGTGTAAAGGAGTCATTGTAACAAAATCAACAAACGTTTCTTATGCCTGTGGAATAGCTGCCATGGAGCTAATTCCCAAGTGATCCCTCCTGAGTTGTTTTTGTAGAATCATCTGGGCCGCTCTGCATTGTATTCATGCTGAGGTGATAGATGAATGCTTTTCAGAATGTGGACATGTCATGATACATTTCAGGATCCTTTTACCTTGAAAACGATGTTGCTGCCATGTTGGAAAGGTAACACCTAGCAAAAATGATTAATGTGGAAGGGTGCATCTTTAATCTGTGATGAAGAGAAATTGATTTCATCTTCACTCACCTCAAATCCCTGTTCTATGTAATGGACATTAGCAGATCTATATTGTACTCATGGCACCTAAATAAATTCATGCCATTAAAGGGAGTTTTAGATTTATTACCTATTAGATGTATTATTTATTCAGATTAAATGAGAATTTGGCTTTGCAGTGTGTGTTAGTTATTTGGGTAATGAAGTAACAAACATTTTAATGTTACTTTTCAAAATGTAAACTTCAAATTGTTTATATTTGAATTATTACAGACTCCATATGCTTAGTGTACAACAGAAGTTTATAATGTTTTATTTTTAATAAAAGTTACACTTTGGTAAGGGTGGTCCATGGAGGTAGAATGTACCAAACTGCCTACAGGAAATGTTTTTCTTTTTCCTAAATGAAAAGCATAACGATTGGAGTACCCTCCAATAGTCAGGCTTTTTATCTGTGTATCAGGGCATTAAATTTTTTGGCATATAAAATAACCCTTTATCCTCAGAAGTTGTTGCTCCTGGGTTTTGCCTGACTAGAGAGTTACAGAAAGATAAATGAAAATAAAATGTATGCAGTTTGAAAAATATCCACACTAAATTCAAATTGGTTTTTAGAGTTACATTTGTGAAAAATCATTCTTGATTGTCTGTTTAAAAACCATCAAACTTCAGGTGTGGGTTTAATGACAATACTATAGAGCAGCATATCTTAGAAAAAGAAACTACATGACAAATAAATTGCGGTGAGCATGTTTAACATCCTTTTAGGCAGCCTGTCACAGTGCTGGTTAGCGACCAAGTCAGGCACTTAAGCAGGTCATTTCCAACATTCACTGGCAGGTGCAGGTTTTATATGATGTTTGTTTTCCAACCTTTGATTTTAAAACTTTGAAATCTTAATTTGCAGAAAACATTCTTGCCTGATAAAACAGACATTATTTTGTGTTGCTTTGAAATGTTCACTTTTATAAACCTATGCTGTCTGGAGTGTGTATTTCCAAACTTTGTACCATTAGATAGGCTGTGGTCCTGAGTGGGCCAGTTGTTTGAGTATTGCCTGCAGATTTGATTCCTCAGTGGAAATATTCCCATAATGCTTATTCAGATAATTATTATTTATTCTTTAAGCATGAAAAGACGGTCAAATAACTATGGTGTAGTTTTCAGAATTATTTACACTTTTTGTGTAACACAAGAGAAATTATATACATCCCTAGTAAAAATCTCAGGAAAAGAACCTGTGTTGGGTAACTCTGTCCTCAACTGATAAAGGAATAAATAATTTTAAATTTCATAAGTCATATGATCTTTTCATTTTATGCATAATAAATCAAGACACATGCTAATAGATTGATACTTTCAAAAATCAGATTTTAAATGTGTCACTTGCCTTTTCGAGTGACATCGAAGTGGTGCAATCTGGAAAATGCATGATAGAATTTCTACCAAACATTAATATTTATCTTCTGGGTCACCACCTGAAGACTAATAGCACTATGTCTAGAATTCTTGTCATGGGCTGTGTTAGTAAAACAGTAATAAAAGTGATAGAGTAGTTCACTATTTTATGTCCTGTGGCTGGTTATGGTCATCTGGCTGAAGTCTATCCCATATAAATCCCTTGTGTCAACAGTCGGGAACATTCAATGATGTACTTGAAATATTTTTAACATGTGGTATTTAGAATGTTTAGAATGTCAAAGGATCCTTTGTAATGATCTTTCCCTTGGGTAGTTCAAAAGATATTTTTAAAGTTATTTTTCAAAGAGCACAGTGTTTGAAGATTTTAATAATATATAAATCTAGAGTACTTTGGGGGGAAAAAAAAGCTCAGTTCTAGAAAAAGAAAAATCATCCCATACAGTGAAGTGATATATTAGTCAAATAATCTATGAAAAATTCAAGAAAGTAGAGCATGTGTTCATTTTTTGTTGAAAAAAGGAACTTTTTTTGTGAACAAGAGAATGCATTTGATGCTCCCTTGGGAAACTGTTACACTCTTCTCTAATTGTGTTTTTCACATTTTATGTTCAAGTGTAGATGCCTGAAGAGATAGCATAACCTGTTCATATTTTTCATAGAACATATTAAAGGCTGTTTCTATGGCAACAACTTTTAATTGGCAAATCTCATTCTGTCAGCACTCGCAAGTGGATTTTTCTTGAGTACATTGAATTGTTAGAAATGCTTCACAAAGTAAAAGTTAGATCTGGCATTGCTCTTTGGCATGAAAGATGTTCATGGTCAAGGATTTATTTTGTTAAATAATTTACAGTATGTGTAGTAAGTTGCTATACAGATGATACATCTATCTCAGCATCTTGTTGGTGTGTCAAGATACCTGCCGAGAATTGATACACGTAGGGCTTGCAAACTGAAAATAGCAACTTGGGTTATTTCACACAAGTAAAGTAGGTAAGTGCCTTACTTGGCAGAAAAAAAAAGTTTGAAAAAAAACTAAAGTCCTTTTAGGCACATTTTAGACTTTTTAAAAGCAGCATATTTATAGTTTTTATTTCCTTATGGCCCTGACTTTAATAGTATAGATTGATTTGTTAGAAACATAGTTTGGAGCTTTCTTTCTCATGAATTTTATTTCTTGAATCAATGTGGTGCAGAATGTTGAAGCAGGTATTTGGTAAGTTGAATCTGGCTACTGCAGTGTTATAAAAATAGATTAAGTAAACAGACACAGCAGGCCAATGCAGCTTGAATTTTGAACCCTTCTGAGACCCAGTATAGCTTTAATAGTCTTTAGTTCTAAGAAGGAAAAACTATGAATCCCTCAGGTGATTTTAATATTATATAATGAAGGAAGATCTATCATACAGCCAAGAATCAGGTGTTGTATCTTTTGTAATTGTTTCAGAGTGCTTTATCTGAAAGCTTCAATTTTTAAGCTATTCCAGTCTGCTGTGTATTTTTTTTTTTTTTTTTTGGTCTTTGCTATTTTTATATCACTGCGGTAGCATAACCCTGCACCAAGTATAAGACGGTATTGCAGTTCATGTTGAATGTAAAACTGTTATTAAATGAAAGCTAATAAAGCAAATTCTTGGAAAGAAGGAAATTGCATTCAAGACTTAATATATTAAAATCAAATTTGTCTTCTAAAAATTAAAATATGAAAGGACTAAATGAAACTGTATATTTCCCCCTCTTCAAAAGTCATGAGTTCATGTAGTCAAGGACCAAAATCTGATTAGTCACTCATTTTAATTATTTTTCACTGTTGCAGATATTCTGTAAAAGTCTTCCTTTCTCCCGTCTATCATCTTTGTCTCTTAAAACTGTCCTTACTGTGTTTTTGGATTTTTGTCCTTTTCATCAGAAGTCACAGAAAGCTCTTATGGCTGAATAGTTCAACTTTATCTAGGTAAAGTGCCCTTGTATCTTTCTAATCCATATGTTTCCTGAGCAGTTATGACTCTTGTAATTTTATAATTATATTTAAAAGAAATTGTGTGTATATATATTTATAAATATAAGTATGTGTACACACATATGCATATATGCTCTGTGGGCATATTTGTATGAATTTATTTCTAGTAGTCTAAGAAAAGGATGAGATGGTATTATTAATAACTTAGTTGGGCCGGGCGCGGTGGCTCAAGCCTGTAATCCCAGCACTTTGGGAGGCCGAGACGGGCGGATCACTAGGTCAGGAGATCGAGACCATCCTGGCGAACACGGTGAAACCCCGTCTCTACTAAAAAATACAAAAAACTAGCCGGGCGAGGCGGCGGGCGCCTGTAGTCCCAGCTACTCGGGAGGCTGAGGCAGGAGAATGGCGTAAACCCGGGGGGCGGAGCTTGCAGTGAGCTGAGATCCGGCCACTGCACTCCAGCCCGGGCGACAGAGCCAGACTCCGTCTCAAAAAAAAAAAAAAAAATAAAAAAAATAACTTAGTTGAAGAATGTTAAGCCAGTTTGCCAAGGCTTTTCCATAAATTAGTGAGAAAGGTAAAAGTAAAAATAAAGATTAGATGGCCTACAGCTCCCTGTAAAATAATCCATTCTCAGAACCACAGGCCTTGTGAGTTGTTTTATGGGCCAACAGGATTTCACTAGACCCTTGACATTCTTGTTTAGATTTCTGGTTTTTAGTACTCAGGAACTATCCCAAAAATTCATTACATGTAATCGATTGGTTTTGGTCCTTGGGAGGAAATTTACATCAGGTGCTCTGAGTTGGCTTGAGGACTCAGCTGGAGAAGGCATTTAGTTGGCCACCCTCTTCAAGATATCTTTGTTGACTGTTCACATAAGCCATAACTATGGTGAAGAGGATGGAGTATTTGTCCATTTGGGAATTTACAAAGGTCCATGGAGCACATAACATTAAATTATCAGGCTCTTTTCATACCAGTGCTTTACAAACAGGACTTGAGAAATGAGAATAGTATAATGAATGTCAGTAGTTACAGGTTTTAGCTTTTCAGCTTTTATTAACCCTACCAGTCCCAGTCCTATAGTTGAGTGAAACAATATATGTCTGTCTTCTCTTTGCTCTCAATTTCTATGCCAAGTGCAGTTCCCTTGATTGTGAGTGCTTCAGACTCCCAGCTCTTACATTTACCCACCCAGGTCCAATCTAAAATTTCTAACTTTGAGGAGGTATGACTAGGTACTCTATGGGAAAAGGGTAGGATAGAAAGGGACATAGAATTCCTGGGAAATGATCACCGATTCTGGTTCAGAGGCCTAGCAGTTGAAAGCTAGAGCTGGAAATCTGGAAGCATTATTAATGGTATTCAGTAGGTATCTGGCAGCATATCTGGTAGCCTGCATGTGCATTATTTACACAGGTATTCAGGTAGATGAAGTGACTAAATGAAGAAGTATCTTTATCACATACAGTGAATCATGTTCTAACATAAGGGCAAAGAAGGAAGGTGAAGTGGTGGAGGAATAGTTTCTGAGTTACTGGAAAATGTGAATGTAGACATTATTAATAAAGATTAATAATAAACCTTTTTTGATTTAGAGCCTAATTCACATTATTTTAAACAGTGTCCAAGTTGACACGAAATATTTCATAGATTTGAATGGGGATCAATCTCTGTACCTACCCTTTTATAGAGGCATGGATCTCTCTTTTTTTTTTTTCTTGAGATGGAGTTGCACTCTTGTTGCCCAGGCTGGAGTACAATGGCGTGATCTCGGCTCACCACAACCTCCGCCTCCCAGGTTGGATTGATTCTCCTGCCTCAGCCTGCAGAGTAGCTAGGACTACAGGCATGCACCACCACATCTGGCTAATTTTTGTGTATTTAGTAGAGGTGGGGTTTCTGCATGTTAGTCAGGCTGGTCTCGAACTCCTGACCTCAGGTGATCCACCCACCTCGGCCTCCCAAAGTGCTGGGAGTAGCACAGGTATGAGCCACAGCACCTGGCCCCGCATCTCTTAATGATTGGGATATGTTCTGAGAAATGCATTGTTAGGTGATTTTGTCATTACGTAAACATCATAGAGTATACTTGCATACACCTAGATGGTGTGGCCTCCTACATACCCAGGCTATATGGTTATAGCCTATTGCTTCTAGGCTACAAACCTGTACTGCATGTAACTGTACTAAATACCAAGGGCAATTGTATCTCAGTGGTATTTATGTATCTAGACATAGAAAAGGCACACTAAACAGATGGTATGAAAGATTAAAAATTTTTACACCCATGTAGTATACTTATGATGATTGGAACTTGCAGGACTGGAGGTTGTTCTGGATGAGTGAGTGAGTAGTGACTGAATGTGAAAGCCTCAGAGATTACTATACATGACTGTAGACTTTACAAACACTGTACACTTAGGCTGTACTAAATGTATATTTTTTTTTCTTCAGCAAGTTAACCTTCATGTAATTGTTTATTGATTTATTTATTCATTTGTTGAGATGGAGTCTCGCTCTGTTGCCCAGGCTGGAGTGCAATGGCAAGATCTCAGCTCACTGTAATGTCTGCCTCCCAGGTTCAAGAGATTCTCCTGTCTTAGCCTCCCAAGTAGCTGGGACTACAGGCCACCACGCCTGGCTAAGTTTTGCATTTTTAGTAGAGACAGTGTTTCACCATATTGGCCAGGCTGGTCTCGAACTCCTGACCTTGTGATCCGCCCGCTTCGGCCTCCCAAAGAACTTTCTTAAATTTATAACTTTAAAAAAAAAGAAGTATTGACTCTTTTGTAATAACACTTAGCTTAAAATGCAAGCAGATTGCACAGCTGTACAAAAACTTTTTATATCTTTAAGGCTTTTCTCTATTTTTTTTTTTTTTGTAAACCTTTAAAAACTAAGACACAAACATATATGTTATCTTAGGCTTACACAGGGTCAGGGCCATTCATATCAATGTCTTCACTCCACATCTTGTTCCACTAGAAGGTCTTCAAGAATGGTAACATGCATGGAGCTGTCATCTTCTATGATAACAATGCCTTCTTCTGGAATACCTCCTGACAGGCCTGCTGGAGGCTGTTTTACGGTTAACTTTTTTTTAATAATTAGAGTAAGCTAACAATAAGTAGTATAGTAAATACATAAACCAGTAGCACAGTCATTTATTATCACGTTTTGTACTGCACATAATTGTATTATACTTTTATATGACTGGTGGTGCAGATTTGTTTACATCAGCATCACCACAAACACATGAGTAATATATTGTGCTGTAGTGTCACTCAGTGATTAAGAATTTTCAGCTCCATTATAATCTTAAAGAACCACTGTGAAATATGCAGTCTATCATTGACTGAACTGTCATTACATGGTGCATAGCTGTATATGTATGGATATTGATCTGTGTCTCTCTGCATGTGTGCGCGTGCGTGCGCGCGCGCGCACACACACACACTGATATAAGTGGGTTGTAGTCCTCTGGTGACTTAGGCCAAGATAGTGTTTGAAAATGAAATGCTATACCTTCTTTATTGTAATAGCAAATCAAAGCTAAGTAGCAGTAAAACTGTTACTGGACTGGGATACTTGATGCAGGGAGAGGGTCACAGGGCACAGGCAAGAATTCCTTTGCCCTAAAGACTGCAGAGTAGCAGAGCAGAAGCAGCACTTTTTGGAAAGACACAGCTTAACCAGAACAATGCATAAAAGCCTTTGAAGTGCACTGATGTGAGAGTGAGACTAGAAAACTTTCATTTAACAAATCTAGATAAACTTATAATAAGAACAACAGCTAAACTCTGCCTGTGTTCTCTAGGTGCTAGGTATTGACTTTACACAAATGACCATTTAAATCCTCTTATATAACCTTATCAGGGAGATAGTATAGTTATCCCCATTTTATTGATGAGGAAACAGAGGTTTAGAGGATTAAGTGCTATGTACAAGGCCACAGGGCTGGCAAATGGCAAAAACTGGGATTTGAACCTGAATACATCTTTCTGCTTTTTGAGTTCCTACCCTTAAGCACTCTCTCCTTTTTCAGTTTTAAAAGAATGTTGCCGCGTAATGTTACACATTAAGTTGCCCTTTCTTAAATAAATTAAAACCTTACCTAAAATGAATAATGATTCTAAGTTTGAACCATGAACTCTTCATAGCAAGGACAGATGTTATGTAACTGCTTAAACTTCTGTTCACAGATTTTTGACACTACCATTCAAATTTATGACCTTTTTACATTTTCGTTTTTTCTTCCAGCTTCTCATACCTATAAACTTTCCTCCTTTTGACCTTGTTATTTGCATTTGAAAACTTGGTCCATAAAGCTTTCCTGAAAATCACATGGGAAGCAGTATTTCATACAGCTCCAGAAAACTTTTGGGAGGAAGACTGACAGTGTTGGGGGCCTAATTCTGCATGCTTCCTTATTCTCTGCATTTAGCTCCTGCCTGACATGTGCAGCATATTGCTAAACACGTGCCAGACATTACTGTAGTGATATTTTCTATAGAAAACACCTTGGTATAATTCAAGATGAAAAATAGAGTATATATGAGAGGTGAAAAGGCAAATTTGATGATTAAAGTGCTGACATCCCAGTTGGAAGCACTGAGAAGTACATTCAATTGCCTCTGGCTTGCTGAATCTGTTTGTCTATCCCGTACCCACCCCCATCTCACAGGGCTAACAGGGAAGCACATTTTGAAAATTCTGATGAATGCGTTCCAATTCTATTTTGGTGGGAAAGGCTGAGTTTGCAGGGAATTGGTAGTAAGGTATTGGCACTTCCTTTGTTTCTATAATATCAATAAATTGCAAACTGTCATTTCTTTTACTGAACATGGGTTTCAAATACAGAGCTCCTGATTAAGTCCTGTCATTTTGTGCAAAAATAAAAAATATGCTTACATTATAGAGAAGCAGTTGAAATTTATAAATAGTAAGTAGTGGCATAAAGACTTCTTTTCTCTTTACATAGTGCAACATGAACAGAAATCTCAGCAAGAAGTACTTGAAGATGGGTCTTATTATTTTTTTAAATATAATCCCCTGCTTAGGTAACATTAGACATATGTTAATACATATTTCACTTATTTCTATGTAATACTTTTATTATCAATTTCAGAGCTCATTTCTGAGACAAAATTCAGAAGTAAAATTGATATTAAAACCGTTGGAGCGGTGTTAATGGAAGACAGAATTCAACAAGTTGAGCCTTTTGTACATATTTACATTTCATGTGCTTTTTAAAAACTCAAAAAATGAATGGAATGCTTTTGAAAATCAGCATACTTACCCTACTTCTGCCTCTTTGAATAAACTACTATCCCAGAATTTCTACTTTTTAAAAGCAGCAACAAGAAGTAAAACAAAACATTCAAAGCCTTAGTGTTGAGATTTTGAATACTATATGTCCGTTTTAACATTTATTCTTAACCCTGTCTATTTTTGTCCTCCTTGGCAAAATTATGTAATAGCCTTAACTGCGTGAGCCATAATCTCCAGATGGGTAAGATATACACAAAGAAAGACAATATATTACAAAAGCACTTTTCAGAATATTCCATGTTCTGACAATACAAACACGTACTTCTGAAAGGTAGCTACTCCCACTTTTTTGCAGTAATGTCAGGGAAACTTTAAATGAGATGTAAAAATATTCCTGAGAAGTATTCTGAGTGAAAATCCCAAAGGCCTTTTTTTGTTGTTTTTAACAGGAAAGCATGCTTGTACAGATGACTTGTTGAATTTTCTAGTTTTTAAAATGATGTACAATTTGTTGCCTTGGATCCTAAGTTTCTAGAGTGCTGCTATCTTATTGCTTCAAGGTACCTCCTAAAAGGAGCCCAGAATCTCTTGCCAAGATATCTCCCATAGGAAAGTACCAGAACTCCTTTACATAAACATCTCTGTCGTCTCACCCAACCCTCCCTGGCCTGTCTCCTTGACTTCTGTCATTCCTCCCTGAAATCCCTTTTCCATGCATACCTGTTTTCTAGATAGTCCTGAACTGCTGGAAAATAGACACTTTATTCCCAATAGACTGGGAGTAGAAGGAGCCTGTGGTCATTGAATGGCTTTTAAATCTGGAATGTAGGTTAGAATTAGCTTGCAGCTACAATCTATCTTAGAGAATTTCTTGATATCCAAGACTAATCCCAGGTATCAGATAACTTTTAATGGGCATGATAATTTTAGGCCTTTTACTTTCTGAGAATTGAATATACCCAAGAATAGCAGCAAAGAACTAAAAGTCTCCGGAACCATACTGCAACACTGGGTGAGAAAGCCGTTGACTTACCTTCGTAAGGAAATGAATGGTAGGGTGAAATATGATTCAGGTCTGAGAGAATATCGTTTGACTATTAGCATCCCAGCTTTATTTGTACCTCTTCTTGAGAGTGTTTCTCCTGAAGTTACCTTCCACTGATGTCTTCTATAACTAGCTTTCTTTACCAATTGGAATTGCATTTTGTATTTCTTTTTCTATCCTGCATTATCCAGCATAATGATAGGCAAGTAGATACCTAATATATATTTATTAATGGATAAATGTAAATAGAGTATGAACAACATGTGGATATATGTTCCCCTTTCCTATGTGTGAGCTATAGTTGGCACAGTGAATTTTAGTATTATGTAGTTTACTAGTTCTTTGTAGAAATTGTTTTCTCAAAGGTAATTTCTTTATCACTTTTAGTAGGAGATATGAAATTATTTTAAATAATTTTTTTCTGTGAACTATACTGGAAAAATAGTGTCTAATTTATTAAGCTGTTCCAGCAGTTATTGAGAGTAACCAATTTAGTTATAAATCTATTTTTATCACTGACATTCAGTTCATCCTACATGGTTTTCTAAAACGAACCTACCATTTTAAAAACCAAGATTGTTGGATAGATTTTCTTCACAATTTCATCCAAAATGAGAATCACTGAGACAGCAGTAATATTTTGAGGGCAAAACCAAATTTTTCCAAAGAGTAACAGATAACATTGTTTATAATTTGCAAAATAGTCATAGTCAATTAGTGTGAAATACATATTTTAACTAAATGTGTACTGTGATGAAAGCTATAAGAAGTCTGTCTGACTATATTTATATACAGTGAGAAGAGTCTTCCACAGACTGTTTGCTTAATTGCTGCATTTTTAAACACCACTAGCTATTTGAATTTCAGTTTGACACTGTTTTAGTTCTGAATATAGCCTGCCAAATCTGTTTATATGGTACATACGCATCATGCAGATGTCTCCGACACCTTAATTGTTCTGTGACCTTGTACAAATTATTTAATTTCACAGGATGTCTGAATCCTTGTCAGCAAAGTGGGGAGTAACAGTACTGGTGCTATAGAATCCTTGACACAATTATGTGAGATTTAGTCTCTCCTTTATTCAGCACTCTGTGGCACACTCTAAGCTAGGTGAAACAGAGCCCCTGCCCTCACGGACCTTATTCCCTAGTGCAGGAATTAGTCGATAAATAAACACATAAATAAGCAACATGATTACAGGCATCACAATTACTATACAGAAAATAAACAGGCACAAGTGTCAGATGAATCCTGACTCTGGGGAACCTTTAGATGGGTATTATGTCCACTACTCTTTTGGAAGAGCATAAACAATAAATGGTAATTTTCTCCCTTCATCATCCATAGTTAATTTCTTTCCCCCGCAAGAGGGAGCCTCGCTCTATCGCCAGGGCGGAGTACAGTGGAGCGATGTCGGCTCACTGCAGTCTCCATCTCCCAGGTTCAAGTGATTCCCCTGCCTCAGCCTCCCGAGTAGCTGGGACCATAAACATGCACTACCACGCCAGGCTAATTTTTGTTTGTATTTTAGTAGAGACGGGTTTTACCATGTTGGCTGGGATGGTCTTGATCCCCTGACCTCGTGATCCACCCGCCTTGGCCTCCTAAAGTGCTGGCATTACAGGCGTGAGCCACCACGCCCAGCCTTCAGCTTTTATTTAATTATTATATTCGCAGTGTATAAAACAAAAATATGGATAAGTAGTTTTTATCCTGTGAGAAATATTTTTCAAGTTTAAGATTTCATAGCAGATATGTTATTGCTTCAAGGTTAATGGAGTGACTAGTACATTTTCATTATTTTGTAGCATAAATTATTTTAAAATTTTGTTCAGATGCAGGCCAACTGTTACGCTGTTTATCAAATGATAGTCCTAATTAATGTTTGTCTGTTTTTTCTTCTCAACCATTTTGGTGCTGTATTTCCCAGAAGACATTTGTGTGCCAGCTTACCTTGCTATCCTACTTGAACAATTTAGGCAGCTGTTTTGTCTTGGATTGTTAGGTCCTGTATAACCAGACAATCAGTCATTACTCTTGAATTCTTTTAATGAGTGCAGGCTTTCTGTATCCTTAGGTCATCTTCACTAAGGAGTATCTTCCTAAAATCCAAGTAGGCCTCCCCAAGAGCATTTGATGGATGGATTATCTTTGCTTATGTTGTAGAGTTCTCAACCTGGCATTGACGTTACTTTCGCTTAACTCTTGCGTTAACTCTTAACCTCCCCTGAACAAAGCCTTTACCCCAACCAGATTGCTTTAGCTACTGTCTGTTGCCTAGCTGGAATGTTCCCACCTGTGTAGTTGTAGTTACTGCCATTTTACCTATCAGGCCCTCGTGGCTTTTTTAATTCCTGCGAAGTCAGCTGTGTTACAGAGCAGGGTTCCCCAACCCTGGACCGCACAGCAGGAGGTGAGTGGCAGTGAGTGGATGAAGCCTCATCTCTATTTACAGCTGTTCCCCATTGCTGGCATTACCACCTGAGTTCTGCCTCCTATTATATCAGTGACGGCGGCGTTGGATTCTCATAGGAGCGTGAACCCTATTGTGAAGTGTGCATGCGAGGGATATAGGTTGGAGATACTTTATGAGAATCTGATGCCTGATGATCAGTCACTGTCTTCTGTCACCCCCAGATAGGACCATCTAGTTGCAGGAAAACAAGCTCAGGGCTCCCACTGATTCTACTCTATGGTGAGTGTTATAATTATTTTATTATATATTACAATGTAATAATAGTAGAAATAAAGTACGTAATAAATGTAATGCACGTGAATCATCCCAAAACCATTCCCCACTCCACCACCACCAGTCCAGGGAAGAACTGTCTTCCATGAGGCTGATCCCTGGTGCCAAAAAGGTTGGGGACCACTGTTATAGAAGACATAATCCTCAGACTCGATATCAGACCTGATTGGCTACTGTGTGATCTTAGGCAGGTCATTTAGCCTCTCTGAGCTTTAATTCCCTCGTTGGCATAATGTAGTTAGTACCCTTAACTCATATCATCATTTCAGGTTAATTGAATATGCTTTTGAAAGCGCTCCACTCCTAGTTTGTCATTCCTCTGCGTTTTTTTCCACCCTGGTTTCACAGCACACTTCATATTAACAGTCATCTATTTTCTGTAATATATCCTGTATTAAGCTTTATTGCTGCCCTACCTTGACCCTATTCTACCTTTTCTTCTGTTTTTTGTCTGTCTTTGTTTTGTTTTTTGGTAGGTTGTCAGGTAACAGGGAGAGATAAATTAAGATTCTCAAAAAAGTTTGGGATTACCTGTTTATTGTAATGAACCATCTTTTCAATTGCTTGAATAGTATTTAGGATAAATGAAGTACAAGAAATGGTCTGTATGAATTAACAATTTCTTTTCCATGATGAACCCATGGAAATATATTAAAGAAAAACTCACGGAGGTATAGCATGTTCCTAAGTGTAACATTGGGAGAACAACAAAAGGAAAAAATGACAGAAATATACTGATGGGAAGTGGGAAGTAGTAAGCTGGCAGGAGAATACAAAGAGAAAATATAGTAATTCTGTGCTGTTGGCACATGTAATAGGATGTGATATACTACTAATATGTATTGTCTAATCTGAAAGTTTCTCCAGCTTAAAAAAATCTTGGAGATAAGAACATTGGCATTCCATTCTAAGACCTGCTAGGTTTCAAATGATTGAGAATATGTTTTTTTAAAATTATTATTATACTTTAAGTTCTGGGATAACATGTGCAGAATGTGCAGGTTTGTTACATAGATATACACATGCCATGGTGGTTTGCTGCACCCATTAACCCGTCACATACATTAGGTATTTCTCCTAATGCTATTCCTCTGCTAGACCCACTCCCCCTGACAGGCCCTGGTGTGCGATTTTCCCCTCCCTGTGTCCATGTGTTCTGATTGTTCAACTCCTACTTACAAGTGAGAATATGCGGTGTTTGGTTTTCTGTTCTTGTGTTAGTTTGCTGAGGATGATGATTTCCAGCTTCATCCATGTCCCTGCAAAGGACATGAACTCATCCTTTTTTATGACTGCATAGTATTCCATGGTATATATGTGCCACATTTTCTTTATCTATGTTTTAAGCATAAATAATAAAGCACTGATAATCTGTAAACTTTACTTGAACCTATTTAAAGTATTTCTTGGTCCTTTCACAGTAATCTTCTTTAATATTTCCTTAAAATAACCCTATTGACTAATATAAATATTTTCCTACTGTGTTATGTGAGCTCCAATGCTTTTACCAATTCACACAAGGGGAGGAACCTTCCCCCCACCATAAGCCAGTAAACTGTAGCAAAACCCAGTAGTCTGTAATGTGGAATACTGGTTTTAGAAGAAATTCTACTTTGTGTAATTGGTTCATTTTATTGTCAGCCAATTTTCTACTCTTTCAGAAATTATTATTTAAAACAAATTCACTTGCTAAATAGTCTTTTCAAACCACAATTTATTCATTTATAATTTTTCACAATTTATTTTTAAAAAATCAAACCAAAAACAGTTGCCCAACTATAGTACAAAAGAAATGTATTGTAAATTCAGAGCCACATTTTAAAAATGAAGTTTGACATTGTTTTGAATTATGGGTAAGTGCTATGAAACAAGATATGCATAAGTTTGGAAACAGGCAAAAATAGTTGCATGTAGAGACTGAGCCCTATTTGGATAACACAGAACTTAGTCATACAATTATGATTTTTGAAACAGTTTCAGAACAGTTGTTAGACCCATCTACTCATTCTTTCTCTTTATGTTAGTGCATGTAATATATTAGTGTAGCACAATTTTTTTAATTAAAAAAAAAGACCTTTCATGTTTGAATTCAGGATAGGTTAGGATTCTTTTAGGGTGCATAGTAAATTATTGTTTTTAAATATTATGGCTGAATATGTCACATTCAAAAAACATACATTAAAATTATCAACTCCTAGTAGAATCAAATGAAGCAAAAATATGGAGTGTATGTGTGTTAGTATGCATTAGAAAAGGAGTAAAGTGGGAGATTATGAAAGATGGGTCTGGGATTATTATCTGGAGAATGGTAAAGTCTGTGTTACCTCTTGCCTGGACTGTTAACGTAATTACTTAATTGGTCTCCCCTTTCCAGGCTCTTAGCCTCTTCAAGCCCTCTTACATTCTTGTCTGAGGAATTCGTGAAGTACAGCTTTGCTAATTTCCTTTCCACCCCATTCAGTGGCTCTTTCTGGCTTACAAAAGGAAGTAGACAATCTTTAATACAGTACTTGAAACCTTCCACAAACTAGACTTTTCTAGGTCCCTTTTCAAACTTGTTTCCCACTGCTCTTATTACAGATTTATTACTTGTCACTGATGCCCCAATGTATATTTCCTCTACCTAGATATCTTTTCCAACTCTTCATGTATGAATTTAGCTTCTTTTTTGAAGCTATTATCTGATACTTCTAAATGGAAATAGTCCCCTTGTCTTTAAAAATTACTAGAACTCTATCTGAATGTCTTTTGTGACACTATTTGCCCTATAGCCTTATATTCTATTAATAGCTATTTATACGCATGCCTTGTTTCCTTTCTTAGGATAAGTTTCTAGTTCATTTTGTGTTTCCACTGTCCCATAGCACAATGCACATGAGAAGTCTCATCATACAGTAGGTGAATAAATATACAAATGAGCTATTCTGAAATTTGGTGTAAAATATATTCAAGGTGAGACCACTTCTGCCTGCCTTGCCTTGCCTTGCCTCCTTCTTCCTTCCTTCCTTCTTCTTTATTCCTTCATCGTTCTTCTTCCTTCTTCCTTCCCTCCCCCTCCTCCTGTTTCTTTTGTCTCATCCATTATTACCTTTTTTCTCCTAGCTTAGAAGACAATGAATTAATTGTTCTGCTTTCTCTTTTGCATCTGTGTCTACACATACTGTATTTCTGACCTAGATATCTAGCTCTTCTACAACAATTTCAGAAAGTAGGTATACTCTGGTATTATTCTAAGAAAAACAAAAGAGATTGCTTATTTAATTAAATTTTTTTTTTTTCTTTCTGAGACAGGCTCTTGCTCTGTCACCCAGGCAGGAGTACAGTAGTGCTCACTGCAGCCTCAACTTCCTGGGCTCAAGCAGTTCTCCCAGGTAGCTGGGACCACAGATGTGTGCCACCACATCTGCCTAATTTTTTTCTGTTTCTGGTAGACATGGGGTCTCACTATGTAGTCTCAAGCGTCTGAGCTGAAGTGACCCTCCCATCTCGGCCTCCCAAAGTACTGGGATTACAGGCATGAGCCGCTGCGTCCAGCCATTCTTGTTTAATTTTTGATGACTTCTAATGGGAGAAACACATTACCAGTTTTCATTTTCCATCTCTATTGTAGTGAAATCATTTGTTTTATCTGAAAACAAGCAGGAATGACAAAGTTTTCCTTCAATCCCTAGATTATGTAGGCCACTTTCATTCTGGCTACCAAATGGTGGAATGCATGCTGACCCTGACATTACTAGTACTTCCTAACTTCATAACTTAATATTGTTGGGACCTTACATGAGACATTTAACCTCTGGGAACTGCAGTTGCCTGATTTGTAATATGAGGCTAATAAGAATACCTCATGGGATTGCCATGAGGGTAAATGCTACATGTTATTGTGAGAGTTAATGGTAGACATTGTAATTACTTTTGAACAGGCCACTGAGGAGAGGATTCTACTGATAGTACTAATTGTCTTCCTAAACAAACAGCAGCAGTCCTGTTGAGACATCTTATCTCCTTACTTGAAAATTTATAATATGCCACTTTACTTTTATAAACATTTACTGTAGCTATGAAATTTTTAACTTGAGCTTAGGCAACTTAAAATGGAGTTGTAAAAGCAATATTGTCTGGTTAACATAGGAACTGCCTAAGACCTCTAGCCCTCGATGGGTGATAAGAAAACTAAATTGTATAGAATCTATTATTACTTATCTAATTTGCTGTAAATAACACTGATAATGCACTCTTTCTTAAGTGTACTATGTATGTTGAGTATATTTTTAAAAGAATAAGGGCTCTCAAGGGTACATTGATATTGTGGATCTCTTATCCCCCCTCTTCCCTTGAAATCTTTTCTTTCTTGTGAACGACTTGTTTAAAAATAACCCTGTGATTATGCAGGTGTTGCTGGTCCTGAGACCCTGTCCAGGATTATATGCCCAAAGGAACAAAGGACAGTAGCTTTTTATGCCATCCATTGCACTTGAGTGCTCTTTTCCCCAGTGTATATGAAATGAGCTGTTTGGAAAAGGGATAATTTAAAAACAGAAGTATCAGTTAACTGACAGTCAGATAACATTAGCAGTTATCTTGAAGTCACTGGCAAAAACAAAGTTTAAAAAAACTCTGGAAAAGGTTGTGGTTGGTAAATGAGAATGTATATTAGTATATGTAAACCAACCTGTGGTCTTCAGAGTAGCCGTCATTAGAATCATCTGGGGAGCCTTTAAAATACACTTATGCCTGGGACCCAGCCAAAACTATCTAAATAAGAATTTCTGGGAGTGGAGGCTGGATGTAGGATTTATTTTTTATAATATACAGTCATGGTCAAGGACTGGTTACTAAGCTTTACAGTATTGTCAAGTGATGTGATAGGTGGGACACCCAGAAATGCCCTTCTGTCTCTTATTCATTCTACAAACATTTATTTAAAATGCTTAGGTTGCCAAAATATATAATTCCTAATCAAGAACAGTAGACAGACTTGTAGAAATTACCTACAATATAGCTTGGCAGGTGCTGAATTCACTACTGTGAGTTTATTCTACTTCGCAAGAAAAGAAGGGAAGGAGGAAGGGAGGGAAAATGAAAGAAAATTTCCTTAGTAAGTGACATTTGAAAAGGGTCACTTCTCATAATCAAATGTAACCTATTAAAGTGATTTACTTTTAATATCAACTCCTTTTAAAAATAGATGCCAAATTTCTTAATGGTAAGTGAAATGAGCATGAGTTGATTCTTACTTTGGCCTGAGGAAAGCTTTGTCACAGCTACTCTAGGAGCTACTGTTCCTTGGACACAATTTCCCAAGTGAAAGTACGGCTTACACATGGAGTTTTTAGTACCTGCATAAGGGCATGTAGCTAGCGGGTGAGAGAGCTACAATGAACACAGGTCTCATTGATTCCTGGATATGTGTTCTTTCGTTGCACTGAACTATACTATAGTCCAGTGAAAGAGGCTTCGTTTGGGTTAATTAAAAGAGATTCACTAGAGGCTTCATTTGGGTTAATTCATTAAAGGAGATTTACTAGAGGCTTTCTTGGGTTAGTTCATTAAAGGAGGTTTTAACTTGATGGTGAGCTGGCAAACTCTGACAAAAGGAATGTTGAAGGAACAGGAGAAAAGGATGCTTTCAAGCATCTCTGGAGAAATTGACGTGGGTGATAGGAACCAGGGGTTGCAAGGTAAAGAATGTGCTAGGAGAGTGAGAGCAGCCTGGTCATTTTCATTTTCTGAGTACCAGACCATAATTGAGGTCCCTGTATATATTCCCCCATTTAATATTCACATCATCCCCAGCCTGGTATTCTTATCTTCATTTTTGTAGAAGAGGAAGTTACAATTCAGTGAGGTTGAATAATTAACCCAAAGTCTCACTACTCATAAATATCAAAATTGGGACTTGAACAAGCAACTTTCTGATTTCAGTTCATGTGATTTTTAACCATTGAGCTGGAACTGTATTGCTCTTTCTGTGTCAACTCCTGGGACTGTTTCTCTGTGCTTACCTCTAATGCTTGTGTATATGAGAAGCTTACAAGCTTAGGATACAGATACATCCAACAGGTGACCATATTTCTTACTTAGGTGGGAGCAGAGCCACAAATTCATACTTGGATAACAGTAATAAACAGTTAACTGAGAAAAGGAGTAAATGGTAGAAGACTAGGGGAGAGAAAAATATATTTGAATGAAGAAAAAAATGGGGCTATTGTATGTCAGTTTATGGACCCTGAAGAAGATGCAAAAGGAATATTTGAGAATTGTCTTATTGGACAGAATATCCTATATTCTGAAATATTGTCAGGACTCATTCACTTGGTAAACACTTACGGGATTTTCTTGGCCTGATACAGGCTGTGGGCATGAACCTCCTTCTGGAGACTGTCACCAGGGAAGGAAGATGTGCAAACAGCGCCCAGTATTAGCAGAGGAACATGTACAAAATACAAAGGAAGATACAACAACTATTTCTAATAAAAGTCACCTGCTTTCAGCACAGGTAGAGAGTGTAGAAATCACAGATATATTCCTTGATTGACTTTAATGCACCCAAGCAGAGTGTTTAGCAGATCCGGGCTTTCAGCCTAAATGTTGTTGGTATGATAGCAAGAAAAAAAAAAAAAAACCATGTGACAACGGTCTGTGCTTTTCCCTCTCTCGTTCACATTCTGGATTGTTTTAAAAAAAAAAAAAAAAAAAAAGCTGTGTTGCCATGGCTAACGCTCCTGTGAGGCCCAACATCTCCATACTTTTCATCTTAACTAAGCACTTAAGAATATGCGCTACAGCTTCTGATTGCCATTTAGAACAGAGCACCGTGTGATGACTAAGCTCTTTCAAGTAGTTATGCTTAATGTGATGGCTTCAATACCCTTTGCCATATAGACTCATCTGTAGATACCTGGTACAAGTTCCATAATTTATAGTTATCTATTTTTATTTATTTGTATGTTTATTGTTACTATGGATCTTTTTCTGAAAATCTATTCAAGGATACTAGACACATACTGTATGTGAAATGTTTCTAAAAATTCTGAGACTTTTCTATTTTATTCTCAGTGGTAATTTTTAGGTAGTTTGTTGAGTGTTACTTTAGATATTTGGGGAACTGCCCTAGAAAACCAGTGGAATTCTCTAGGTATGGGGGTGGAGTGCCCAGGAGGAGACAGGCTCAGATAACCTGGTGTTGTGATACTGCTTTTTTTTTTTTTTTTTTTTTTTCGCCTCAAGAGATTTTCTTTGCCCTTACTGCTTATGCTGCTGCAGTCAGCATCCAATAGAAACATGTTTTGGGCTCATGAGCCAATTGTCTTTCCCCTCGCTGCTGCCTCAAGTCTGAGAGAGCTGATGGCAGTGCACAATTTTAGCAAATTGTCATAGGCAGGGGGGTGGGGCAGGGAGGGGAGTGTTTTCCCCATGGGGACAGAGCCAGTGTCATTGAGCACATTTTGTTCAAGTACAAAGTTGATCTGTCTGAAGGAGACTGTGGTCAGCAGTAGTGAGGACCTTTATTGCCTCACCTTTTCTTCGTGCTCTGTCATTGTTTATGTGAAGCAGTAGCATTTAATAGCAGGACTTGAGGCAGAATTTGTAAGGTCAGAAAGTGACAATATTTGTTTTTCAGTTAGGGAATCCCACAGGCTTACAAAGGAGTGCCAATGAAAAATTAGGAAAAAGAAAGGGTCTTTGCATTTGGCAAAGACAATGCAGAGCAGTGTAATATGTAGTAATTTCTGTATGTAAATGGCAGCCAAAATTTTAGACATCTGTTACAGTTTAGAAAATTATTTAAGCACTGATTATATGCTTAATATATGCTGTCCCATCTAGGAGGCTGAGTAGACTTCAGTGGAAGAGTTACAGTGGAAATATTGACATAGGTTGTTGGAAACATATTACATAATATTATACTTTGAAATTTATCATGACTAAATAAGTATTATCACTTTAGAGATGTAAAAACAGGATTTACTTTCCTTTACTTGTAGGGATATGTGGGATCTAGCAGGTACAAATACAACAAATGCCTCATATAAATACTAAGTAATGATGTTATTATTCTCAAGCTGACTTTACCAAAATGTTTTTCCTCTCTGATTTCCTTTAGTTACTTTTATATTTCTCAATAAAGACTTGCCCCTTAAAACATACCTTCCTATATTACTATAACTTTATATCTTTAATTTTATGTGTGTGTCTGTGTACGTATATATATGTATATATACACACACAAATATATATAACTTTTTCATTATATAATAGTTTTTAAATTGTTTTATATCTAAATATAATATATAACTATATATAATAAATTTTTCATTATTTGTGTTATATCCAAATTGAAGAGGCATGTCAGTGAAATATATAGATAATCCAAGAACCTCTTGTTTCACTAGGTTTCTTATTGAAGTGGATAATGTGAAGCAATATTTTAACTTCTTTTGTGTTCCATTGCTTAAAAATATTGTTGATCCTGTAAGACAGGTTCCTCTGAGGGAAAAAAAAAATGACAAGTAAATTGAAATTTACAAAAGCATCTAAATTTTTCCCATTACACTTTGGAAATGCTATGTGGATTAGTCTTCTCCAAATTCAGTTGCTTACATTATGAAATATCTTTTCCTTTGCAGAACTCAAAAGGGTTGAAGACTTCTATTAGGTTCTGACCTAGAGTCATCTGTTTCTAGTGTTAGCAGTCAACGATTAAACAAAAACAAAACACATTTACAGATGATCAAGTGGGATACATTTGGTACAAATACATATCCCTACGGTAATGATTAGGAGCACCTACTTTGTAGTTAAACTGCCTGGTTTCAGTCACTTGTTTTGTCGGTACTTCAGTGTTTAGAAAAATTGAAATGTTACAAACAACCCTTCCCAGTAACATTGAGAGAGGATTAAGGGAATTAACATTGGTAAAGTTTTGAAAACAGTACCTGGAATATAGGAAGCACTATGTAAGTGTTATTATTCCTGTGTTATAATAAAAATATACCTTTTGGTTTTTAGTCAGTACTTCATGGAGAGAAGGAGAGATTTAAAGATGGAGAAGTTTTGCTTTGTAAACGTACTAGGAACTAGTCTTAAACTAGATTGTTTAAGCAGTCTGTAAAGAACTGCTTAAACAAGTCTTTCAAGAGATTGTTAGAAGAAAAATTGGATGCATTTGACTTAAGACGTTTACCTCCGTTTTATCCTCAGGAAAGCTCTGGAAATTTAATAGAGACTGTCATACTTAAATCCACCTAGTAATGGTACAATGATAAATTGGATAATATTTATAACACATTTTGTGTTTCTCCACTGAAAGGCATGCTTTACACATAGAGTGCTAAAATTAATTATGTAAATGTTAGGGCTTTTAATTATTAGCCAAGATTGAAAAGTGTCTGATTTGGATGTCATAAAACTTCAGAAGTGTTTCAGCTACAAACAGTTTAGAAATCTGATTGTTGCTGTACTGAAAAAATAATGAAGCAATTTAAAAATAATAGAAACATAGTGATCTGGCATTTCCAGTTTCATGATGCTATAAAAAAGCAGCCAGCAAATGTTGGACTGTTTAATGATGCTGGCACCTACCAAATGTCACTGGGCTTTCACAAGGTCATAGAGACTCTGGTTTGGCTCAGGGATGGTGGTCAGATCTGTCTTTGGAGCCTATGAAGACTATGGAATAGTGGCAGACAATAGGTGCAGTTAAGCCCTGCATAGCATTAACCTCAGCAGTGGTGATACACTTTTCTACGATTCTCTGGGATAGAGGAGGCCATAGGTATGAGAAAAAAGTGAGACTTTCTTCTTACAGCATCCCATCACAAGCCACTCTACATAGAAGAGCCTTATAGGCACACTCTGAGGAGATTAAGATTTCTTCAAATGACTATCAGCTAAAATTGTGTGCCGATATAACTGCAACAGCAACAGTTGTATGTGTATCTGATTTCTCACAGGCAAAAGCTGCTGGAGAAAAAAAAGTGGTATTTTTTGTCACAAGAATGTGTGTGTGATTTGTTGCCTTTTTCACTTTCTCAACCCTCTCAGTGGCAGCTACTTTGACTCTCATGCATTACATAACAGTCTCTAGAGGTGTAGCGTTTCAGTTATGCCATTTTCAAGATGATTAATGGGAATTGTGCAATTAAAGTTCTTAGGTTCTCTGGGGAAAAAAAAAAAAGTCATAATATCCCAGTGTTTGAGTGGGGGTGTGTTGGTATTGCGTCAATAGTGAGGATATTTTGGGATATCGTAAATGTCGCTATTGGTTTCAATATCCAAGAATCTTCATCATTAGACTTAGGAATGTTCTACAAAATAGTGCCTAGAACAGCTATTGAATACTCGAGAGGGCTGTTTAGCTAGAAAAGTCTAACCTAAAATCCCATTTGAGATTAGATTATGCATTGATGAGAAATGTTTAGTGCCTATTAAAAAGAATCTATTACATTATTTTATATTCTTTCAGGCCATGGTAAAGTTACAAATTTGAACTCAGTAGGTTGTGTGTGTATGTGTATGTGTGTATTTTTCTTTCTTTTATTGGCAGTCTCAACAATTGTTAAGCCACTGTGTGTGTGTGTGTGTGTGTGTGTGTGTGTGTGTGTGTGTGTGTGAACTTTTTACGGGACCAGGAAAGGGAAAAAATCTAAATTTGCTTTATATTGTGTTTCATTTGAAAACATGTTTTATATCTGTGGTAAAGTAATTGAAAGAAATTAGGACTATTTCAATGGAAATATGTTCATAATTTTTTTTAGTTTGTTTAACTGATACGAAAAAAATCTCCCAGCTCTTGGGGTTGAATTGAGCTCCATGCATTTGCTATTATGCTGACTGGATGAATAAATAGCAATTTACATCTAGAAAGTTAAGCTTTAAATATTGATTAGGATTGCTATATCTACTTAAATTTAGAAGACTAGAGATTGCTTGCCTAGTAAAATAAGAGAACTACCTCATTTTTTCACCTTCTGTGGGGATGCTAGGCATTTGTTGCTGGTGTTAAACTGAAAGACCAACGAGGAAATCAAAACAGTAGAAGTTGTGTTTGGTTTAAGAATAGTTTCTTGCCTTTAAAAATGGTAAAACTGTGAAATAAGTACAAGGGTGCTATGATATTAAACACGGATAATTATGTAATAAAAACTATTGACTTACATAGGTTAAAGAGTCATGAATATTTGAGAATTTAAAATTCCATTAGGTGTAAAGTGGTGGCTGGCTCTCAACAAAGGATGATGCTGCCCTCCCTCCTCCCCACCAAGACATTTATCAATATCTGGAGACATTTTGGTTTATCAGAACTGAGGGTTGGGGTAACATAGACATTTAGTGGTTGTAAGTTAAGGATGCTGCTAAACATAGTACGATGTACAGGACCGCTCCCACAACAAAAATATATCTAGCCCAAAATGTCAGTAGTGCTGAGGTTGAGAAATTGTGAACATCTTTTTAGGATGTATGTGCTCTTGTAAGCTAACCCAAGTCCTTTATGGAAACAAGTGAGTTATCAGGAAATATACATTTAAGAGCAACAATATACTTTGTGTTAGATGGCAGTTATTTTTAGTACTTGCAAAAGCCAGTAAACTGTGATTCTTAGAATCAAACTCATACCAACCAAAGTGAAAACAAAACCCTGAAGTATATATGTGTGCATGCACATTTGTATGTATGTGAAATAAAATTTTCTCTTAAAATCATTCACCTTATAGGCTGCCATAAAATTTCTAACATTAGATAATTGTAATTTTTAAATAAATATTTTATATACATGTGTGTATGTGTGTGTGTGTGTGTGTGTGTGTGTGTGTGTGTGTGTGTTGTTTATTCACCTAAGCATTAGAATTGATAACCATGGCAGAGCCATAAAAAACATTTTTTGCAAGTGTGAAATAGTGTGGCTTGACTGCCAATGTTATTATTTTTGGCAAAAATTTTCTGAGATATTTTCTGAGATAGCTGAAAAAAAAAAATGGTAAGAATTTTCAATAACTAACTATCAAACTTGTTAGCCAGAGTTTCTGGGCAATATCTGAGCAATGAATACCCAGAAAGTACTTCAAAAACGTTTGCAAATATCAGCTATCCCAAAAAGAAATCTTGGTTTTAACAGTTGAAATAAATGATTATAGCTTGAACAGTCTTACCAGAAAACCATAATGAAAATTGGGAAAGACTTATGAATATAAGCTAGTAGCCCTGTACTTTTCCCATTGCTCCTTTATTTCCAGAGTCTACTTAAATAGAACTTGGTAATTGTAATCCTGCCACATAGTTACCATTTGGCTGCTTAATAACATGTGTCTTTAGACTCTGACTCCACAAATCATAATATTCCTTTTATTTTAAGTAGAAGTATAATTAAAAATGGAAAATTAGTTTTCATTTAGGATTTTGATATTTTTTGCTTTATTAAGTCCAACCAACTTCTAATCGTTTTGTTTTCAATTAGCTAGTTCGTAAATGCATTACACATAGCTAAGAAATAGCTTCTCATATTTCTAACTTACCACCTCTAGTTTCATTCAGTTTTATTCTTATTTTGACTATTAATTACCTAGCTTCCATTATATTTTATAGTTTATATCTTACTATATATATTACGTATGCAGTTTATATACTATATTTATACATATGTAATGTAAAAGTATGCTTTATTAAACTGTAATGCTGATAAATGAACCATACGTTTATTTGGAGGATTAAACAATCTAAATGTATATTTTCCTTTATTATAGCCACAAAAATATTTATAGCAGTTTGAAAGACTAATGAGACAATTCTTAAATTCACAACTGAACAACTTACAACTTCAGAAGTTACTTGATGAATATATTTATTGAATGACGGTTATTGGTCTCATTGGTCTCATACAGGTTTTTAAGACTACAAGGGGCAAATTTTGCCTTTTTTGGACAGATTACTTTTAATTGAAAAGTGGAGAAAAAATATTACAAAAATTGAACTTGATGTAGACCAATATTTTATTAACTTTCCTTCTTTCCGTTAAAATATATACTGCGTGTATTGCTATGATGTCTTTGGAATCTTTGTTGGATTAATTCTATTTTAAAAGACTCCTTGAATGGAGCCTAAGGGATCTATTAGGCTGGGGCAAAAGTTTTGCCATTAATGGCAAAAACCACAATTACTTTTTCCCAACCTAATACTATGTAGGCTCTATAGAGTGTTCTGCTAGTCAGCTGGACAGCTCTCCAAAAGTAAGATTTCAGTGTAATCAACAAAAGCAAGGCACAGAAATATAACATTATAAAAAATATGTTAGAATGACACTTTTTCTTGGTGGATGTGGCAAATACATGATGATTAAGAGCCAAGCTTTTATTACATTATTGGTGATTGATATGCATTGTCACTGGGTTTTGCTACCTGTATTATTTTTAGAGCTTTTAATAGATACACTGCTAAATTGAGCAACTGCTACTTGTTACTAGCTTGAGAACTTAAGAAAAGAGAGGAAAATAACTAATATTTATTGACTGCCTATTATGCCAGGCGCCATTTGTGAGGATGGCCTGTTACTTACTAATCTTCATACATCACCAATGAGATGTTATCGTTACTATTATATAGAAAAGATGTGACCACTCAGAGAATTTCACTAACTTCCACAAGGTCACACAGCAAATAAGTTACATAGCTACAATTTGAACAAAGCTATATTTGATAAAATTACACAGTTATCTCAATAGTTGGAGCTACCTGTACCTATCAAAACTGAAGACAAAGATCTTTTATATTTATATTTCCCATTAACCTAGCAGCCCAATTTAATGTATCTTGAAGTGAAATCTCTAAATGATTTAGAGTAATAGCTCCAATATAGAAGTCTGTATATGTGAATTTTAGATACTGATGAATTTCTGTTTTTAGACTTTTAAAATGTATTGTCATTGTATAGATTTTAGGATGCCAGAAATATTGAATGTCTATACAAATCTCCTTTTGTCCCTGGTGAAATTTACAAACCTCCTTCTGTTTCCTTTTCTTCTTTTATTGTGGCTAGCTTTATCATGTATTATTTAAATGACTGACCTCTTAATAAAAGCATCATTAGGTCAGTACAACTCAGAAGATTTGGTATCATACTTAGTTTTTTTCTATTATCTCCATTGTCTCTAGAATAGAGTTAGAATACAATTCATCTTGAGGCATTTAGTAAGAAATGAACATTCATTTATTCTGTGAATGTTTATTGAGGTGTAATGCTACTGAGGGCTGAGATGGATGAAGCTGGCAACATACCAACGTAGTATTTACCTTAACTCTCAAAGGAAGGTATGTTCCTGGTGGTTTTAGGTAATTCTAATGGAGAATGTTTATTCTAACTTATTTTTGACCTTTTTATCTGTCAAACTATAATCATTCAGCAGAAGAGTCAGCATTAAACATGTTTTAAACTTCCTAAGAAGCCGAGTTTATCTAGTATCATTGCAGACATTATTCTGTTATTTTTTCCACACGTCAAATGAAAATTTATCTGGCGTTGCACAATTGTATTTTGTAGTGTTTCCTGCTATATCAGAATCACCTGGAATATTTGTTAAAATGTTAATTTCTGGGCCCTCAAACCTATGGTCACAGCCCTTGGTGGGAGAGTCTTGGTAGTCTATATACTTTTTCACCAAATATCAGTTGATTCTTAGGAACACAGCTTTTTGAAAGTGAGGGGCTCAACACAATCAAATCAAGGTGGGCAGAGAAAGTTACCATAGATAAGAAATGTAGGAGAACAGCATTTTTCCTGAGTAGATGTCATATATTCAGAATGAAAATCAGAAGTCTGAGCTCCTTGTAAAATTTTTGAGATGCACTGATGCAGAATGTATACCAAACTCATGTGATTTCTTTCCACTATTTCCGTCCAGGCTATGTTCATTGGCAGGATGGTCTGGGTGGTGTGTATTCAAGGAAAGTACTGGAATGAAGTGCTTAGGAAGCCCAGAGTTAGTGTTGGAAGGTCAGGTTCATGGCTCAGGGCTATCTGTGCTCTATTTACAGAACTATAGAAACTGACGTGAGTGAATTGATGGGAAGTGAATTCTCGTGGTGACCATAACCTCGCTTATCTGCATTTAAAGAAATCCAGTTTTACTAAGAAATATGATGCGGAGATATTGAGAACAAGAATTTCTCTTACAGCCAAATTATTCTTTGTACTGAAAAAGCAGGCTTTTTCTAGGAGACTTCAACTAAATATCCCTGAAATTAGACCATATGCCATCCAGGAGTTATTTATTTTTGCCAGTCCTACTCTGTGGTTTATCTTGGGAATCTAAGGTTGTTTTTGGTTGTTTTGTATCAAGATGCTTTTAAGCTGATAACGCACTCCTGATCCCAACATACATCAAGTATGGTGATTTTATATGGAATAAGTTTAATATATATATTACTTTATGAGCATACCAATAGCCATAACTAATAGATGTTTAAAAAATCATCTTCATACCAATGTTTTGTTTTTCTTTTGTTTGATACACAATTTAAATTGTGGTGGCAGTGATACACGTTTTCTAATAATTCTGTACTAGATAGAGAGCCTGAGGCTTACAGAAATTAGCTTCTTATGCAGTTCATGCACTTGATGAGTAAGAGAGCTAGGCCTCTGTCCCAGCTCATGAGACCTGTAAGGTCCTTGCTATCCACTGTCCTCCACTGCCTACTGATTTCAAGTATTACATGAAGTTTGTAAAAATAACGAGCAGTATCCTATGATTCTAGCCCAGTGTAGAGACATTCCTAAAAACCTCATACAAAAGGAGCCAAAACTGATCATTTAAATTAGCATTATGACAGATTTTATCATAAGTATAAGCATCAGAGTCAGTTTATAGTGTAAAGTTAAATTATACTAAATTGGTTTTTTTAGAATGTGAATGATGGCTTCTCTATGCAGCCATAAAAAAGGATGAGCTTGTGTCCTTTGTAGGGACATGGATGCAGCTGGAAACCATCATTCTCAGCAAACTATCACAAGAACAGAAAACCAAACACCGCATGTTCTCACTCATAGGTGGGAACTGAACAATGAGATCATTTGGACTCGGGAAGGGGAACATTACACACCAGGGCCCATTATGCGGAGGGGAGAGGAGGGAGGGATGGCATTGGGAGTCATACCTGATGTAAATGACGAGTTGATGGGTGCTGACGAGTTGATGGGTGCAACACACCAACATGGCACAAGTATACATATGTAACAAACCTGCACGTTGTGCACATGTACCCTAGAACTTAAAGTATAATTTTAAAAAAAAGGAAAAAAATTTTTATTGTACTGTTTATAAACAGTTTTAATTAGATTTATTGCTGAAAGACATTGTCAAGGTAGTTGATGAGATCTGCTACTATTGATATGATTTGAAAATATATTGAAAAAATGTGGGCGGAGTGTCTCACACCATATTGCATATTATAGACTTTAATGAATATTTGTATTAAAAAGAGCTATCCTAAAGGAAGTTATATTTATACTTATTATTTTATAGTAACTTTTTTTTTTTGAGATGGAGTCTCGCTGTGTCACCCAGGCTGGAGTGCAGTGGCGCGATCTTGGCTCACTGCAACCTCTGCCTCCTGGGTTCAAGCGTTTCTCCTGCCTCAGCCTCCTGAGTAGCAGGGACTATAGGCGCATACAACCACGCCTGGCTAATTTTTGTATTTTTAGTAGTGACAGGGTTTCACCATGTTGGCCAGGATGGTCTTGATCTCCTGACCTCGTGATCCACCCGCCTTGGCCTCCCAAAGTGCTGGGATTACAGGCGCGAGCCACCATGCCCCGACCTATAATAAGGTTTGTTTTTTCGGGGTGTGTTTTTTTCTTTCTTTCTTTCTTTCTTTATTTATTTATTTATTTTTTTTTTTTTTTTGAGATGAGCTCTCACTGTTTGCCCAGGCTGGTCTCAAACTCGTGGGCTCAGGGGATCTCTTGCCTCAGCCTCCCAAAGTGCTAAGATTACTACTAAACACATGTGATTTCTTTCCATTATTTCAGTCCAGGCTATGTTCATTGGTAGGTTGGTCTGGGTGGTATATATTCAAGGAAGGTACTAGAATGAAGTGCTGAGGACAGAGTACAGAGGTAGTGCACCACCATTCCTGGCTTATAGCAACTTAGTTTCTCCATTTTAAAAAAATTTTTGGAGGGTAAATATATCCATTTCTTATTGTTTCATGGATTTTGTGAAATGGAGAAGACTAGATTTATCTTTGAAAAGTTAAAGGCCACATTTTTCACCAATATTTCATTATACTTATTAATCTCTATATAGAGTGGGAACACATGGGAGTTTTCTTCTTTTTAATTGTAAATTCCTAATGCATGGGCTGGTAAAGCCTAGTAGTAATTTTAATTTTATTTGTTATTAGATACTTGTAAAGGTGTTTTACTGAAGATACAATGTGCCTTGAGTCCTCTAAGTTCATTTTCTAAGATTTCAGTACAAGTGAAAATAAATTACATAACTTTGATTCTTAAATCATTAAATTTAACCAGGAAGATATTATGAAAGAAGACTGATATTCGTTATTTGATATTCTATGTTTTAGTATTACCCTAGCAGTTGGTAGATTTTTAAACTTGAATCTGGAAATATTAATGCTAATGTTATTAAAATAATTGAAACTTTTTAAGCTTTTAAACTTTTTCAAATGTCTCAACCTCTCATATTGATAATACGTTCTGGTGAATTCATTACTTGTTCTATATGTATGATCAAATGATATGGACAGTGCATTGTGTGAAAAACCCATGATACATTCAAGTGGGTGGTTTGCATTATATTTTTTGTCATAATTCACTGATTTTATTCTTTTTTAAGCTGACATTTGCGGCTTTTGTTTTTATAGGGCCGTTGCTCCAGGGAGAACTGCAAATATCTTCATCCACCCCCACATTTAAAAACGCAGTTGGAGATAAATGGACGCAATAACTTGATTCAGCAGAAGAACATGGCCATGTTGGCCCAGCAAATGCAACTAGCCAATGCCATGATGCCTGGTGCCCCATTACAACCCGTGGTAAGCATGTTTTCAGTCTTCACTCATTAAGTTTGTAATTCAGAGTGCTCAGTTTTAGTACTAAAGTGATTATTGCACCAGATGAATTGAACCCAGACAAGAATTTCAGTTGCCTTACCATTTTCTAGCAAAATTAAGTATCAGTCAAATGCTGGAACAATTTATACATTGTGTAGGTACTCATTTCTGGCCAGAGGACATGGACATTTACATTATAGCATTTGTTTTCCTCTAAATTTTTCTTCAAAATAAATCCCAAGACTGGCAGGTGTTAAAATGGTCTGTGTTACAGTGGTCATCTAACTCACTAGTATAGTCAATATACATTTTCAGCCACCTTTAGAGGTAATAATGATATTTAAAATTGGTATGTATGGTCTTTAATTTTGAGAATAGTTCTCCCTTTCCTTACTCCTTGAAAAGAATGTGTATAGTTCTTTTTCTTGAAAAGGCACCTTTCTTATTCTTCTGTAATTTAAGTTGAAATTATTTCATAGCTACAAATGCTAGGAGAATTCTGACAGTAGTAAATCAATATCATAGACTTGGAAGTCTCATTAAAGGAGAATTAATCAGGGGAGGCTGAAACTCTGAGGGCTTAAAGAGCTAAAGTTGAAAAACTGGGTGGTCACAGATATTTAATGTTTGCTGAGCAGTATATATGGGTGACTCTTGCTTTGAAACACACGTTTCTATTTAACTGTTTGGATTTCTGGAGTGTGTGTGTAATAAATGACTTTAATAATCTCTTCATATTTATTCATCAAAATGTAGAAGATTGTAAGAATTAGTGTTAGGTTGAAAAAGGTACTTTGACATTAATTGTGACATAGTAATTCTACATTTAAATTTAAATGCGTGTTGAAATTTGCAATGATCAGAATATATCTGCTAGTAATTTATGTCACTAGCTTATATGCAGTATTATGGGGTCATGGGAACGTGAAGACCCATGTTTTTCTGGGATGCTAACTGTAGCATGGTGCTAATTTTTTTCTAAGTGCATTCTAAAACCTGAACTCAATGTAATTATTATTCTCTTTTAGAACTCAATGCACCAATTATTCCAAAAGAGTAGGGGATTGCATTTCAAGGTGGGAGGATCTCCATATTACATGGGCAGTGATAGCAATGATCAGTTCTATACAGTTGAAGTGAGAGAATATAAGTAATTATGTGTCTGTTTTAACCTGATCTGTTTTTTCCCCCCATTATTGAGGGCTCAGTTAAAAATGAGATAACTTAAAGTTATTTTTTGTGACATCTACTAATTTCACATGCTTGTATTGGGATAGCATGAAGATTTCCACTTGGTTAAAAAAAAATAGCTATCACCATTCTCTGACAACATGTACGACAAAAGTCTCATTTGCACTTGGCTCTCACATACAGTTTCAAAGATCTGATAAGTCTTTGGGGTGGCTACCACCTTAGTTGCTCTAAGGCCTATCCTTGATGTGAAGATACTTTGTTCTACTTAAACATTTAAAGCATGCCTATCACCAGGCTGTACCCTCTCTGTTGACCGGGAGCACCTTTGAGATCAGCAAGTGTGGTTCTCAGATGGAAGAGGAGAACACTGGTCACCACATTAACTGACCTAGTCCTTGTGTCTGACTCTGAAGGCCATTCTAGGGTGTCATATGTGCAGTCCTGGGAAAAACTGTAAACAATATTTATGCTCTTTGAAATACTACTAACAAATATATTGTTTATGAGATCTCTAAATCACAGATTTCTGAAACCATCAGAACAATCATCATATTTTCTGATAGTTTTGTTAGAAAATTCTCTGCTTAGACAAATTATTTTTATTAGTTGTGAGCACATTCAGGCTTTATGTTAATTTTTCCTCATATGACTACATTTGAATGTGGAATTACCCTTCTGCTAAAGGTATCCTGAGATCATTGTCTAAAAATACACTTGATTCAGAGATGACTTTGTAATAAGTACAGAAATCATTTTAATTATTCAATTTTAAGGCATTTGGGACTTTAATGACTGTAGAGAAAGCTTTAGTACAGGAAATTTGCCTTCAGAACCCCACCTGAGACTTTTTTATCCTTTTTGTAGTCAGCCCTGTTTTGATGAGGGTAATGACATGGAGATTCAGAAATGAATGGAATGGTCATAATCAGCTACTTACTGGGAGTTTAATGTGGGCCTTACAAATAGGGATATTAACAGGACTAGAAGAAGCCAGGTGATTAATGTGGAAAAGGGTTGCCGCTCAAAGAGAATGGCCACTACTACAGATGACTGTTTGAAAACATGGCATTAACTTGGATCCAACCCAGGTAGTGGTCATATCAAAGAAGATAATACTATGAGCACTTCCATACCATCAGGAGTATTCAGAGTATCTGAGCAGTGACAAGACTTTTAGTCAAGTAGGTGACAGCATCTGACTTCTCTAGGGTCAGTCAGTTTAGCTCCCAAACCTAGGAGGAACAGGAGGGAGAGAGGGAGACAGCAAGGCCTAAGCAAACTTAGAAGCATCTAGTATTGTGCCTGGCATATAGCAGAGATCAATAATTACTTGATGAGTGAAAGAACAGATGAAGGTAGGAGTTTCTCAAACACCAGAAAAACAGGCAGAGATTCATGGTTGTTTACCTGCTCCGTAGTTCAAAGGAAGCATAACCAGCACCCAGAACACAAGCCCAGTTACAGAGGCTGCAACATAGAATGGGGAATAGAAGTGGACACGTATTAGCAGACTATTAGCAAAGGCAGCTAGAGGCTTGATGGCTACAAGAAATATGCCACTAAACTTGGGTTATTATGCAACCAAGTTTGGGTTTTCATTTTCTCATAAATTGTGAGAGACAAGGTCTATACATTTAATATCTTCAGAGCATGACACTAAGGGAATGCAGGTGTCTATAGGAAGGTTTCCCATTTTCATAGGCTTTGTGAGCTTTTATTGAAATGTACCAAGCCAAGAATCAGAAACCGGACTTAAAATGTTTGAGACAAATACAATACGTTAGGGACTTTTACAGTACTTGGCACTTTTTATATATTAAATCCTTACATACCATCCTTTAAAGTAGTAATGTTACCCTAAATTTAGAGATAGACTGAGAAGTTCAGAAGGGTTAAGAAATTTGCTCAGGTTACACAGCTAGTGAGTAGCAAGGCCAGGATTTTAACCACCCTGTTCTGCTTTTGGTATTCATGATGTGGTAGCACTAATTGGAGACACACCATTAGCCAACTCAGCGTCCTTGGTTGATTGATTAGATCTCTAACCTAGCTGGATGTGGTGGCTCACACCTGTAATCCCAGCACTTTGGGAGGCTGAGGCAGGAGGATCACTTGAGGCCAACAGTTCAAGACCAACCTGGGCAACATAGCAAGACCCCAACTCTACCAAAAAAAAAAAAAAAAAAGAAAAGAAGAAATAGCTGGGAGTGGTGGTACATGCTACTCATGCTACTCAGGAAGCTAAGGCCCGAGAATCACTTGAGCCCAGGTTGAGGCTTCAGTGAGTTATGATTGCACCACTGCGCTCCAGCGTGGGTGGCAGAATAAGACCCTGTCTCTAATAAAAAAAAAAAAAAAGAGCGAGATCTCTGACCATCTTCAACAAATAGTGAACAGTTTGAAATACATTATCTACAGGTTTTAACAATCTTATAATGTAAACATAATCTCATTTCATAAGATGAGAAAATAAGTAGTAGAAAATGAATGATTTAATCTGTGTCCACACAGATTAATAAATCTAATATTATAAATTATAGAATAATTGACATTCTGCTGTCATTTCTAAACCACTAATACAATGTAAAATGATCTTTTTTAAAAATCATATGTTCTTTGATGACAAATGGAAGGTCTATAGTGTTTAATTATTGAAATTTTAAAAAATAAAACTTCTGGAATTACCTGAGCAAGGTGGCCAAATAGGAGCAACTCTGCTCTACAGCTCCCAGCAAGATCAATGCAGAAGGCGGGTGATTTCTGAATTTCCAACTGAGGTACCCAGTTCATCTCATTGGGACTGGTTAAACAGTTGGTGCAGCCCACAGAGGCTAAGCAGAAGCACGGTAGGGTGTTGCCCCACCCGAGAAGTGCAAGGGGTCAGGGAATTCCCTTCCCTAGCCAAGGGAAGCCGTGAGGGACCCTGCTGTGAGGTATGGAGCTATCCAGCCCAGATACTACGCTTTTCCCACGGTCTTCGCAAACCGCAGACTAGGAGATTCCCTCAAGTGCCTACACCACCAGGACCCTGGCTTTCAAACACAAAACTGGGCAGCCATTTGGGCAGACACTGAGCTAGCTGCAGGAGTTTGTTTGTTTGTTTGTTTGTTTGTTTGTTTCATACCCTAGTGACTCCTGGAACGCCAGCGAGACAGAACTGTTCACTCCCCTGGAAAGAGGGCTAAAGTCAGGGAGCCAAGTGGTCTTGTTCAGCGGATCCCACCCCCATGGAGCGAAACAAGCTTAAGATCCTGCTGGCTTGAAATTCTCACTGCTAGCACAGCAGTGTGAAGTCGACCTGGGACTATCAAGCTTGGTAGGGGGAGGGACATCCACCATAATTGAGGCTTTAGTAGGTGGTTTCCCCTCACAGTGTAAACAGAGCCGCCAGGAAGTTTGAACAGGGTGTAGAAACCACCTCAGCACAGCAAAGCCACTGTAGCCAGACTGCCTCTGTAGATTCTTTCTCTCTGGGCAGGGCATCTCTGAAAGAAAGGCAGCAGCCCTAGTCAGCTGCTTGTAAATAAAACTCCCATCTCTCTGGGACAGAGCACCTGGGGGAAGGGGCAGCTGTGGGCACAGCTTCAGCAGACTTAAACTTTCTGCCTGACAGCTCTGAAGAGGGCAGCAGATCTCCTAGCACAGTGCTTGAACTCTGCTAAGGGACAGACTGCCTCCTCGAGTGGGCCCCTGATCCCTGTGCCTCCTGACTGGGAGACACCTCCCAGCAGGGATCGAAAGACACTTCATATAGGAGAGCTCCAGCTGGCATCTGGTGGGTGCCCCTCTGGGATGAAGCTTCCAGAGGAAGGAACAGGCAGCAATCTTTGCTGTTCTGCAGCCTCTGCTAGTGCTACTCAGGCAGACAGGGTCTGGAGTGGACCTCCAGCAAACTCCAGTAGACCTGCAGCAGAGGGTACTAACTGTTAGAAGGAAAACTAACAAATAGAAAGCAATAGCATCAACATCAACTAAAAGGACACCCACGCAAAATACCCATTCAAAGGTCGCCAACATCAAAGACCAAAGGTAGGTAAATCCACAAAGATGAGGAAAATCCAGCTCAAAAAGGCTGAAAATTCCAAAAAACGGTTTGCCTCTTCTCCTCCAAAGTATCACAACTCCTTGCCAGCAAGGGAACAAAACTGGACGGAAAATGAGTTTGATGAATTGACAGAAGTAGGCTTCAGAAGGTGTGTATTAACAAACTCCCCTGGGCTAAAGGGGCATGTTTTAACCCAATGCAAGGAAGTTAAGAACCTTGATAAAAGATTACGGGAGCTGCTAACTAGAATAACCACTTTAGAGAAGAGCATAAATGAGCTGATGGAGGTGAAAAACATAGCATGAGAACTTCGTGAAGCATACACAAGTATCAGTAGCTGAATCGATCAAGTGGAAGAAAGGATATCAGAGACTGAAAATCAACTTAATGAAATAAAGTGTGAAGACAAGATTAGAGAAAAAAGAATGCAAAGGAACGAACAAAGCCTCCAAGAAATATGGGACTGTGTGAAAAGACCAAACCTACGTTTGATTGGTGTACCTGAAAGTGATGGGGAGAATGGAACCAAGTTGGAAAACACACTTCAGGATACTATCCAGGAGAACTTCCCCGACCTAGCAAGACAGGCTGTTTGGGCAGACACTGAGCTAGCTGTAGGAGATTTTGTTCATACCCCAGTGGTGCCCGGAATGCCAACAGGACAGAACCATTCACTCCCCTGGAAAGGTGGCTGAAGCCAGGGAGTCGAGTGGTCTTGCTCAGTGGATCCTACCCCCATGGAGCCCAACAAGCTAAGATCCACTGGCTTCAAATTATCACTGCCAGCACAGCAGTCTGAAGTCAACCTGGAACTACAGAGCTTGGTAGGGGGAGGGCATTTGCCACAACTGAGGCTTGAGTACGTGGTTTTCCGCTAACAGTGTAAACAAAGCCACTGAGAAGTTCGAACTGGGTGCAGAAAATTCACATTCAGGAAATACAGAGAACAACACAAATATACTCCTCGAGAAGAGCAACCCCAAGACATATAATCGTCAGATTCACCAAGGTTTAAATGAAGAAAAAAAGGTTAAGGGCAGCCAGAGAGAAAGGTCAGGTTACCCACAGAGGGAAGCCCATCAGACTAACAGCAGATTTCTCTTCAGAAACCCTACAAGCCAGAAGAGAGTGGGGGCCAATATTCAACATTCTTAAAGAAAAGAATTTTCAATCCAGAATTTGATACCCAACCAAACTAAGCTTCATAACTGAAGGAGAAATAAAATCCTTTACAGACAAGTAAATGCTGAGGGATTTTGTCACCACCAGGCTTGCCTTACAAGAGCTCCTGAAGGAAGCACTGAATATGGAAAGGTAAAACTGGTACCAACCACTAAAAAATTACCAAAATGTAAACACTATCGACGTATGAAGAAACTGCATCAACTAATGGGCAAAATAACCAGCTAGCATCATAATGACAGGATCAAATTCACACATGACAATATTAACCTTATATGTAAACAGGCTAAATGCCTCAATTAAAAGACACAGACTGGCAAACTGGATGAAAAGTCAAGACCCATCAGTGTGCTGTATTCAGGAGACCCACCTTACGTACAGATACACAAAGTCTCAAAACAAAGCATGGAGAAATATTTAGTAAGCAAATGGAAAGCCAAAAAAAAAAAAGCAGGGATTGCAATCCTAGTCTCTGATAAAACAGACTTTAAACCAACCAAGATAAAAAAAGACGAAAGAAGAGCAGTACATACTAGTAAAGGGATCAATGCAACAAGAAGCGCTAACTATCCTAAACATATATATACACCCAGTACAGAAGTACCCAATTCATAAAGCAAGTTCTTACAGACCTACAAAGAGACAGACTGCCACACAATACTAATGGGAGACTAACACCCCACTGTCAATATTAGACAGATCAATGAGGCAGAAAATTAACAAGAATATTCAGGAATTGAACTCAGCTCTGGACCAAGCAGACTTAATAGACATCTATAGGACTCTCCACCCCAAATCAACAGAGTATACATTCTTCTTAGCACCACAAAGCACTTGCTCCAAAGTTGACCACATAATTGGAAGTAAAACACTCCTCAAAAGGTGCAAAAGAACAGAAATCATAAACAGTCTCTCAGACCACAGTGCAATCAAATTAGAACTGAGGATTAAGAAACCCACTCAAAACCATACAACCACATGGAAACTGAACAACCTGCTCCTAAATGACTACTGGGTAAATAATGAAATTAAGGCAGAAATAAATCAGTTCTTTGAAACCAATGAGAACAAAGACGCAATGTACCAGAATCTCTGGGACGCAGCTAAAGCGGTGTTTACAGGGAAATTTGTAGCACTGAATGCCCACATGAGAAAGCAGGAAAGATATAAAATCAACACCCTAACATCACAATTAAAAGAACGAGAGAAGCGAGAGCAAAGAAATTCAAAAGCTAGCAGAACACAAGAAATAAGATCAGAGCAGGGCTGAAGAATAGAGACACAAAAAACCCTTCAAAAAATCAATGAATCCAGGAGCTGGTTTTTTGAAAAGATTCACAAAATAGATAGACCACTAACCAGACTAATAAAGAAGAAAAGAGAAGACTCAAATAGACACAATATAAATGACAAAGGGGATATCACCACTGATCCCACAGAAATAAAAACTGCCATCAGAGAATACTATAAATACTTCTATGCAAATAAACTAGAAAATCTAGAAGAAATAGATAAATTCCTGGACACATACAGCCTCCCAAGACTAAACCAGGAAGAAGTCAAATCCCTGAGTAGACCAATAACAAGTGCTGAAATTGAGGCAGTAATTAATAGCCTATCAACCAAAAAAAAGCCAAGGACCAGACGGATTCACAGCCAAATTCTACCAGAGGTATAAAGAGGAGCTGGTACCATTCCTTCTGAAACTATTCCAAACAATAGAAAAAGAGGGACTCCTCCATCACCCATTTCACGAGGCCAGCATCATCCTGATGCCAAAAGCTGGCAGAGACACAACAAAAAAAGAAAATTTCAGGCCATATCCCTGATGAACATTGATGCGAAAATCCTCAATAAAATACCAGCAAACTGAATCTAGAGCACATTAAAAAACTTATCCACCATGATCAAGTCTGTTTCATCCCTGGGATGCAAGGCTGGTTCAACATGCAAACCAATAAACATAATCCATCACATAAACAGAACCAATGACAAAAACCACATGTTTATCTCAATAGATGCAGAAAGGTCTTTAATAAAATTCAACATCCCTTCATGCTAAAAATAATAAACTAGGTATTGATGGAATGTATCTCAAAATAATAAGAGCTATTTATGACAAACCCATAGCCAATATCATATTGAATGGGCAAAAGGTGGAAGCATTCCCTTTGAAAACTGGCACAAGATAAGGATGCCCTCTGTCACCACTCCTATTTAACATAGTATTGGAAGTTCTGACTGGGGCAATGAGGCAAGAGAAAGAAAGGGTATTCAGGTAAGAAGAGAAGAAGTCAAATTGTCTCTGTTTGCAGATGACATGATTGTATATTTATAAAATCCCATCGTCTCAGCCCCAAAACTCCTTGAGCTGATAAGCCATTTCAGCAAAGTCTCAGGATACAAAATTAATGTGCAAAAATCACAAGCATTCCTATACACCAATAATAGACAGAGAGCCAAATCATGAGTGAACTCCCATTCACAATTGCTACAAAGAGAATAAAATACCTAGGAATATAATTTGCAAGGGATATGAAGGACCTCTTCAGGGAGAACAACAAACCACTGCTCAAGGAACTAAGAGAGGACCCAAGCAAATGGAAAAACATTCCATGCACATGGATAGAAAGAATCAATATCACGAAAATGGACATACTGTCCAAAATAATTTATAGATTCAATGGTATTCCCATCAAGCTACCATTGACTTTCTACACAGAGTTAGAAAAAAAAAAAAAAAACTTTAAATTTCATATAGAACCAAAAAAGAGCCTGTATAGCCAAGACAATCCTAAGCAAAAAGAACAAAGCTGGAGGTATCACACTACCTGACTTCAAACTATACTACAAGGCTACAGTAACCAAAACAGCATAGTACTGGTACCAAAACAGATATATAGACCATTGGAACAGAATTGAAGCCTTAGAAATCACACCACACATCTACCACCATCTGATCTTCGATAAACCTAACAAAAACAGGCAATGGGGAAAGGATTCTATATTTAATACATGGTGTTGGGAAAACTGGCTAGCCATATGCAGAAAACTGAAACTGGACCCCTTCCTTGCACCTTATACAAAAATTAACTCAAGATGAATTAAAGACTTAAACGTAAGACCCAAGACCATAACAAGAAGACCAAGGCAATAGCATTCAGGACACAGGCATGGGCAAAGACTTGACGACTGAAACACCGAAAGCAACGGCAACAAAAGCCAAAAATGACAAATGGGATCTAATTAAACTAAAGAGCTTCTGCACAGCAAAGTAAACTATCATCAGAGTGAACAGGCAACCTACAGAATGGGAGAAAAATTTTGCAATCTCTCCATCTGACCAAGGGCTAATATTCAGAATTTACAAAGAGGTTACACAAATTTACAAGAAAAGAAAAAAAACCATCAACAAGTAGGCAAAAGACTTGAACAGACACTTCTCAAAAGAAGACATTTATGTGGCCAACAAATGTATGAAAAATCTCATCATCACTGGTCATTAGAGAAATGCAAATCAGGGTCCGGGCGTGGTGACTCATGCCTGTAATCCCAGCACTTTGGGAGGCCGAGGTGACCGAAATCGAGACCATCCTGGCTAACACAGTGAAACCCTGTCTCTACTAAAATTACAAAAAATTATCGAGGCATGGTGCCACGTACCTGTAGTCCCAGCTATTCAGGAGGCTGAGGCAAGAGAATTGCTTGAACCTGGGAGGCGGAGGTTGCAGTGACGCGAGATCGCACCACTGCACTCCAGCCTGGGTAACAGAGAGGCTCCATCTCAAAAAGAAAAAAAAAAAAAGAAATGCAAATCAAAACCACAATGAGATAGCATCTCATGCCAGTTAGAATGACGATCACTAAAAAGTCAGGAAACAACAGATGCTGATGAGGATGTGGAGAAATAGGAATGCTTTTACACTGTTGGTGGGTGTGTAAATTAGTTCAACCATTGTGGAAGACAGTGTGGTGATTCCTCAAGGATCTAGAACTAGAAATACCATTTGACCCAGCAATCCCATTACTGGGTATATACTCAAAGGATTATAAATCATGCTGCTGTAAAGACACATGCACACGTATGTTTATTGCAGCACAATTCACAACAGCAAAGACTTTGAACAAACCCAAATGCCCATCAATGATAGACTGGATAAAGAAAATGTGGCACATAATACACCATGGAATACTGTGCAGCCATAAGAAAGAATGAGTTCATATCCTTTGCAGGGACATGGATGAAACTGGGAACCATCATTCTCAGCAAACTAACGCAGGAACAGAAAACCAAACACGGCATGTTCTCACTCATAGGTGGGAGTTGAACAATGAACATATGGGCACAGGGAGGGGAACATCACACACTGACGCCTGTTGGGGGTTTGGGGGGTAAGGTAGGGGATAGCATTAGGAGAAATACCTAATGTAGATGACTGGTTGATGAGTGCAGCAAACCACCATGTCACATGTATACCCATGTAACCTGCACGTTCTGCATATGTATCCCAGAACTTTAATAAAAATAAAAAATAATCAAAAACATAAATAAAACTTCTGGAATCTTCTTCTGATTTATTATTTTTACTTTGTCACATACTGTCTGGTGCGGATTTTATGTAATGAAAAATTCCTACATAATTTTACCAAAAATAGGCTGTATATCGTGGCTTACAACCTGGAGGCCGCTGATAGATTTCTTCAGTTCATCCCAGCCAAGTGTCCTTCAGAAATTCTGTTGTTTCCAGGCTCTCTTCATTGCCCTCAAAGAGCTCTACATAAGCAGTGATTATAAAGAGCTTTGCATGATCTCTGGAATTTCTCTAGTAATGGCCTTTACCTGTGATCCCAAAGGTAGTCGTGGCTATCCATAATTTCTGATGGCAGCTATTCTTCGGGTACACAAATTCGGTGTCTCAAGATAAATAATTTGTGTAGAAATCCTGTGCATTTCATGAATTTTGAAATAGCCTAGGAATAGAGAAATTCAGTTTCTGGTTTTAGCTAATGTCTTGAGAGCTACTTTGCGGCTTCTGTCACCTAGATAGACTTTGCTGTCATGTCATGTTCCAAGCATTTGTTGCCAGTTGGATGCAGAATGCTTTGAAGTCATCACTTGTCACGCTTCCAGGAACACCTAGAATTCTTAAATAGTTCTTTGATTCTTTACTTTCCATTTTATCCAGGTAATGGTTGAGATAAGGCCACTTTATCCCAGAGTGTTTCTGGTAAAATGTTTCCATGTCAGTTTCTCTGAGTAGGCTTTCATCCATCCTGCTGTTCTTACTGCCTGTTTCCATTAAGGAGCCTGTGAATCCTCAAGCAGCCTGAGAGAATGGGCCCAGGATTTTAAGAACTAGGCCATGCCTGGTTGATACCTTTCTACTAGGAGGGCCAGAGTGTTCTTTATTTAAATGTTTGTTATTTCAGTAAAACTGGATTGAAGGATGAAGTGAAACTAAGAATGAAGGAGATACTCATTGATTTATCCAGTCACAAGTCAGTCTAGAGGCAAAGTTATAACAGTATCTCTTATTTTATTCCAGTCATTTGCTATCTTTTTTTTTTTTTTTTTTTAAGAGAGAGGGTCTGGCTTTGTCACCCAGCCTAGAATGCAGTGGTGCAGTCATAGCATACTGTAAGCTCACACTCCTGGACTCAAGTGATTCTCCTGCCTCAGCCTCATAAAGTGCTGGGATCATAGGCCAGACCCACTGTGCCTGGCCCTGCTTTCTTAGAAAAAAAGAACTTTATAATATGAATTTGTTGATACCTTCTGTTAGCTTTTGGCACTGTTTATATTCAAAATAGCTCACTGAGACTAGTTACAGGGTTATGCCTACCCAGAAACATGCTTTTGTATACCTTGATTATGTGTGTTTTTTTTAAAAAAGCACTTTATATTTTATTGCTTTATATACATACATATAATGTAGAAAAATATGACTTAAAGTTTGTGTTCTGTGGATTTCAGTGTATACTGATTACATATTTCTGTTACATATACTCCCTCCTTTTTTTTTTTATTCTCAAACATTGCAAAACAAACAGTGTTCACATGGTGTTTTAAGATAAATGTCAGCCCCTGTGATATTTGCAACATTATAACATGGTAACTACATTACTAAAGCTTAGAAAGCTTAATATAAAAAATTGCAAAACAAAAAGAATAAACTTTGAATAGGTATATTAGAGATAGTAATTATTAAATTTTGAGGTAAAGAAAGAAAATAACAATCACTTTTATTTCACATTCAAGTATATATTCTAAAGAATATTTAATGTGTTTGCTTGTTTCTATGACAGAGAAAAGCAGTTAGCAAATCCATTAGTATATATGTTAAGTAAATGTTTGTAGAGGATCTGTATAGATGCTAAACGCAGCACATAAATAACATGAACAAGACATAAGGCAAAAGTCTGCCCTCTAGGAGCATCCAGTCTTGTCAGACTAGAGGAGATACTCAGGTAAACCCATGCAGTGGTTTATGCTGCGTTCGAGTAATTAGGAGTTCATGGTAACAGAAGGTAAGAAAAACCCCTTCATAGTTAGAGATGTGGATGGATCAAGAGAAACTTACCCGAAGAGTCCTAATTCTTGAAGCACAATTAGGAATTAAACAGATTGGCTAGGCATGGGTAGCATTCAATGTGGAGGATAAACCATGTTTAAAAGAAAAGAGCCATAAGGGAACATGTATCCTTAGAGACCTTACGTACAATCAGAAAAGTGTACCTATATCTGTAGAAAACGACATAGTGTATGGAACTAGAATCACCTAGGAGCTCTAAAAAAATACTGCCACTTACCAGAGATTCTGACGAGTGAGGAGTGGCCAGGGCATTCACGGTTTAAAAGTCCTTTGGGTGATTTTAATGGACACCTGGTTCATTGTGTGAAAACCACTTTGTGAGAACCACTTGGAATCAGACACACCTGTGGTCACATCCTAGGCCTTCGATTCACTCATTTGTGTCTATAGACACATAATCTATATAGACCATAGGGAACTAAACAGATCTCTCCTGATCTCTACCCCTCAAAAAACACAACAGAAAAAAAAATTACCAAGGGAATTTATACTCTACTGTTGTAAGGATTAAATACAATAAATAGCACAGATAAAGCACTCAGCATGATGCTGACACACAATAAATAGGGAATTACTACTAATAATCATGTTTGCATAGCTAACTAGGGTCACAATATGACATTAACACTTTGATTTATAATGAAGTGTGATTACCTTAATGGAATCAATGTCCGATTTAAAACAAACAAGTGATTAACCCATAAGCAGCACCAGAATTAGTAAGTTTGTACTTTGTTTTTCTCTGGTGAGGGTGTTCGTTGGCAAAAGGCAATTATAAACCAAACTTTCTTATGTCTTCCAGGAACAGAGATACCTACAAATCATTATCACAAGAATATAGTCAGTATCAAATATACCAATTACATAGTTATATGTTATCCTTCAGAGAGAGAACAGGATGCCACTTGATAACAACATTGCATTAATACCTGTCTTTGAGATTCTGCTGAACCTCCTGCAGGATAGCTTTTGGAATAGAAAACTGGCAGTAGTGCAGGTCAAGTGCTTTCCTAATCTGATTAGGGCACTCTCTGATGGGGCTAGCAGTGACCTATCTTCAACATGGCACTCTTTGAAAAAACAGTATGACTAAAGTGATGTAACAAACTTACAAAAATTTAAAATAAATGAAGGAATGTTGCGTGTGTGTGTGTGTGTGTGTGTGTGTGTGTGTCTGTCTGTCTGTCTTTTGGAATCAAGTTTCAAAGTATAAAGCTAGTTATTGATTGTCTGCCTATTCAGCAAATAGCTCTGCTTATCGAAAGAGGGAACAATTTGAGATAATGCTTGCTGAATAGTTGATGTTTCACATTTTTAAAAGCTCCTACAGACTTTACTTGGGGACAGTGCCCTAAAATTGTACAGATTTGAATTTGCTCTGCTGAATTAAAGCAAAAGATCAATTCTCTTGCTGACTCTATAGAAACAACTCAGGAAAGATTATTGCCAGTTATTAAAGCAGTATTTTTACATAATAAAAGTATGATTCTGCCTGTAGTGTGCAACAGCTGCATTATATGCATTTTTAGATTTCCAGTGTATTTTATTTGATGAGATTTAAGAGAGCTGAGTTTTATTAGCCTCTGGTCGCATTTTATTAAAATAAAAATGCTTTTTCTTCCAAAAACATTTTTAAATTTGTCCTTTGCTTTTAAATAATTATAGTAGATTATGTACAGTAACATAAACATCTCAGTAACTTTCTGAAGTATACATTAAAAATGCACTATCTGGAAATACATGTTTATTCATAGTAAAAGAATGCAAAGAGGAATGATAATGAGTAGCTTCTGTTGTCCATTTGCTGAACTAGTCTGTTAGTCCCCTGACATAGACTCTTTTAGTCTTCTATGCTAAATTTCTTGTAATTCTTAAATGACTAATATAGAAATTAGGGTGCTGGTCTGGCTGGATTTTCATATGCAATCTGACAATGTATAACAAAGTACAAGTTTAACCTGAATATCCTTGAATAGAAATCCAAGTTCAACATATATTCACTATACAATCAATCCTTGTCCTGCTGCCACCTGGACAGAGAATGGACAGTGGCGCAGCATTAAGTCAGCTGTGGCTCCGGGAAGTGTTGGTGGACAGAGACTGCCCTGGGCCCTAGTTTCTGACAGCTTGTTGATTGTTAAAATCTGGAATGCACAGATAGTTCTTGTTGTCTGCAGGTTGCTGCTTTGTGCTGGGAGGGGTTGGGGATTAGAGGTGCTACTTGAGACCACTTCATCAGGCAAGAGCCATCGACCTGGCAGAGTAGCTAAACATGGCATTCAAACCAACGTGTTCAGAGGCATAATAATTTTAAGTTGAAATGGTATAATCTATATTGTATTGTTTCTTCTCAGTGAATCACATTAGGTATTGCATATTTTGGTTTTTCATATTTTTGTTAGTAAAAATGTATAGCTAAATGCAAAGAGTGCTTCCCAAGCAAGTTTTGAGGTCAACAGAAGAGTTCCCTAAGAAAGGCCTTCTTAACATTGACAGTATTGACTTTCGGGGCTGGATAATTCTTTGTTGCGAGGGGCTGTCTTATATGTTGTAGAACACTTAGCAGCATCCCTGGCTTCCATCCGTTATATGCAATAGTTCCCCTCCAGCTGTGATAACCAAAAATGTCTTTAGACATTGCCAGGTGTCTCCTGAGAGGCAAAACAACTCGGTTGAAAACCACTGCCCTAAGAAAAAGGGAACACTTGAAATTCATTTTATTTTTCTAAATATAGAATCAGTCAGGGCCAGAGTGAATAAAGGATATGTTTTACTTTTTAACGTATTTCTTTTGTACTATAAGAATTACATTTGTAATGTATGCCTTATATTGCAAAAAGTTTTGCTACAAAGCTCTCTTGAATGCTACATATATTCAGGGACCATGTAACTTCTTATTCCTATCAGATGGCAGAATTAGTTATTAATACATTATAATGTCTCTTTTATTCTAAAAAATGTTCTGTAATTCTGTTCATTACTACTGAGTAAAGAAAATAAATTGTTAAATATTACCTTAAAGAGGCTGGGCTCGGTGGCTCAGGCCTGTAATCTCAGCACTTTGGGAGGCCGAAGTGGGCGGATCATGAGGTCAGGAGATTGAGACCATCCTGGCTAACATGATGAAACCCCGTCTCTACTAAAAATACAAAAAATTAGCCAGGCATGGTGGCGGGTAGTCCCAGCTACTAGGGAGGCTGAGGCAGGAGAATGGCATGAACCCGGGAGGTGGAGCTTGCAGTGAGCCAAGATTGCACCACTGCACTCTAGCTGGGGCAACAGAGCAAGGCTCCGTCTCAAAAAAAAAAAAAAAAAAAAAAATTACCTTAAAGAACAGCATCCGTTTTGCCTACAAGCTTTTGTTTTTCAGAAACAAGCATTATTACATGAAGCATTAAACTTCGAGAACTAGAATTGAGAGTCTGTTAGGAAGTTAAAAATGTACTATCCATAAGATATGAAATTGTTTGTGTTCTGTTATACTTTAAACACTAGAAAAACAAATCGTTAGATTTCAGGTAAATTAATGCTATTCAAGAACAAATATATTTTATGATATGCAAGTTTGCATATCAACAAATAGAAACAATCCTTGTGTATCCATGAAAGCATTTCTGGAAGAAATTCTGTCTTGTAGCAGTTTATTCAGTTCTGCCATATGTATTTCCTTGACTAATCATGTAGCATTTCCTTAGTAGCAGTTCTACTTCAGACTTCACATTTTAGACGTGTTTTCCCTTAGTAAGGTATGATAGACTAGTGGAACATTTATAATTTCCCCCAGAAAAATCACCATCAAGTAAGTATACCAAACACTTTATCTTATGTGCTCAGAAGACAAGGTGTCATCATCACCTTTCCCAAACCCATGAGATTTATTTACAGCTTACATTGACTGTGAAACTCTTTTATCCCCTGGGAGTTCTACTGTATTTATTCCGGATCATAGGACACTTGCAACCTATTAACAGTGGTAAACAGGTCTTTCAAGTACATCTGACATAGCAATTACAAAATGTATTTCTTAGACAAATATCTAGAATTAAGTCAGGGCAAAGATGAAGATTAGGTGACCACAAGGAGTTTCTGCCTAGTTTATCTATTTTTCAAAAAAAAAAAAAAAAATTACAAGTATTATAGACCCCCCAGGTTCAAAATTCCAGTGAATAATTTAATGGATATTTTACCTGTTATATTTTAGAAAAACATTGATTTGATGAGTGCTTATTTAATAAAACAGCCTTACCCTAAATGATAGTAAATGAACACAGGATTAAAGGGAAGAAGGCAAGGGAGGAAGAATGGATAGATGGATGGAGGACAAATGGTAAATGAACACAGGATTAAAGGGAAGAAGGGAAGGAAGGAAGAGTTGATAGATGGATGGAGGACAAATGTATAATTAAGAATAATCAACTTTGAGCTGAGACCTGCTTGTTAAATTTTGCTTTTATTTTATTTTTCAGCCAATGTTTTCAGTTGCACCAAGCTTAGCCACCAATGCATCAGCAGCCTTTAATCCCTATCTGGGACCTGTTTCTCCAAGCCTGGTCCCAGCAGAGATCTTGCCGACTGCACCAATGTTGGTTACAGGGAATCCGGGTGTCCCTGTACCTGCAGCTGCTGCAGCTGCTGCACAGAAATTAATGCGAACAGACAGACTTGAGGTAGGAATGACTAGTTGGTGTCTTTATGTAATACATTCTAATTCTCCAAGTGTATTTTTTTGTTTGTTTGTGTTTCCATGGCCAAAAAGTTGTAAAAATTTTAAAACAGAGATTTTGGCTTAGGGTTTGGAACATTTTACTAGAGTATAGATATGCTGTATTTGATTAATGTAATGTTTATAAAGGCTACAACATCCATGTTTAGAATAGTGGATAAGAAGTTGGACCCTAAAGTCAGATTGCCTGGTTATATCACTGTACCTCAATTTCCTCATCTTTAAAACGGCACTTACCTCAAAGAGGGGAATATCTGGCACATAAGCAAATGCCTCCTGAGTGTTTGTTGTTGTTGCAACTATCAAGAATAACAAACGTTATCAATCACCTAAAAATTGTTCTCATAAAGATTTACAAATATTAGTGTCTGTAAAACATTTTACAATTTATTATTGCAAGTTTTCTCATAAGCTGTACAATATTTTGGTTGAAGTAGAAAGGAAACTTTGTTTATGAAGTGTGCTTTCATAAAAGTTTTTTGCATAATCCTCTTAAGTTCTAGAGTAAAGGATGATCAGATGCGTGGGCTCCGCTGTTGGTACATGAAAAAGATATTAAAGTTATAAATCTTACTTCAATGTCGTTGTTCAGAATTTCAACATGACTGTGAATTAATGAATTTGGTAAATTATAGATGTAGAGAAAAAGTGACAGCATCAAATGTACATTGAAGATACAAACCTGTCATTGAACCCACCTAAAGAATAAAATGACTTTTTCCTCTTTTCCCTGGTGAGGATGAGGTGATATATTTTTTTAACTTACATTTTAGGTTCAGGGGTACATGTGCAGGTTTTTATATAGGTAAACTTTATACCATTGGGGTTTGGTGTAGAGATTATTTCATCACCCAGGTAATAAGCACAATACCCAATAGGTATTTTTTTCTGATCCTCTCCCCCCTCCCACCAACCACCCTCAAATAGGCCCTAACATCTGCTGTTTCCCTCTTTGTGTCCATGAGGTCTCATCATTTAGCCCCCACTTACAAGTGAGAACATGTGGTATGTGGTTTCCTGTTTCTGTATTAGTTTGCTTCAGATAATGGCCTCCAGCTCAATCTATGTTGCTGCAAAGGACGTGATCTCATTCTTTTTTATGTCTGCATAGTATTCCACAGTGTATATATACCACATTTTCTTTATCCAGGCTACCATTGATGGACACTTAGGTTGATTCCATGTTTTTGCTGTTGTGAATAGTGCTGCAGTGAATATACACATGTGTGTCTTTATGGTAGAACGATTTATATTCCTTGGGTAAATACCCAGTAATGGGATTACTGGGTCAAATGATTTCTGTTTTTAGGTCTTTGAGGAATTGCCACACTGTTTTCCACAACGGTTGAATTAATTTGCACTCCCACCAGCAGTGTATAATTGTTTCTATTTCTTTGCAACCTTACCAACATTCATTATTTTCTGAGTTTTTAATAATAGACATTTTAACTGGCGTGAGATGGTATCTGGTGGTTTTGATTTGCATTTCTCTAATATTAGTGATAATGGACATTTTTCATATACTTATTGGCCACTTGTGTATCTTTCTTTGAAAAGCATCTGTTTATGTCCTTCACCCACTTTGTAATAGGGTTGTTTTTTGCTCATAAATTTAAGTTTCTTACAGATTCTAGATATTAGACCTTTGTGGAATACATAGTTTGTAAATATTTTCTCCCATTCTGTAGGCTGTTTATTCCGTTGATAGTTTCTTTTGCTGTGTAGAAGCTCTTTAGTTTAATTAGATACCATTTTTCCATTTTTATTTTTGTTGCGATTGCTTTTGGCATGTTTGTCATGAAATCTTTGCCAGGTCCTGTGTCAAGAATGGTATTTCCTATGTTACCTTTCAGGGGTTTTATAGTTTGGGGTTTTACACTTAAGCCTTTAATCCGTCTTGAGTTGATTTTTGTATATGGTGTAAAGAAGGGGTTCAGTTTCAATCTTCTGTGTATAGCTAGCCAGTTATCCTGGCACCATTTATTGAACAGGGAGTCCTTTCCTCATTGCTTGTTATTGTCAGCTTTGTTGGAGATCAAATAGTTATAGGTGTGCTGCATTATTTCTAGGCTCTCTATTCTGTTCCATTGGTCTGTGTGTCTTTTTTTGTACCAGTACCTTGTTTTGTTTACTGTAGCCTTGTACTATAGTTTGAAGTCAGGTAATGTGATGCCTCCAGCTTTGTTACTTTTGCTTAAGATTGTATTGGCTATTGGCCGTTCAAGCTCTTTTTTTATTTCATATGAATTTTTAAGTAGTTTTTTTTTTTTCTAATTCTGTGAAGAATGTCATTGGTAGTTTGACAAGGAATAACATGGAATGTATAACTTGCATTGAACAGTATGGCCATTTTAATGTTATGGATTCTTCCTATCCATGAGCATGGAAAGTTTTTCAATTTGTTACGTGTCATCCACGATTTCTTTGAGGGATGTTTTGTCATTCTCATTTTAGAGAGCTTTCACCTCCCTGCTTAACTGTTATTCCTAAGTATTTTATTCTTTTTGTGGCAATTGTGAATGGGAATGCACTCCTGATTTGGCTGTCTGCTTGGATGTTGTTGGTTTATGGGAATGCTACTCATTTTTATACATTGATTTTGTATCCTACAACTTTGCTGAAGTTGTTTATCAGATCAAGGAGCTTTTGGGCAGAGACTATGGGGTTTTCTAGATAAAGAAACAACTTGTCTGCCAACAGGGATAATTTGACTTCCTCTCTTCCTATTTGGATGCCTTTTATTTCCTCCTCCTGAAGATGAGGCAATACTTAGTGCTAATAAATTTTACTGAGAAAGTGGCAAAATGAGGCTGTTATATGAACATAATTGACTCAAATAATTTGTCAGTTTAGCAGGAATTTAGTTAATAAGCTGATTTATTATTTATTAACTTTTGTTGCATACATTACAAAGGCTCTGAAATTTTAGCGTATTGACAATCATATACCAGACACATGCATCAGAGCTTTAATGCTCAAAACAATCTTATCAGGAAGACACTATTATTAATTCTGTTTTACAGGGAAATGATTTTAGGGGAAGAGATGTGAAGCAACTTGTTCTTGCTAGGGAGATACACCTGATACACCTGGATTTTTGAGTGATTTGTCGTTACACAACTGTATTGCTTATTAATTAACTATTGCTGTTTGCAGATGGATTAAGAGGAAACTTAAATTTTTTTTAAATATCTGAAATTATTGGATGCTCAGCATGTGAAGCAGTTTTATTCCCCCAACCTTTCTAAAGCAAACCCTGAGTTCTTAATGCATAATTGTTGATTGATTAGTGGTAACCAAATAAGCAATCTGAGATGAACTTTAATGAATTAATTATTAATAGATGATATTCAAAAAAAATGGTTATAACTCTACTAAACCAATCCTCCCACATTCACAATTTTAAGTAGTTTGTTACTGTTTATATTTTGTAGTGCTTAATTGAAATGAAGACTTTTGTCTTTGGGTTTTTTTCTTTTTGTGAGGAGCTACTTATTGTATTTTGTCTGTTTTCTTTTGCTATAGTCAGTACACATGGCTACCACTGCATCAACTGTGATTTGCCTTTTATCTGAATCCTGCTTCTCTAAATGCTTGATTGTAGTGCAGCTTCCTGTCTTATTCTTGTTAACAAGATCAGATCCAGTGTCACAGTTCCAACCTGTTAGGATACTGCAGCGTGAAGCTCTGAGGCGCATCTTGCTGCTCTGTGCTTGTGATTTTAGACAATCCTATCTGCACGTTATTTCTTCGCATGCCAATTGCATCACGTATCGAAGTCTAAAAGACATGGCAATAAATGCACCTACTTATTTATTAATTGATCAAATGTTTGGTCATTTGGTATTTAAATGCATACTCTACTTCTTCCTTATGAAATTCTGAAGCATATATTTGAATTTTGAGTTCCTTCTGAGGTAAAAAAATTTTTGGAATCAGTTAAACTATTGACCAGTTCTTCTGGCCACTTCTTTCTGTCTTTTTACTGCAACTTGTTAGACAATAAGGAAATTTAAAATACCATAGATTGTTAGCCTTCTGGTTCTTATATAATTGCTTAAAACTGACATCTTTACAGCACCCAGTGTGATACTACAGAAAAAAAAAAATGTTAAATTGGAAAACAGGAATTCAAGAATTACTACATGTGATATTGCTAATTAGGTGAGCCAGCTTGGATCAGGATGCTCTTATTCTCTGGGTTTCATATTCCTCACATGTAAAGTTAGGGGGTTGCACCCCATAATCTCTAAGGTCACTTCCAATTAGAACATTCTAGGGACATTTAGGTCATTTTCTTGTTTTTAACACCAGCCACAAGCTATTGAAACATTTATTTTTAAAAATTATATACATATACATACAACATGAGATTTATATCAATATTCATATTATCCTTTCTTTATTGGCTTTTAAAAGACTTTGTTGCCAAGTACTTCCTGTACTCCAAAATTCATACTTTTTTTTTTTTTTTTTTTTTGACACAAAGTCTCACTCTGTTGCCCAGGCTGGAGTGCAGTGGCAGGATCTCAGCTCACTGCAACCTCCACTTCCCAGGTTCAAGCAATTCTCCTGCCTCAGCCTCCTGAGTAGCTGAGATTATAGATGTGTGCCACCATGCCCGGCTAATTTTTGTATTTTCAGTGGAAACGGGGTTTCACCATGTTCGCCAGGCTGGTCTCAGCAATTTCTCTCCATGATTATGTTAAGAAATTATTCAAATCTATAGATTCTAGAAAAGACTGAGTTTTTTTAGCCATACCCCTGTTTTACTACAAAGAGTTAGTAATTGGAGAAATCATTGTTTGACTTACTTTCAAGATGCACAGTAATTTTTTATGGTGCCAAAAGAATTCATGAATGCATTCATTCTCTCATTTACTCAACAATATTCAGTAGAAAACTGTTGAAAGTATTTTAAGTAGAAGATGTGAGGAATGTCTTTGAAACCCTTTAATTCCTGTCTTATCAATGACAAGAAAAGATCCACATGAGAATAGTGCCCAAACTCATAACTGATGCCCAATAACTTGTTAAATGAATGGATAAATGAGTCAGTCAACCAGTTACTCAGGTGATTAAACACAGAAAGATACATTCCCTTATTCAGGGCTCAGGGTAACCCCACAGAGGTACTAAAATATGAAAAATGTTTATCATGTGTTACCATTCTCCTTGAAAACATGTTTACATTTTGAGCAATTCAGCTATAAAATATGGCATCTTGATTATGCGCCTAGATCTAAAGCAGTGGTTTTCATACTTTAATGAGATTAGAATCACTTGGGGTGATTGTTAAAAATGTAGGGCCTCATCCCCAAAGACTGATTCAGTAGATCTGCGATGGGGTTTGGTAATATTTTTCACAGATCTGCCAGGTGACTCTAAATGCAAATAGCTATAAACACATGCACTAAAAGATACTAGCATCTCTTATTTAGGCTTCAACTTTTCATCATTTATTTAATGTATTTGTAAATGATGTAGCTTTTTGTGAACCTTAATTAAAAATCCATCTCTCCAATAAGTTGATGAGAACACTGTGCACAGCATAGTGAAATACTTTAGATAAACAATGATGATTATTAAGGTAATTTATATTACATAGGAGTAATCAAATAAAAACCAGGGGACATGTATTTCAGATACTTATGAAAACATTAGATTGACATTTGGTTAACTGCACCATTTTTACATCAGCAGTCTATATGAGAAAAATATAAGTATTCCAGGAAAGGTGGACAAACAACGGTTTCTGATAGTTTCAGTTTGTGTTTGCTTGTCTTAAAATAAATTATTCTTGGCTGAAAGTTTTATTCTGTGAGGTAATCATTACACGAGTTTCTAATTCAGGCCACTAATGGTTGTATGTTTCTATTACTTCCACAGAAGAATCTAATAACCCTTTTCATATAGGCAGAAAAACATATAATACCCATTGACTACAAAAAATAGAACATTTAAAGCCAAATGAGGATTAGAATGACAGTGAAAAGCATGCCTAGGTTGGGATTATTTAGGTGTTTAGTGGATTTAACATGATGGAATAAAAGACTTTCTATTCAGAAAAGATTAGGAAAGAAGATGCTTTTAATAATGTAGGAAAGTCTTATTGGTAGGATTATTTTAATTTTGCATTTTTTAGAGGATGTTTGGCTACTGCTTTTGTGATTTCTTTTTAATATCTCCGGAAAGTTCCCAAGAAACCTTAAGAGTTTTGCACATAGAGGTTTATGTAGGTTGTTTTTTTAAATCTGTAATAAACTTTAGAATGACTCTTAAAAATGTAGTAACGTCTTCATTTAAACAATTTAATACACTATGGCTCTGTCAGTTATTAATCTCTGTGATTAGAGTTTTGATGTGGTGTAGAGTTATAAGTTGCTTAAACTGTAGTAATTGCTGGATTAAGAACAGTGGTTCACACCTGCAGTCCCAGCTACTTGAAAGACTTAGGTGGGGGGATCACTTGAGCAGGGAGGTTGAGGCTGCAGTGAACTGAGATTGCGCCACTGCAGTCTATCCTGAGTGACAGAGGGAGACCCTATCTCAAATAACAATAATAATATAAATTAAATAAGGTAATGGCTAACTTGGTGTATTGACAAGCTTGTTTCAAAGTTGTGTCCATTTTCCTGTCCTGTTGGGTTTGCATAGTCATTCATGGGAATTAATAAATGACAACGTGGAAGTGGACTTAATGGTTCTGTCGTTGGTCATTCCTGTTCAGATTTTATGTTTTTATGTGAGATCAAGTGGTAGATTCTTAGTTCCATTACCTATAGAAGTATGCTTGTGTTTTCTGGCCCTAATAGTAATGATGGAGTCTGCCTTTTAGACTTCAAAGAATGCTCCCATTTGATCCTAACAGAAATACTATGAGATAGTTAAAGTAGATGTCTTTTTCTTGATTTTTTTTGGAAGGAGAAAAATTGATCAAATATATACAGTTATTGAATAACCAACTGTATTAGTCCATTTTCGTGCTGCTGGTAAAGACATACCCAAGACTGGGCAATTTACAAAAAGAAAGAGGTTTATTGGACTTACAGTTTCACATGGCTAGGCACAGGCAAACCATATCACCAACTGAAACTAGAAATCACATCATCTGATATTTATCTAGGGATTTTAATTGTACAATAAATTGACTACAGTTATATTTACCTAATTACCAGAATTATGAGGATTACAAAGTGGATATTTTAATCCTTTTAAAATGAAGATAGAGATAATTTCTTTAATATTATAAACTCATGATCAATAATGTTGTGAACCCTTTGATCAAAGTGATTGATCAAAGTGATTATCCAGGATTACTTTTTAAAGTAATACTTAGAAAAATTTAGCTTGTTAGTTCCAACTTAATAGAAAGTGAAGTCCATGCTGCTTATTGGTGAACATGTGGCTATATGTCTTTGAATATGTTTCTTAATATTGGCCATTAACTATTAAATTGACTTCTCAAAATGTTAAAATGGACGAAGTCCCTTTTCTTCTTATAATTAGCTTTCTATTCCTGCTTTTGATTGTTATTCTCCAAGATGACTGAGTTAATTATACAAATATGGTGAGCACAAAACATATTACTTCAAAGGGATATCTCCTTAAAGAACATGCAAATGACTCTCCAGTTTTGAGTAAATTCGAATATTGACATTAATCTCCTTAGAATCCCAGTGCTTTAACTTGCAGAGCATTGCTGAATTTAATACTACTTATAAAACTTATTATTTTGACCATTTTGAAATATGTTTTTCATGTATTAAAAAATTAGAGATCAAATGACAGGATTATTCTTATTATCCAGATTTGTATGATGTGTTATAAGCTGTGCATTATTTTATTCAGTATTCATGACCTTTTAAATAGATGTTAATAGTGTTTTCATTATGAAGATTCCATAGCTAGTAAAGTGATAGGAACTGGAACTCATAATTTCTGACTACAAACCCTATTGTCTGTCTACTATATTACTGCTATTTAGTTAACAAAAGAAGGTTTATTTAGAATTAATTTACATTTTCTTAGGAAATCTTCCTATGTTTTCTTTTGGTTATTTAAAGTTTATAATTATTCCATAGATATTTTTCTGGAAATAGAATTTAGAACTTAAATGTTTTCATTGAATATCTTCATTGGCAAATCTTGCCTTAGTACTTGTAGAGTAAAAGGCTCATGTTGAATCACATTACATGTGTAGCTAAATAGATTTTATTATTTTAATGTAGGTTTGAAAGCCATTTATCGAACATTTTTTTTTTCTTTGGAGACAGTGTCTTGTTCTGTCACCCAGGCTGGAGTGCAGTGGCATGATCTTAGCTCACTGCAACCTCCGCCTCTCAGGTTCAAGCGATTCTCCTGCCTCAGTCTACTGAGTAGCTAGGATTACAGTCGCCTGCCACCATGCCCAGCTAATTTTTGTATTTTTAGTGGAGATGGGGTTTCACCATGTTGGCCAGGCTGGTTTCAAACTCCTGTCCTCAAGTGATCCACCCACCTTAGCATCCCAAAGTACTGAGATTACCAGCTTGAGCCACCACGCCCAGTCACAAAATATTTTTATATGTTGACCCAGTACATATACATGTACAGATAAATCTGTATATTTATCTGCCAAAAATGAAAAATGCCTATAGTCATGGATAAATTATTTGAATATTATTTGTAATATGGAAATACTGGAAATTATCTAGATATCCTCCGAAAGAATTACCTGTATTTTGTACACTATTTGATGAAATTTGATGCAGCCATCCAAAGTGATCACTCTGGAAATTATTTAGCAAAATGAGAAAATGCTTATGCTGCATCGTTGAGCATAAAAGGTCACCAAATAATAGCTATACTATACAGTTTTTTAAAATGTGTGTATACATACAGAAGACTGGATGAGAAGAGAAAAATGAGCCACAATGTTGTTAGAATTTTCAGATTTAATTTTACATTCTGTGTTTCAAATTCTCTATGATAAATGTCATAATTTCTTATCCTGTTTTTAATTATGAGATTAAATTTGTTGAATTTATATAATTTGTCAATTATAATTTGCTAATGTAGTACTATGTCTAAGACATTTATTTTGGGGATCAGCATAAAGTGTCCTTGAGTTTATCAGAGAAACCAGATCAAACCCATACTGAGCAACCAAGGGATAGATCCCATTTTATTGATGATGTCTATTAGGAAAAATGTGTTTTAGAAGCTTTGGGAAGTTCATGTTCCCATAGTTACCCCACAATTCAGATGCACATCTAATGGTTGGTAAATTTCCAGTCCCTCTGGCCTGTACCTCTCACCAGTACAAGTTTTCACAAGAGATTTTCTCTTCTTTATTTTTTCAAAGGCAAGAATAATGTGAGAGTAGCTATTACAGTATGTTTCTTTTGTCCCATTTCTTACATCAGGAAAAACCATAAACTGCAAAAAAATAAAAATATGAAAGAGTCAAACATGCATATTATGCAAAAGCAGTTGACTAAGTTTAACCTCAAAAAAGGTTGGTTTTATGACACATTCTGAGCTAATTCTTAGTTATTAACTCTGCTTAAATATTTGTAGAATTCTTTCTAAATGTCTCACAAGAGAGTAAAGAATGTGAGATTATAATAAACCAATCCTTAACCTGTAGAACCCCACCCCCTGCACACACATGCAAATATATATACACAGAACCTAAATAACTTCAGGACTTCTTTATTGTTAATGTGGGAAAGAATAAACTACATAGGAAAAATAGAGTGTTAGTTCCCTGCTGCCAGTTCATTTTGAGCATATTCAAGAAAGCAGGAATTACTGAGGAGCAAACAGCAGCTGAGAGAGATCACTTATAGACCTTCTGCGAGTTTCCTGTTTGGTGATGCCTGCATTGACATAGATTTGCTTAAACAGAAAAGTAGCCCTGTTGTTTATGCAGTAGTGTATATTTAGCATACACACACACACATACACGCACACACGCACACACACACGCACACACACACGCACACACACACACACGCACACACGCACACACACGCACACACATAAAGCTTTTTATCATTATTTAAGGTAGGCACTATACTCTTCCTGAGTGTAGTGATGAGCCTCACATACAGTAAATTTTGATTAGGTACTGGGTACTGTTTTAGCAAGCTCCATAGCTGATGCTAATGTTCAGCCAGAGAGGAGGATAATTATTCTGGGTAACAGCTTGATCATTTTTGCTTTCTAAGTTATAAATCTTGGTAATAAATTTTTTGGTGTGTTCAATAAGATAAATACACTAAAAAAAAAAAAACCCAGAATCTTGAATAACTTTTAAAGTCGTTTTTGTGTTCTTTATAACTCTTGAGTGTGGTGATGAATGACACTGGCTCATTGTATGTATTTGGAACACGAAACTTTAGCTAGCTTGAGGTTTCCAAGTAGTGCAAGATATCATTTATAATGCTCTTTTTTAAGATGTAGCGTGGTACAGATTATAGTATCTCTTTCTTTAAGAAGCACTTTCCTCAGTAATAGGATATGAATATAATATGGGGAAAACACCCAAATTTAAATACAATCATTTTATTTATGTAAATCCAAGAAAACCTTTGCTTCCTAAGTTATTGCAGGGTTACAGTTTCTCTTTCTTGCTTAACTTCAAGATAAAGTGCTTAATATCTGCGTTTGCTATTTGTGAAAAGATACTTTTGAACAGTTAAAAACTGTTTTCTTGAAGCTTGAAGGAAGAGCAGGAAAATATTAAAAGGACATTCTGTGTTTTAGATGGCCCTCTTGTGGTAAAAGGGTCAAAATATCCCGAATGAAGACTGCTTTTAAATAGTAAGAGTCAAAATTGCGCAGATGAATGAGAAATAATGTTTTCGCCTTTTCCCTAAGATCTCGGTGGCAAAATTAACAGAATTGTCAAATGTAAAACAAACAGACATAACAAAACCAATCTTTTTTTACTGCTTTATATAGCTACCAAGTGAATCTCTGAAGATCAAAAAATAACTCCCGGAAACATTTTCATAAAAAGCTATCAGATTTGATTTTGTATATTTTTCACTTGGAAATAATTTTATATTTACACAAAAGTTGCAAAAATAGACCCAAGAGTTTCTGTCTACCCTTCACTGACCTGAATATTAATATCTTGCGTAACTGTGAAATCTCTCCTAAGACCAGAAAAATTAACATTGATATACTGCTGTTCAACCAATCTACAGACTTCAATCAAATTTTACCAGTTGTCCTCCCAATATTCTTTCTGTGACTCCAGGATCCTCCAGCTTGTGATAGTATCTCAGTCTGTCTTGCATGACCTTGACACTTTGGAAGAGTAGTAGTCGGTTATCAAGTAAAATATCTTTCCATTCACTTCGTCTGATGTTTCATCTTGATTAAATTCAGGCAGTAATACATCTGCTGTGATTGTGTGCCCTTCTCATTGTATCGTATCAATAGGTACACAGTGTCACTATGTCTCATTATTGGTGGTATTAATTTTGATCACTTGGTTAAAGCGATGTTTGCCATGTTTCTTTACTGTGAGGTTATTATTTTCCCTTTGCAATTCATAAGTATATCAACACCATTTCAGATTGTATTTTTACCATAATTAATATTATACCTGTATTTTCTTATGGGCATTTATACTGAAATGGAGTTATAATTTGTAACTAAACTAGGAAATGCTGAAGTTACTTTGTTGCCTTGTTTGAAAATCATTTTTCCCCTTTCATCTGTAGCCTTCTATCACCAGTCTTGCACTTTAAGTTAAAATCTTCAGAAAGCTTCTTCTTGTTCATGTTGACTAAACCTCATGTACTTAATGACCTCAATAGGTATGTCGAGAGTACCAACGTGGCAATTGCAACAGAGGAGAAAATGATTGTCGGTTTGCTCATCCTGCTGACAGCACAATGATTGACACCAATGACAACACAGTCACTGTGTGTATGGATTACATCAAAGGGAGATGCTCTCGGGAAAAGTGCAAATACTTTCATCCCCCTGCACATTTGCAAGCCAAGATCAAGGCTGCCCAATACCAGGTCAACCAGGCTGCAGCTGCACAGGCTGCAGCCACTGCAGCTGCCATGGTGAGTAGAGATATCAGCTCTCTCCTTGTTAGCAGTCAGAAAAGCAAAGTGAGCAACTCTATCTGACTACAAGCTATTCATTTATTAACCTTTTTTAAAATAAAATTGCTGAAGATATGTTTGTTCAGGTATCCCAGACAATATATAAAGAAGTTACTTTCACAGAAGTGAGGGTAACTCCTCAAATGGTTCAGATTGCTCCTACCCTTGGCCTAACTCTTAATCTGTCTTATTCTGGATGTAGGGTTTCTGAAATCTCTGCTTTGTAAAGAACCACCTGTCTCCTTTTCAATTTAACGATATTGCCATTTTCGGTCTTCTTATTTCTGTGTGCCATCTAATCAGCCATTGTTTTCCTTTGGTGTGTTCTTTTGCACATCAAGGCTCTTCTTCACATATATCTTGCTTTTAACAATAACATGATCTGGAACTATTTAGGAGAATTGTTCAACAAAATTGTTCTTAGAATTAGCTACAGGATTTTGAGTAGTATACTCTCTAGATTGTCTGAAATAATATTGTGGCATAAACAAAATAGTAACACTAGAGAAGCTTGACTATGCCATTATATAGAAAGGAGAGAGACAGCAGTACTCAAAGAGTTAGAAACTGGATCATTAAGAATAGCTACTAAACTATATTCTCAAGGTAAATTTTAATGTGATCTAGTAGCTGATTTTAATGAGCCCATTCTTTGTTCTTTGCTTAGCTGTTTTAATGTTGTCATTTTTTACATAAATATGTGACTTAAATCAATGAAATACTCATTTTAAAAGTTACTGTGTAGTATTTCATAACAGTGATATTAATCATGAGAGAGATCTTTTCTGTGTTTGTTTATGGATACTTGAGCAAAAATACAGAAGGCAGACTCTCTCCTCCTCTCTTCCTTTCACTCTTTTTTTTTCTGTTAGAGTATCTTGTTTGTAATTAACTACAAAGAGGAGTTATCCTCCCAATAACAACTCAGTAGTGCCTTTATTGTGCATGCTTAGTCTTGTTATTCGTTGTATATGGCATTCCGATGATTTGTTTTTTTATTTGTTTTTTCTCACCTACCCAAAAATGCACTGCTGCCCCCATGATGCACCTCTGCTTGCTGTTTATGTTAATGCGCTTGAACCCCACTGGCCCATTGCCATCATGTGCTCGCTGCCTGCTAATTAAGACTCAGTCGGCTGTCAAATCACTGAAGCGACCCCTCGAGGCAACCTTTGACCTGGTACTATGACCTTTCACCTTTTAGCTTGGCATGTAGCTTTATTGTAGATACAAGTTTTTTTTTTTTAAATCAACTTTAAAATATATATCCTTTTTTCTGTTATAGAGTTATAAAGTACAATGAAAAAACTGAGTGTGGTTTCCTGACAAAATTAGTAGAAAGACTATAATCTAAGTACATAGATGGATGTCATACAATAAAAGATTCTGAAAGCCCAGCAGCCCACATTCAGTTTAACTACATTGTAGAATCTTCTAAAGAAATAGTTGGAGAATATAAAGAGTGTATTTTTGACTGTATATTTATGTACCTGTTTGGTTAGCATGGCTTTAGTGGTAGAATTATTTACATTTTAATATTTATAGTTCAGTATTTAAGGAAAAAAACTTGCATGCTCTGGGACATTTGCATGTCTAGGTAGATCTGGGGGGAGGAGCAGTGGGTTAGTTTTTATTTTATCTGTTTCAGTCACTCTGTACAATTAACTATTAACATTGCTTATACTTGTCAATCCTCATGGAGCTCGCAGTGTGGCTTTTCCTCTTTTCCCAATTCAATGGCTTCTCATAGAAAGCCTGAAGCATTATGGGACCTAAAGCACTTTAACACATTATAACATGTGCTCTTGTACTAGTGAGATTTTGTTTTGGACAAAAATAATGCTTCCTTTAAAGCTTTTATCTTGCTTTTTTTTTTTTTCTTTAATTTTTTATTCATTGGATTTTTTCCCTCGGGTAGTTAAGTGCTCCGCTGCTTGCTTGCTCATGCTTCCTAACAATTTTAGCCTTCGACTGATTTTTCTTTTTTCTTTTTCTCTTTTTACTGGTATTTGTTTTTTATACTCATTCACTAAACAGGGAATTCCTCAAGCTGTACTTCCCCCATTACCAAAGAGGCCTGCTCTTGAAAAAACCAACGGTGCCACCGCAGTCTTTAACACTGGTATTTTCCAATACCAACAGGCTCTAGCCAACATGCAGTTACAACAGCATACAGCGTTTCTCCCACCAGGTAAGGGGTGGGGTTTCTTAATAAATGAATCTGATGATCTACAGAGAGTCCTACTGTTAGAGCAGATAAACCACACCCCAAGTTTGTTTGTAATTATAGATGAGGTGTCAGGTAAGGTGGTCAATGATGGAAACTTATCTGAGGTGTCTCATGTGGTTTTCCTTAAAAAGTAAGGATTTTAGCTTAACGAAATATGGATTAAGGATCAGTGGTATTTTATACATTTATATGTGTTTGTGTAATTTGGAAATGAAATATAGTTCTCTTGTTTTTCTCTTTCCTCCACACTGTTATATGTCTGTCAAGCTATTTTATGATACTTTCTTGCTGTAAGACCCCTTTGCCTTCATTATCCCATAGAGTTAATTTAAATTATATAAAACAACACTTTCAGTTTTGATTTTTATTTTTCAGCCTTTTCGTTTTCAAGGTCAAGAATGAAAAAAAACTATGTGTTCTAGAGCTCTTAAAAAGGGCATCAATCTTAGTGGCATCAATCAGTACACTGTTTAAAATTTTGACTGTTCCTAAGCTAATATTGAAAGAGCCCTAAGTGCTCCTCAATGTTTAATTTATTATGGAGTTCTACATTTGTGGTTTCAGCTTATTTTCAATTTGGTAATGTATACATAATCTAGAATTATTCACACAAATTGCAAAGTTTAAAACACAGACTAGCTACTCATTTAATTACCTGGAAATTTACTCTTTTTATTCACTCTGAATTTATTTCAGAAAATACATATAAACTTATTATTATCTGGAATTTTACTAACCAGAAACTCTAATCTCACTTTCCTCTTTATCGCTTCACTCTTATTTTGAGAATACCATGGTAAAAGACTTACTTAATAAAATATTTTATTAATTAAATTAATGATTAGATATATATGTCAAAAATCCAGCTCCCAATTTTATATTAGACTATATTGGCAGTATTTACAGTGTATTAGGTTCATAATGCTGTGAGAGAATGTGAATTTGTTTTTGATTCATGAACAAAAGAATAAATTATATGAGTTTTTAATACTAACCATAACTTTTTATGTAGTACATCTTTGAAAATCAGTCATCCATATGTAAAATAAACATGAGGTAACAGTTAACTAGAATATTCCACTAGCTGAAATAGCCAGTGCCCCAGACACATGGATAAAATGATATTTGTACTCATGAAATAGTATCTTTCAAATTGCAGTTTGTTCATATTAGAACAAAAATTAAATCATTTTGACCTGTAGTCTCACATTTCTCTTATGTTTTGTAATATTATAACTTTCTTCTCAACATGTATAGTTTTTCAGAAATTAATCTTTTTGCTCTTGTGCAAGTTGCTGTGTCCCCAGATTTTCACTGCCCCCAACAAATAATCCATCAGTTTTTCTGTAGTCAGATGAGCAAAGTTTCAAGGGATTATATGTAGCTATCATAATCTCTTTGAAGAAATTAAATCTTATTTTTGTCAGTTTATTTTATTGGCTAAAACATTACCATGAGAAATGACAGTTTCAGCTAGACCAATGGTAGTGAGTTATCTCAGTTGATTGTTCACAGTCAGTTACAGATTGAACTTCTCGTTCTACTCATTCCCCTCTTCTCACTACTGTACTTGGCTAGTCTTAAAAAATATGATAGTTTCTCTATTAAAGTCTGAAAAACAAATCTATGCTATTTAAAGAAAGCTGAAATTATTTTATCAAATAGGTTTCATGTTAGTTTTTTCAACAACACTCAAATGACTATAGTTTTTTTTTTCTAAATAAGTATAACCATCAGTTGCATGGTATGATGACCCTTACTGATGACACTAGTGTCTCCCTAGAATAGGTTTTTGATGACCCTTACTTGTGACACTGGTGTCTCCCTAGAATCGCTTTTTGTCTGTGGATAGAGCCAAAGATGCTAGGTAAAGTTCAAATTAGAGAAAATAAACTCATTCATAAATCAGAATCAAACTTGTCTCTCTGTGCTAGGGTAAGCGTTGCTAATTTAAATAAAATCTGCATTAATTGAAATATGCTGAAAAAATTTTAGATATATTTGCATTTATTACGATGCATTTTGCATCAGAGATATTCCAGTCTTGATCAATATTTCTCAAATATAGGCCAGGCATGGTGACTCACGCCTGTAATCCCAGCACTTTGGGAGGCAGGCAGGCGGCTCACTTGAGGTCAGGAGTTGGAGACCAGCCTGGCCAACATGGCAAAACCCTGTCTCTACTAAAAATCCAAAAATTAGCCAGACATGGTGATGCGTGCCTGTAATCCCAGCTACTTGGAAGGCTGAGGCAGGAGAATCGCTTGAACCAGGGAGGCGGAGCAGCAAGCCGAGATCACATCACTGCACTCCAGCCTGGGCAGAGGAGCGAGACTCCGTCAAAACAATAACAAATATATACACACACACACACACACACACACACACACATTTCTCAAATGTAATCAATATAGTGTGAAATTATTGCGTTAGCAACATAAAATAACATTTATTTGCAACTCAGTTTTAAGGGCCTGAAGCAGCACGTTGACCTTTATTAATCACATAATCAGAAGTAGAAGTAGGTAGTGACTCCATGATTATTTTAAAATATTTTCATTATATAATATGTACCTGCGTGCACAAAAATTGACCCTGTGACCTGAAAAGGTTAAAATGGATAGCTCATCGTTATTTCTGCCCCACCACTTTGTCAGACAGTCAGAAAGGAAAGAAGTCTAATGCAGGGAATGTAAATGCAAAAGCCTCAGGGGCCAGGCAGGAAACACAAATCAAGCAAGAAATAAATTGGGAGCTGTGGGGTATGGGTGGCACAGGGGAGCACAGACTCAGTCTAAAGAGTATAGTCAATGTTCATACTTTGCCTTTTGTTGCCTCAGAGAATTGTCTGCCTGGCAGGTTGTACCTGCTATCCACTGCAAACCCTTTGTGGCTCCATTTGCATCATAGACTGTGTAAACCACAGTTGATTGTGTATATGCCTTATAGGGTTGGTTGTAAGAAACCCGCACAACCTAACACAGTAGCCCTGACATACAGTGTTGCTAGGTCTTATGATTTTTTCCCAGATATTCTGGACGTTTGTAAGTTTATATGTGAAATTTCTCAATATTTAAATTTTGTCAATTAATTCAGTTTTTAAAAAACACCCTTTGAGAACTAAAGGAAATGTATCTTAACCACAAATTCACATGTAATCTCATGTCTAATACCTGGGAGAAAAGGAATGCCATTTTCCAAAGTTTGGTTGTTCTACAGACAAATAATACAGAATTAGATGATCAAGGAATCTGATCTGATCACAATTTAATAATTTGGAAGGTACACTTTGAAGGCTTTATTGGAACTGGGAAGAAAATGGAGTTCTTTTATTTTTTTGCAGCTCAGAATTTTAGATGTCTATAGTCTGTTGCTTCAATGATAACTTCAGATGTGTAGATGCATTTTATTCAAATTACAGTGAAGCATGGTTAGCTAAATTCTTAGAGCAGGTGGCTGCGTATACAGAGTAGGTTGCTGGCAAAAGATCAGGGTTCAGTGACAAGCCAGCCAGCTAACTAAGAAAAATTACTGCATGCTTTAACTTTTAAGAGCAGAATTGGATTTAATATGGACATTACCCATCTAAGCATCATTCAGCCATACATACATACATCCTCCTATCATTCTGTTCTCCCCTCTCCTTTCCTCTCTTATCCTTTTTTCCTTCCTCCCTTCCTCTGTCCTTCTGTTTTCATCCATCTATTCATCCCCCCATTTATCCACCCATCTTTCCATTTATTCATTCCATAATGTATGCCACTGCGTACCAGTATTTATGTGAAAGATTGCAAACTCATGGCCCAAGGGTAAAATCTAGTATCTAGAAATATTTTTGTTTAAGAGTGTTTACATGAAGACTAAATGTAAATCCTTTAGATAGGACACACACTGTACCCTTCAGTTCCAAGCCCTACAATTCCGTATTGCCTTAGGCCAGATTGTTTTACACATTTTGTTCAAAAGAGTTACATTTTATTGAATGGTTGCTCTGGTTTCATGCTGCACTGAGTGCTTTGCATATATTATCTCATTTTTTTTTCACAACGCCCAAAAGATTGGCATTAATATTTTCATTTTACCAATGAGTAATTTGGAGCCTAGTAAGATACAGTGATTTTCCCCAAGTTAAACAGCTTTTGTAAGGTTTAGATTTAAGTACAACTTGAACTCAAGTCAGACTGACTTGGTTAATCTCTCAATATATATGAGCTTATTACACGAAGACCTTAAAAATGATTTGGGAGAGTGGAAGTAGCCCTTACTGATCACCTAACTCCATTGTGTTTCACACTTAATACCTCATTTAAAGATAAATATAAGTATTAGGTTAAATTCGTATTAAAGTTTTGTTTTCTCAAATTTAGATATATACTTGTTTTAACCTTCCCTTTTCAGGACCAGATTGATTATTTGTAGATATTATACATAATTTAGGATCTATATATATTATAGGTATGAATTTTCACTCAAGAAATTAGGATGTATAAGAAATACCACTTTCCTTTATACCATTTGTTTTCATTGAAATTAAGTCTAGCTCTGAACTCTGATCTCTGTCTCCCTGGGTTGAGAGACATAACAGGCATTACTGGGAATCCAGGACATCCCCCAGCTCCCTCTCTCTCCTGACCTTACCTCAAATGGAGGTCCTGTGCAGTCTAGTATTCTCAGACACACTATGCATTCTTCATTCATCAGTCACAGCTGCTCACTGCTGATATGATCATTGTCCATGCTTGCGAGAGCTCTTGAAGACAGGTACTCCAGAGGTTCTGTGCTTGCCTTGGATATAGGCTTCCTTGTCTATGCCCTCCAGGCTCCCATGCCCTTGAGGGCCTGATGTCTGCAAGGCTATTCTGAAAGAACAGGCTACCTACCCAACTACCTGTGGAGCTGCACACTGCCTGCCACTTCAATCTTGAGGAATTTTTTTCTCTGTCCTAATCACTATTTTTGCTTACCTACCATCTTCAGAATCACACCTCTTGTCTCCCTCTCTAGCATATCTCCCTCAATCAATGTTAGCTTTTGAGTGTTAACAGTTCTGAAAATACATTTGCTTTAAACAACTTCAACTTTGGCTTGTATTACAACTCTACGAAGAATGAGGCAACAAAAGGCCAGGAAACTTTCTTAGGTGGTGGTGTAGGTCTAAGGGCAGGGGTAGGCAGGGTTGTGTTTATAGAAAGAAGAAAAAACAAAAAGATTTGTCACATTTAGTATCATTAATACATTTAATAATTTATAATTATGTATATTAGTAAATTACTTATAATTAATAAAAATAAAGAAGGTACTGCTTGTTTGGATACCAATTTTGAGAATAATACAACTGATTGTTAACTTTTAGTCTTAAAATGATATACACTGTTTTTAGAAGATCTTAATCAGCTTAATACTTTTTATAATCAACCTAAATAGGACTGAATTATTACATCGAAATTCTAACTTCCAACTAAATCTTCATTACAATTCTTTTTTTCCCTTCTACTTATCTCCCTTCTATGCTGAGTAATTTTAAGTATGCATACATCTTATTTGTAAATTATCCTAGTTTTTCCTACATTTTACTACATATCAATTAAAATTTTTGATTTAAAAAGTCATGCAATTAAAATAACACATTTCTTAGAGGCACCCCATTCTGCTCTGCAAATATCTTTGTAGGATAAATTGGAAATTGACAAATACATTCACTTAAATTTTGCTTTGTGCTGAAAATGGAGGAAAAATTTAAATTGGCCATTTGCGCATTATTATTAGTAAATCAACCCATGTAAAGTAAAGATGGAAACCAAGGTCATTTCAAAAGTGATTTTCGTTTTTGGTAAGTGGGTCCTACAGCATTATGTCCTCATATTTGTGAGTTATTGCACCCTGGCTAGTATTTTCATTGCTACCTTATGTTTATTTGCTGCAAATGCCTCTCAAAACTGTGTGCATTGGTTATAATGGTAATGAGGAAGATAACTCAAACTAAAATTCAAATCATAATAGCTTTAGGGTTTTAGAGAGATAGTATAAGGTTAACTCATTTTCAGCATGTGCAGGCTTAATTATGCATGGGGTGAAATACAGTAGGCAAGTCTCAGCATAATAATAAATAATGAAACATATAACCTGTACAATATTTAAACTGGCTTTAATATTATTTATCACATTATTCTTTATCATTCATCATTTCTTTTCCAATTCTCTCACCCTACCATTAAGACAGTAATGATTTTATAAGATGTAGATCTGGTATTAAGTTTTGCTTGCTCTACTGTCTCAAATTATTATAACTTCTTTGTTATTACCAGCTTGTTTCTGTTTGTCTTTCACAAGTCTTTGACTCAGTAGTAGTAGCAAATGACAGAGATCTTCAAGGGTCTTAATGCTTGTCAATATAATATTTTTCCACTTGATAGGATGTGTCCCCAGATTCATTACAGAGTTTAATCATTGATCACTGTGCCCACAGTCTAATTGTGATGACAAACTAATTGCAGCTGTTACAGGGATGCCAGTTAAGTAATCCGTGTTTAAGTTGAGTTTCTCAATGGCAGCTTTATTTTATAGGGCCATCTCTGACAAGATTCATTTGGCAGATATTTTTCTAACAAATGTTCGTCCCAGATGCTGCTAGTATTTAAACAGGATATGCCAAGATTTAGATAGAAATATAAAATCCTTTGATATTTTAAAACCTAGAATTCTAAAATAATCCCATAGAAAGAACAGTGGTTCTGCATATGGGAAAGTGCCTTGTACTTGGTAAAATAAGTTAAATTTTCAATATTTACATGTCAAAGAGAACAAGGACTATCTATATATGCAACATTTATTTTTGCTTATCATGGTTGAACAATTGTCAGCATCAGTGCTAACACCCCATATGTGATGTATATATCTTCACTATCTCCCACTCAAGGTTTTTATTGAAGTCTAATTAGCAGTTTCTTGTGTGTGAAATTTTGTAGAACATTTGCTACTCCCAGAAGTCTTGAAGGTCTGAACCAGCAATGAAAACCACTCTGATTTCCTAGATACCATGAAGTAAACCAATTTGATATTTATAAGAAATTATATTCCCCCTTAAGGCTTTTCCTACATTTTAATTTCAAACGAAGGAAATGCAGAAATTTCACTGTTTTATGTAAAATTTATTGCTTGGCATCCCTCCAAATACAAATCCTGTATGAATAATCACAACCCCTTTCGTGTTTATGTGGTTGCTGCTACAATGAACAGGAAAATAAAACAAAAAGAATGAAAATGAATGTTTGGGTTTCATTATATTGTTAAGTCAGTTTTGTACATTGAATTATTTAGTATTTAATAATAAATAATATCTTTAATAAGTTAATAGGTGCTTGATATGAAGAAAATGTTAAGGCATTCATAAGTTAAAGTCAGAAATAGCAAAACGACCAGATGGTTAGTAATCAGATTAAAACAAAACAAATTACAATATTATTTTTAAAAGAACTAAGTGGATTTAAATTACTTCCAAAATACTTTTGTTGATAGGCAACACTTAAGAGAAACAAAGTGTACCAGCACACAGTTAAACTGGCTTTTATTCTTCACTTGAGACTAGTTCTAATTGATCACTGTGCTATTGTATGATTTGATTGTGCTGACAGTTACATGCCACTGTTCCCATAATAACAATTTTTCTTCTTTGTTCAAATGAATTTTCTAATTACACGTGTGATGGGATGTTTTAATTCTTTTCCCTTTTCAAATCCACCTTCCTGTTGCAATGCATGATGGGCAGGCTCAATATTGTGCATGACACCCGCTACAAGTGTTGGTAGGTGCCAGCTTTGTTTCTTGATTATCTTAAACCTATGGTGTACCTCACAGCCCCTCAAAATCCACTGCCAAGTTTAACTTATATCTATTGGGCAAGTCCATTTCCCCTTTACTAACACCTGTCAATTAAATGCCATTTTCTATTTAATTGACATGGACTCACATAAACGTTTTCTTTACACACACGAGTTTCCTTTAGTCACCTTTGGTGGATTTTGATTGGACTATGAGTTCTGGTGTGTAAAAAAAATCTATTTCATGAAAGTAATATACTGTATATTTTTATAATAGTAAATGAGAAAAAAATACTTTCATTCAAACAGATAACTGTATATATGAAGTAAATACTTGTATTTTGACTTAGATTTTGAATGTCTGACTATGAACACTATATAAAATTCTTGTTTTTGACTTAGCATATTAAGCCTGTTTGTGTCAATTTTCTTGATTTGATGGTAACAAGCTTTTTTCCCCCTTTTTTTTCTCTTTCATCCCTCCTCCCCTTCTCTCCTTGGAATGTTGTCCTGCTTTGCGCTGTGATTGCATGTCACTCGCTGGTGATGATGTCCTGTCACATGGCTTATTGCTGTGATAAATACCATGCCCAATTATCTCTTCCATGTTGCCATGGTTTCCATATTGCTACACTCTTCTGTATGTTCGCTTATATGATTTTCCCTCCGAAAGTTCCCATGGTGCACGGTGCTACGCCAGCCACTGTGTCCGCAGCAACAACATCTGCCACAAGTGTTCCCTTCGCTGCAACAGCCACAGCCAACCAGGTTTGCTAATTTACAGCTTTGTTTCTTAAAAAACAACTCTAATAGGGCTCAATCCAACAGCCCTTACGCATGTGGATTTCCCATTGAGGTCAGTGGGAATCGTATGTACGTGAGGGCTGTAGAGGGTGCTTTAATAAGCATGGGGTTTCAAAGATACCTCTTGTTGGCCTACACATTCTATGATGAGCAGCAGAATGCTTTTATGCCATTTATAAGTGCTCCAAAGTTGTCGCAGCTCCATTTCTGAAGCTACTAAAATGATATTTACACAAGCAATTCTCATTGGTTTCAACCAATCTTGCAGGTGTTTTGACCAACCAAAAATAGAGGCCATCTTAAAGTTTTTATTTAAAACATTTGGTATATACAGTTTCTTAGTTATTGCCTAAATGATTAATAGAAAGTAAAATATTTAAATGTATTACATATGCCACAAATGACCACTCTTGTAAATAAGTTTGTTATAAATTCATTATAATCTGAATCATTTAATAAGCAGATTCAAAACAAATTGTTTGTGTATAGCATTTCTAAGCTTTTATTCTCAATGCTTTCAGTGAAAGAAAAATCCTAAATGCTCTTATTTTTATAATTACCCTGCATAAATGTTGGAGATTTATGAATGAAAAGAAAAGAAATTAAGTATGGCAAATTGACAATCATTCTGTATTCCATGCAAGTTTATAGAGTAACAATTATGCAGGGTACTTTCAAGTGAAAGGGATTTGTTCCATAAATTTAAATTTTATGATATACAATAACTATTTTAAAATAAATGATGATTTAAAATATTTTAAAATTTAAAAATTGACATTTATTCACCCGGCATTTTCTGATTCTACTTAAAAATATTTTCTAGAAAATACTGGTTGATTTCAAGTTTCATTTATATAAAATAGATTTGGGCTTCAATAGAGTTGACAGTGTATGAAAAAAAATAGAGCCAAGCCACATTTCAGATAATCCACAGGTGAAGGTTAAATGTAGTCAAATGAGTCTCAAAAGAATTAGTATCAGATGAGAATCAACATGTTCCACCTTGGAAAGGGAAGACCAATTAAGACATCGATTTGTTGTTCTTACTGTGAGGAGTAGCCACCCTTGTTCTAAAATACATCACGTACTGTTGATGAAGAACATTCAGCTATTAGTACAACCATTCAAAACTTTCAAAATCAGAATACAAAAATGAATTTAATGTTTCAGTCAAGCTTTAAACATTTCTTGGCAAAGAATCATTAATTTTTCAGAAGCTTGTCAAAATAGCCCTGGGTTTATGTGAACACATCAGACTCATTTACAAGAATGCTAGATGGTGCATATGTGGCATGTTAATAAGTAATCTTTGGTAGAACTATCGCGATGGATTCAATACAATCCATCTGTGGTGCAAATCAGTGATAAAGAACTCTCATGCGTGTACCATGTATGACCGTAGAATTGCTGGTGTAAGCAGAACTATAGCAGAGCAAATTTCAACATGCCCTTGGCCACCTGGGTTGTAGGGGACACTTTACTTTTTGCATTGTGCTGTGACCATTTCATGCATAATCTTGGGTCTTCATACTATTTGACAACCAAAAGAAAGAAAAGGGAATGGATATATATATACACACATATATTATATCTACATATACATACATATGTATATGCCTACAGTACATTAGCAATGCTGGAAATAGCTGATGCCACAAAATGCAGCCTGCATGCATGCAGAAGTTTATAGCTGGCCCTTCATCTGCATCGATTGGTGTTGAAGGTCCTTGGTATGTTTCGACAGCCCCATCCTTGATGCTTCTACACTGTTGGGTGCAACATCCTGTCCTGCAGCAGCAGGAAAAATGGTATGAGAAGCTTCATTATGCTTGGAGCACATTTTCGTGCCATTTGCCAATGCTGTAAAATTGTGTAAAAATGTCAGCTGAGAACTGGAAATAAAACAGGGACATATTAATATACACGCCAGACTGTGGATTTTAGTATGTTGAATTAGCCTAAGATGTCTAAATTGAAAAAACAGCAACAGAATGCCTTTGTGTATGTGATTTTATTATTCTCCCAACAACATTGCTGAAATGGGATTAGTATCGTTTTATAGAAGAAACGTAAGCATAGAGTAATGAGTTGCTTTGCTCAGGGTCACACAGCCAGTAAATGGATCTCTAGGGGTAGAACCCGTGTCTTCAGTCCTCTGACAGTCTCAATCTATTGTGCTGCCTCTCTCAGGTTAGCAGCCATTAATTTCGGGTTGAAAAATCAAGCTACAAATTTGAAGTTCTAACTTTGGGAACTATTGAAATAAGTCAACTCTATATTGGTTTCTTACTGTATTTTCTCTCAAGTTCTCTAATTCTCTTGCCCATTTAAAATACAATAAAAGGTGCCATCAGGATTCAGAAATATGTTCTGAAGTAAACTTAGGCTCTTACCTAGTTCTTTGAATTACTGCTTTATAATTCTTACCTGGTATTTTTAATTTGGAAAAAAAAAGTTAGACACCCTAATTTGAACGAAAATGTCAGAAATTTGGTTGCACAAAAATAGGCAAGACATTTCCTTATCTGATTTCTGAATGATTACTAAGTAACTGAAACCACGGGGGCGGGGGTGTGTGTGTGTGTGTAGGCCAACAAAAAGGGCTTCTTTCAATACTGCTCTGCATGAATTTTTGATAGTTTTACTTATCTTATTTCCTAAAAGCTGGTAACATTTACAGAATAGTATTTAACATGAAGATTTTAAAGTTAGTTGCTACTATGGCATTTAAGTTTACATTAACTTACTGTTATGTTGACCAGATAAGGACTATCACCTCACAGCTGAATTTCACTTTTCTTTAAAAATTTAATATTAAAATGTTTTCATCTCTTGATTGTTGGCTTGCTTGCATGGATCATTCATTAAATAATTTTTTATTTGCTAGATACCCATAATATCTGCCGAACATCTGACTAGCCACAAGTATGTTACCCAGATGTAGAATTTTCATCACTAAACAGTAAGTTCATTATGTAATATATAGTAGCATATTTGTGCTGGGTTTTTTTAAGATAGCAATCGTATAGTGCACTTAAAATTTTGCAAAATCTCTGAGAAAATATTTATATACAGGTCACATTTTTATCTTAAATGGGTTGTGAGGAATTTTATCAGACATTTATAACAAATACGTTAATATCACTTAAATATACAAAGTATCAAGAGAAAATACATTTTTAAAATTTCTGATTAGAAATAAACACAAACATAAAACATATGACCAAAAAGTAGTTAGAAGGTATAGATCAAGGGTTGGCAAACTTTCTTACAGGGTCAGACAGTAAGTATTTTTGCTGTGTGGGCCGTATGGTTTCTGTTGCAGCTACTCTCCTCTGCCATTGTATCATGAAAGCAGCCAGAGACCACATGTAAAAAATGGGTGTGGCTGTGTTCCAGTAAAACTTTATTTACAGAAACAGGCAGTACATCACATTTGGCCCACAGGCAGTATTTTGGCTGACCCCTGGTGTAGATTATCACTTATTATTTTTTTTTTCTTATTCTTTGGCTAAACCTTAAATGGGACCATGTACTCACTTCATCCCATGCACCACCATACACAGGGGCATTCGAATATAATGAGTTTGGCTAAGCGTGGTGGCTCACACTTGTAATCCAAGCACTTTGGGAGACTAAGGTGGGTGGATTGCTCGAGCCCAGGAATTTGAGACTAGCCTGGGCAACATGGTCAAACCCTGTCCTACAAAAAATATAAAACAATCAGCTGCGTATGGTGGCACACTCCTGTAGTTCCAGCTACTCAGGAGGCTCAGGTGGGAGGAGCACTTGAGGCCCAGGAGGTTGAGGCTACAATGAGCCACAGTTGTGCCACTGCACTCCAACCTGGGCAACAGAGCAAGACCTGTCTCAAAAAAAAAAAAAAAGTAGTGAGTCTCACTTTAAATAAATATATACACATAATCACATATATGTGTACACACAAATCTACATATTCAAATGAATCTTAGGTACTTTAAAGTAGTTACCTCAGAGGATCATATAATTCTGAAAATGTTGCCATTGCAACGTTTTTAAAATGGTTTGAAAGTGTTGTATTTAGTCTTTAAAATGTCTTGTATTTTGTCTTTAAGAACACTGTCTTAAATAATTACAAAGGTGCCCATTTTTCATCCATAGGAATATGTTTTGTCCAGTATGCGTGCATTCAAGTTATAACATGTGCTCAGATGCTTGTTAATTACTTATTTTTATATTTAGAAAGAGACAGTATGCTTAAAACTGAAATTGGTTAAGATGGGTAACCATTCTTTGTTGCTTCCTTTTTTTATCTGTGTATTAACATATTTACAAATGAGTTTTTGGTGCTACATTGTGTTAGTTACCATGGCAAGGAGATAAAGATAAATAGACAATAAGATAAAGATGTAAGGAATTTCAGGATAATATATTAAAATAAGAGAGGTTTGAAGAAATTTCTCTTAGAGCAAAGATGAAGAGCAGCTATTCCCAACAGGATCCATAAACAAATGAATTTGGACAATGAGGGTGTTGTTCTAAGGACAGTGGAGGTGTAAAGGCCTTGTAAAAGAAGGACAGTGTGCCAAGTCAGGAAACCATGGTGGCTGAGAACCAACTCAGAAACTCTTGTGATGTTAATCTCTGTAGCAAAGCTGGACAAAGTCAAAGCCCATGCAAGAAAGGAGGATAGGCAGAATTCAGTAGCCATTTAAGAAAGAAATGATAGGCTCAATCGGAAAAGTACTGCCAAAGACTTGCTGCAGTATTAAAATTGATTTTGTCTATTTCATAAGTTTTCTCAAAGCAGTTCTGATAAAAAGGTTCAGATTCTGAACAATAGCCACATTTTTAGAAGCAGCAGCATTACTTTGTAGTGTTGTTGGTTTAGAAGAAGAGTTTGTTTGACATGCCAAAGCAATCTGTTTCAAGCTCTTATAGTCAATTAGGTGTGTTTGGTATGTATATATTTAACTGTATTCTATTTCTTAGCAATAATCTAGGTTGAAAAAAAAATTCTAAAAATAATTAGCAAACCAGTAGATTTGTCTTTGAAGCTTAAGCATTTAATGTTCTGTTCATTTAACAAATGGTTGCTCATCTTCATGAGGAGTTGCAACATTTAAACTGATTTTTGAGTTACTAGATTGTGATTTCTTTCATTTTCAAGGTTGTATTGTGAAGCATACTTTTAATATATGTAAAGATTCCCTGCTGAGAACAAATTTCTTGTAAAAACTGGAACTGTTAATCCACAAGTACATTGTAGTATCTATTACAACTTAATTCATGAGTAATAATTCTGTAATTCAAAAAGAATGATTTTTATTTTCTTAGTTTTAGGAGAAAAAAGTTCAACAAACTGAATTATCCAAAGCCATCACTTAAAGTATCATTCTTTTTTTTTCTAAACCTGCATTATGCTAATCAAGCACCCAAATAGAATAAATCTTGTTTAATAGAACATATGACATGAATTTTAATTTTGTAGACCAGACCTTTACTCTTGAAACCTTATTAAACTGCAGAAAAGAAGTAAGTTTAAATTTTGCCCTACAACAATTGTGCTAAAAAAGAACTGTGTATATTATGCCCCTTGATTCTGCAAATGTATTTTATACTTTTAGTTTAGGATTAGTAAATTTTTTAGCACATTCTACAGTCTTATTAAATTGTACACATTATTTCTTTCGTATAGAGATGATAAACAGATTTTGTTCTGTCTACTCTTGTGAAATGGTTTTTGTTTTTATATGAAGATATAATAACTTGTGAATATACTGCTTAATCAAAAAGAAAATTTTCATATTAAATGTATATTAGAAACTGCTTTTAGATACTATCTGTTCTAACAAAGATTCTCTCTTTTTCCCTTGTAGATCATGCTAAAGAGGAAAGGACAGTGTGCTTGGTTAGAGTAAAGGATGAGGTCATTAGCCATATTGTATATATCGTCAAGCAACACACACAAAAGTTCCTCAGCCACAAGACATCCACATATTGCATGTTAACCAGAAGAAAAGACAACATGGAAATCCACTGCACACTGTTGCCTATACACTTTGTACATTTAATTGATATTTGTGCTGAGGTGATATTCCTGTCTAAAAGAACAACATTGTCTTTCTTTTCTAGCACAGAGTTATGCATTCAAAGATGCATACCTAATTAGTTTCCTATATATTCATGCCATCTTGAAAAGACAGACTATGGTGTAACCATGATTCTATTATGTATTGGTACGTCTGTAGACCAAGATATAATTTTTTTTAAATAAGTTTATTTCTTTCAAGGTTTACAAATAACAAAGGTGCACCTTGTATTTAAAATTGCCATTATAGATGAGAGCGTGCATGCACAGTCATTTTTGTTTAAGAGTAATATTTTTAATGTAATAGATTGTAAGACGTGGTGAGGGAGGGATCTGACAGAGATGAATGTGCCAAGCAAAACCACAACTGTGTATATTTTAAAGCACATCATGGCTTTAAGTACCATGTTGTTAAGGATTCTCATGAAGTGCCATAGACTGTACATCAAATTAGAGTATTATTTCTTCAGTGTTATTGTTTTCAGAGCCACATTTTGTTGCATATTAGCTAGTACTAATCAGTCAAAGGGCACCATTCTTTTTTTTTTCTTTTTTTTTTCTTTTTTTTTTTTTTTTTTGAAACCAAAGCTGTCTCAGAAATGGCCAGTTTAACTTTACAGTAACAATAGACAGCACAACACAAACTCTCTCAATACAGATAAACTCACACATACTGGAGATATATATAATAGATATATGTAAAATTATTTTAATGCATTGTAGTGTAATATTTATGCATACTATACTGTATAACATGTTATTCAAAAGGGATTGCCATTTCTGAGACACAATAACAAAAAATGTTTGAGGAAATTATTTTGCTTCTATTTATAGCCTCTGTCAAAAGTCAAAAGACTATAAATGCTTTGCAAAAATGGTTTCACGTTTGCTTAAATGCTTCATCACAGTCACATTCAAAATAGTGACTCTAAACAAAGAAGAAAGCAGCACTGTCATCAGATGCATGATAAACCAAAATATGAAAATGGGAAATGTTTAATTAACCTAGTAATTGGGTGGGTTAAGTACATGGGTGAATTTTATATGTGATTTTTGTTTTGTTTTGTTTTTTTCAGATTAACTGCTTATAGCCTTAGAAAGCCTTTTACAAAATTAAAAAAAAATAGATGTGCATTCAGTTTTTAAGAATGGAATCATCCAAAGGAATTCCTTTTTTTGAGGTTTGGATGTCGCAGCTAGTAAAGGATATTTTTGCTCTGTTCGGCAGTTCTAAAAATTGCTGAAGTAGGGGCCAGGTCACTGGTAGTTATAGTATGGAATGGGAGAAGTGAAAGTTCAGTTATAGAACTTTCCATACTTCCAAGTTTACTGCAAGTTTTTATGCTTGAGAGAGATGCTTTCTAATATAAGACTGATGTGTTGATTTTACTGATTGTACTGTACATCTATTAAAGCCTTAGATTATTACATTACGGGTTGGAACCCATACCAATGTAATTTCAATCGTGTTAAGAAAGTAATGGTGACTTCACATGTTATTGTAGTTAGTTACATTATAGAATATTACTTATTTTTCTTGTTAAAATGTAGTTTTTCATTTCCTACATTTATTAGATTTTCATTTTCTATTAACAATTGAATACCATTTCAGTTTATAGACTATTGTTTTATTAGATTTTACCGATGAATTTTTCAAAATACAAAAAAAAAGTAGTTTTTCCTTCATAACATACTCAGTTTTGAATTACATGTAGTGTCATATGAATATTCGTATTGTTAACTAAATGATTTATATTTTACTGATTTAATATTACAGTGTAAGAATGTCAGTCATTGTTAGTTCTTGTCTAGTTTTCATTAAAAGAACAAAGATCTTTTATATGGATATCTTATAAATATATAATCATTGCTAAGTAAGAAGTTAAGTTGTTGCTATCGCAACAATCCTGGCAGACAATTGAGTAATATTTTGATGATTTATTTTGTTTGTAATTAGTTATTATAAGAAGATCTAGATCCTAGATATTAGAATAAAATTTATTTTCTACTGTATCCATTTCAAATGTTAAAATATTGTTTAATATTTTTGAAATCCCTGAATATCAGGCCTTGTTATAAATAAGCTGCATAATCAATAAAGAACAAGGGACTTTTTGTTGATAATCCAAATACTCAAAGTTTACGTAATGAAAATTATAGCGTGTGTGCAAACTCTTGAGGGTTGATTATGCTGCAATTTAGCATGTTGGAACGTCTAGAGAGAAGGTTGACTTTTTGCACTTCTGTATATAGTCAAAAGAGAGAAACCTGTATAATAGTAAGATCTTATTTTGAATAAAAACGTCTATAATTACAAGGAGTTTTGTTAAGGCTAATACAATGACAGACTGAGCAAAATTGCTTGCAAAAGTGGCACAGAGTTAGCACTCCATACCCCTTCAAACATGTTGCTTTGCTTTCTTGTGGACAGCTTGTAGTTTGCCAGGATTTTTTCAGCTGGAAAGATACGCCATCCTTTCAAACCCTCATGACTGACAAAAACTCCATGGGGCCAAATCTGCCTGAAGATCATTACCAAAAATAGCAGGTACTTCTACCATTAAGGTGAAATCATGGATCAGATATTCCTTACATTTTTCAAAACTACTGCATGTTTAAAACTTCAACAAAAAAAAGAGAGAACTATACTAAGAACATATATTATTCAGATCAGTTTCTGCCAATTTCAGTGGTTTATTGTTCACAAAAAAATCTTCAAAACGAGTATTGACTTTCACAAAATTTAAATCATAAACAGGCAAACCAAACAGCACACTGTAGCTATAGTTGTTATGTGATTGTTTTTTAATTGCTGTAGGATCCTGTTCTTTCAGCAGGTGAAAAATAAAACGCAGTTCAAATTTCACGGTTTTAATTTTCAACTCAGAAGCACTCAAAAATGCAAAATGTGATAATGGGCACTTGTTAAAAGAATTAGTGTATCCAGCCTTCACTCCAGCTGGTTAATAATGTTGCACTTATCAGCAACCCTACCACTTTCATCTGCTGAAAGGACAAATGTGCTTGGTTTTACTATTATGTAATCACAACTTACTTTCTGCTTGTAGTTGCTTAAAATTATGTATTTTGTCTTGGGCTGCAATTTGTTTTATGCTTATTTTATTATTACTGCGGTAGTTGACTTTGCTGTATGGAAAAATAAAGTGAAATTGCCCTAATAAAACTTCTCTTTCTTAAGTATATTTGTGTATCTGAGATTGAATACTAAATTATTTTTGCGAGTTTCATGTATTCATGCATATGTATCTTTACAAACATATTGATGTACAAGTTTGTTACCTGGTTTTAACTGATTGCAACTGCAAGGAAGGCATTTGTTGTCTTTCTCACTAATTATCCTTTGATAATGAGAGAAAGAATCTAAATCAGGATATATTGCCATCCTGTGCCCAATGTTTTCTGAAATTCTTGCCTTTCCCTGTCTGACACTTTAAGTGCCGACTGAAATAGTTTTAAGTGTCGGGGTGAAAAACGGTAAGAAAAAAAGTTATAGATCATGATCTTTTATTAAAGAAATGTTATTTGCCTGACTGCTGCGTCTGCTGACTAGGACTGGAAATCAGGCAGTCCAAGAGAGATGATGGCACTGTATTCAGAGGGATAAAAGGATGTATGCATATGCACTATGAGCCAGGCCATGATATTACTTCTGAGGTGTGTGTATGTGTGTGAATTTCTTAAATGGTGGATTAAAAATTTTGTTGAAGTGGGTCCTGGCATCACATATAAGCTTTGCAATTTCTACAGATAGCCAGTGAATGCCAAAGTTTCAATATGAAGAACATGCACATTGTATCATGTAGTTCTGCTTTATGCTGACTGGCACTTGGTATTTGGTCAAGGGTTACAAATGCTCATTTGTAGGCTGATGCCTTTTTTTCTAAAATGTATTGTAATAAAAATAGGTGTATTAGTCATAATCAATACAGTTCTGTTACTGGTCGAGTTCTAAAGGACAATTCTGTTATTTTCAGTAGGTCCAACTGTTCTGGGTGCCGCTTGTCTAAAAGAATGGCTGCCCTGAAGATGATAGTCTGAAGCAGGAGTTCACAGCCTTTTTTGAGTAATATCAAGACATCTGGCTCTTCCTGTTTAGTGATATTTTGGAAATCTTTTCATTGAAAAAAATTCAGTAACTAAAAGTTCTTGTAATTTTTGCGGTACTTTAAATGAAACTATTTTGTTAATCACAACAGCATATACATGCATCTGAAAAATTATTTTCAGAAGAGTTATTATTACAATGCCCACTAGGGGTCCTCAGCTCACAGAATGGGACTCTGTTAGAAGTCATTCGTTTTTCATTTGGAGAACAAAATCATTTGCTAGAGCTATTACTCCATCACATACCCTTGGTGCTCATGGGATTTAAAGTTGGGAATGACACTAAAGGTGAGTGACATAGCAATCTGTTATTTCACTGAGACATACTTTTGAATACCAGCTGCTTTCTTACAGGGACTAGTCACTAAAGCACTGGGGAGATATTGCAGTGGTTGAAGAAGGGCTCAAAAACCAGAACACGTGGAATCATGTGTCAGCTGTTTGACCTTGGCAAATTACTTCTCTGTGACTCAGTTTCCACTTTATAAGTACAAGAATATCAATACTGCACCATTGTTGAGTGGTTTCCAGACTTTGCTGCAAACTGGAATTATCGGGGGGATCTTTTAAAAGTATTGATACTTTTAAAATAAAACTCAATAAAAGTATCAATACTTTTATACAATCCCCCAGATGACTGGTTCCTACTAGCAGACATTCTGGTTTAATGACTGGAGGAAAGAACTGGGCTAATACATAAAAAGAGCTTAGAAAGGTGCTTGGTTTATAGCAAGTAATTGATACATGTTAACTATGATTGCTATTTATCCATTTTAAAAATCACTCCACTTATTCAACTTTTTCCTAGTTCTCGGATTACACATCCCTTTCAAAGTAGCCAGGTACACACTATCTCTATTCATTTATATTATCTGTAGTTTTATCTTTCCTGTTTAGCAATGAAACTATCTTCTAATCTACCACCGCCGCAAATCCTGCTGTTACTTCATGTGTAGTATTTCAAACCCAGAATCAAGTACTTTTTTATTAACTCTGAAAATTTTGTATAGTTCTTATTTCAATTTGATATGGTCAATCTGAAAATTTTGTATAGTTCTTACTTCAGTTTGATATGGTCACAGACACCACCTAGCCCATTTAGACCCAATATGAAAGTAACCATTTAGGAATATCTAAGCTTAACTCTAAATCCCCCTTCAAATATTTTAACTGTGTTGAAGGTCAAATAATAGAATGAAGGTACCATTAAATAATGTATTTTAAATATTTGTATTATATTTATCAAAATAATACCTCGTAACATTTCAGTGACACTACTATATTTCTATAACATGTTACATCATAGGTTTTTGAATGCTTAAATTAGTACTACCTCAACATATATTAGAATCTAGTTATATACTGTATATGATGCTATACCAGGATCAATGGCAAGAACCTTACAGTGTAATGACTAAAACGAAATATGCAGAGTATGTAATTCCATCTGTATAGACACTGATGTAGTATTTCTCTCCTCCCTCACTAGTCCGAATCTCTATACCACAAAATAATTTAGAATAAAATTAAAACTACATTCTCTTCTGGAATACAATGATAGGACTACCCTACTTAATGTCTAACTCACTTTATCCTTAAAAATTAACTTGAATATTGAAAAATATTTTTGAATAAACATGTTCATTGCAGCATTTTTATAATGACAAAATCCTGGTCTCAATACTTAGGAAATGTTTCAATAATTAGGAAATAATTAAGTGAAGTATCATAAAGTGTTATATATTTACAAAGCATTTTTTCAAAAATGATTTAATCACACAGGAAAGTAACTTTAGTGGTAAGATAATAGACTGCCTGGCTTTTCAGAGATTTCTAGTTTAGTAAATATTCACTGTTTTTTAAATTTATTTATTTTTTTAAAACTTCGAATTATTCACATTTTTTCTTAGACCATTTCCCTATTTAGGCGAGTCAGTTTGTCATCTTCAGAATATTAAAACGTCCTACAAAACTTCCATTTACCTATCACTGTTAGTTGAAAAATTACAGAAAACATCTTGCCAAATCAGTAAAATATGTATGCCGTTTTAGTAAAATATGTATGCTGTTTTAGTGAAAAATAGTAAAAGGATATGAATAAAACTCCTTTTTTTTTTAATTTTTTTTGTTTTTTGTTTTTGTTTTTGTTTTTGTTTTGAGACAGGGTCTTGCTGTATTGTGCAGGCTGGAGTGCAGTGGCATAAACATGGCTAACTGCAGTCTCAACCTTCTGGGCTTAAGCAATCCTCCCAGCTCAGCCTCCCAAGTAGCTGGGACTACAGGCATGCACCACCACACCTGGCTAATTTTTTAATTTTTTTTGTAGAGATGGGGGTCTTCCTATTTCCCCAGGTGGGTCTTGAACTCCTGGGCTCAAGCAATCCACCTTGGCCTCTCAATTTAATTTAATCAATTAAATCATCTTTTCGTTTTAGGATTATCTCATCACCTGCCCAACTCTAAAAGATACTGAGTCACCAGAATTGGTTAATATCTATTATAATTTTATCAAAAAAAGATAACTGTGTGCAAAATACTTTAAGAGGATTTGCTAACAGGGTAACTATAATAATGTAGGAGATGAGAGCAAGGTGTGCTCCAAGAAGGTGACATTTGAGCAGAGACCTTGTTAAAGGTGGCATAACATTACCTCGGTGGCATACACTCTCCAGTCATCTTTGCTGTTGGATACTGACTCATCCTTCTTGCCAAATTAAATGCTACTGCATCCAGAAGTATTATTTTCCCTCCTGACACTATGAAGCATTATTTTTAGCTTTATTTGTTTCATGATGTATTGCTTTTAACTGTATTTCAGTACTCATTTTGTTCTGATATTTCAAATTTGTTTACGGTTTGGAATTGCTCCAAAGACAGATACATTCTTGCTAGGAGGAACCAGTCTTATGTCTATGAAGCACCTACAGCCTAGCATCAAGTTTTTATTTAGTAGGAACTGGCTGATTGTATACTCGAATTTTAATTAAATCTGTCTTCTAGCCTTGATGGAAAATGCAGATGAGGAACATTCTATCACACTCTTCAGATTGTGAAAACAATGCAAACACAGTAGAAAGGTTGATTGACTCAGTGCCTTCCATTCTTTGAAAATTAGTCTGGAGAAGTGAACGGGTATTTTCCAGCCCACACTGCCCCTAAATCCCCAAAAGCCCAAACTATACCACCAAATACAGTAATTTAGAATGTGTTTAAAACTTCCCTCGCTTGAATACAAAGATGTGATTACCTAACTCACTGTCTATGGAGAGAAGGATGTGTGGGAAGGAACATTCTGGTATGAGTGGTATACATTATGAACATTTTCTTATAAAGCATCTGTGGTGAAAGAGAACATACCTTTATGTTTTCTCTGCATCCTTTAAAATATTTCTAATTCTGAACTTATGAATCTCTTGCCTTGCATTCATCTTTCCTTACCATCTGCTGAACTGTTTTTATTTATGTTTTGGTTTCTTTCCCTCGGCACCTCAAACCTGTGCTAATTCGTATCAACAGCAGAGCATAGGAGGAACATAAGCCATCCACTTGCGAACAAATTATAAGAACTGCAGTGGACACTGATTCGTACAGAACGTGTATTCACAGTTGAATGCTTTTTAACATATTTATCTTGTTTTAATTAGTTGTGTGTGTTTTTCTTTCATCCTGTTCCCTTTATATTATTTCATAGGACTCAAAGCTCTGATCTCTATTTAGGCTATCTTAGCTCCTAGGAGAACCTTCATTATGAAAATGTGTGTTGAACAATTACTTCATTTGATAAGGGGGTCTGAGAAGCCACTATATTCTCCTACAATTTTCCCACTTGTTCGCAGCTAATTAACAATCACTGAGTTAGACATGAATTTAACAATTAATAGTTAATAAGATTTTTAAAACTTTAAGGAGACTTTATTGAAAAGTGACTTAAATCCATGTTAGTTTATTTCCTTCTTGGCTCCCTTCATCCCTCTTCCACCCTGTCTTCATTGTTTTGTTTTTTCTGTTCTCATAAGAATTTACGGAATGCTAATCTGCTAAGCACTGTGGTAGACAGCTCAATCCAAAAGTCTGTGCTCAAAGAATCCAGTGAAGAGTGGGCAAGATATATGTGTCAACAACTAGTTAAAATATAAACTGAAAATTGATATGCTAAAAGACTGCCTAGTGTTATGGGAAAAGAGAAAGGCCACTGATTCCTAAGGAGCAATGGAGGAGAAGGAGCCCAGAAGATAGGTCTGTGGTTGTTGGAAGACAAATTTCCCCAAATTCAATTTTTCCTTTGGTTTTCAGTGTCATGCAACTTTCTGAAAGCATTATCATGTTCACGAGGATAAGGAGAATATTACTATATGCCTTCTATAATTGTACAACCAGACCTTAAGTTGGTTAAGACAAAATGTGATAATCATCCACATTTGGTCCTACAAACTCTAATGATACTGTGTCTTTAACTTGAATTGATTGTATGTGTTGGTATAATGTAGCTATCTTTTGAAATTTGAAATTCTTTCATTTGTTATTATCAAACTCTTACCCACCACCTGCATATGTATGTGATGGAAATATTTTATACAAGAAAAAGTATTGAAATACTTGCCTCATTGCATTTTTTTCAAGACTCCAAAAGATAAAATCAATGTATTCGTTTATTTATTAGTCTTATTTCAAAAACAAATAGATGAAGATGGACAAATAAACTAGTTCTCCACAAAAGTCAGACCTCAATTTAGTCAGTGTTTTGTTGTTGTTGTTGTTGTTGTTGTTGTTGTTGTTGTTGTTGTTTTTGACAGAGTCTCACTCTGTCGCCCAGGCTGGAGTGCTGTGGTACTATCCCGGCTCCTTGCAACCACCACGTCCCAGGTTACAGTGATTCTCCTGCCTCAGCCTGCCGGATAGCTGGGACTACAGGCACGTGCCACCACACCCGGTTGATTTTTCTATTTTTAGTAGACACGGGGTTTCACCAGTGGCCACCATCACTGGTCTTGAACTCCTGACCTCAGGTGATCCACCCACCTCAGCCTTCCAAAGTGCTGGGATTACAGGTCTGAGCCACCATGCTAGTTATTAGTATTACCATTTTAAAAGTTTTCCTCCAGATTTGCTATCAGTAAAAAACAGTCGACTGATTCTAATTTATGTTGTTTTCCTTCTCTTGCTCGCCCTCTGGTGGAGCTTCCTGTAACCCTAAAATGACGAAAACTCTGGGCAATCACCGTTTTACTTGTGTCATCTCCCAAAATACAAATAACTTGCTCTCTAATGATTCAAAACACTTGAACAAACTAATCGATTATTTTCTATTTTAAGAGTTTCTAAAAATAGTAAATTAATAAATTACTGGAGCTTACCCCTTCGGATTTTACAAAAAAATCTACTGATTACCTTGAGCTATGTATGTGCTAACACTAGACATACGGAGATGAAATGAGTAAGGTAATGTTGCTGCTTTGATGGAGGCTGTGATTCCTTTGGGGAGAAAGGAGCAAGGCAGTAACATGTAAGACCTAGGAGAATTGAGGGGGTAGGGTGTTTGATGGGGTCCAGCAGTAAATCTAGCTTGAGGTGATGTGAGAAGTTCTCCTGGAGGAGATGCAAACCGACGAGCAGTTGTATTTAGGAAAAGAGGAGGGAAGGTTATCCCAGGCAGAGGAGGCCACCTTACTAAGGCACAGAGGAAACAAATACAAGACCTGAGTGGAAGGCATCAACAAATTTGATATCATTATCACATAAAATGAGAGGCTGAGAGGGCCAGATGAAGACACTGACGGGATAGACTGGTATGGGATTATGGAGATCTGATGGGCCTCAATAGAGAGTTTACACTTTCAGGGGGCAACTGTGGACAGATGGATTATTCTGGTGGCTGTGGACAGAGGATTTGTGAAGGCAAAATTGCATGCAAGGAAACCAACTGTTGGATAAGAGACAACATAGTGGCAAATTGGGATAATAAGTACAGGTACTGTATTACTTAGGGTCCTCTAGGAAGTAAATGCCAAGATGGATCAAAATGCAAGAGACTTAGCGGGGAGGGAGCCAGAGAAATTAAAAGGAGATGTCAAACTGTCCTACAGACCTGACACCTGTGAAGGAAGGGGCACTAGGGTAGAAACATTTTCAAACTGAAGCACAATTCCGGGAAAGTTTCAGCCAGGTTAACAGTCTCCAAGCCAAAATAGCTCATTAAAGGAATCCTGATTTTTCTGTTATAGGTCTGTATTAATAGGAGTAGGTATTTGCAACACAACAACAAAGGGCAAGTAAACCAAATTTATGAAGAATGTCTGGAAATATGTTTTTGGAAAGACTGACACCCCATTAGGAAAAAGGGCAAGGGGTTTACACGGATACTTTATAAAAGAGGATATTCAACACAAACTAAGAACTAAATGAAATGCCTCTACTCACTCCATCCCAATTGCCAAGATAAGAAAGTATCCATATCAGATGTTGGCAAAGATGTGAAGTACATGAAACATTATGTACTGCTGGGTAGAATTCAAACTGGTAAAACCACGTTATTAAAATACATTGGTGTTACTGAAGTTGAAGACCTATAACCTATGAGCTAGCAAATTCATCCTTAGATTTATATCCAACAGAAATGCCTGCATATGCACCAAAAGACCTGGACAAAAATGCTTATTAAAGCATTAGAATTAGAAACAGCTCCACATCAAGAATGCTTTGGTTCGAAAGTTCATCAAGAATGCTTTGGTTCAAAAACTGGTTGTATGTTCATAAAATTGAATAATATTGATCAAAGAAGATGTATAAATCACAGCAAAAGGCAAAACTAAACTACAGTATTTAAAAATGTATACTCGGGTTAAACTGTAAAAGGAGCAAAGTATGAAATGTAATACACAAGGGGCGATGAGGATTTTCTGAAACATGTTGGCAGTGTTCTATTTCTTTATCTGAGTGGTAGTTACATGAGTGCCCATCTTTCCATAATACATGAAGCTGCACATTTGTATATGATATACTTTTTGTATTTACTTGCTATATTTTATAATACAAAGATTTTTTAAAGGGACAAAATAAATATTTTCCCAAAAGGATAACTTATAAGATAAATTCAGAAGAAAATATTAATATTTCCTGACATGCAAGGCTTATGCTGCGAAACTAGGAGGTAGTTTTTACTGATATCCATGGAACATATACAGATTTTTTTCTGAGAAAATGAAACAAAATAATTTTTAAGTTTGCAGAATTATTTTTCTTTTATTGAAAAGTTTCAGGAAATGAAAGATTAATGTAGCAAGGAATATTTTGCATTCGATTATACTTAAAATTTATATGTAACCAAGTGTAGGAAAGTGTATTCTTCTTCAATTTGACTATTCCTCAAATACCTAATTCTTATCACAAGTGAGACAGCAGAAAGAAAACTTAGAAGAAAGGGCAGAATAATATAAACCACAGCAACAAATCATTTGTCAAAACTGTGTTCTCCATATCCATGAAAAGTTAGGCCTCCAACTAATTTAATTTTTTCTGTAATCCAGAGAACAATAACCATGCTATTTATGAAACATGGAGTGAAATTAAATTCTTCATATTCAGAGATATGTATAATGTTTTGCTTTTAAAAATATCAAATATCGTTATTTGGACCATGCTAAGACTTATGTATATAACAATTAGTAATTTAGAGTAAAAATCCTATGGCCATGTTTATTCTTAAAAATTTGTTTGCCAAGATTATAGTCTCAATAAAACAAATGTTTCTTCTTGTTTCTTTGCACTTTATTTCCACTTAACCAACTGCAGGAACTGTGGGCAATGTGCATTTCCAGCAGATGTCAGTGTTGGCGTTTGATGTAATCTAGAAATTCCTTCAAACCTGAAGCCTTACCCTGAAGATGACCAGAGTACAGTGCAGATTCTTGTGAAATGTGAAAAGGCATTCTGGAGAATTCTGTTCTCGGGCGATATTTTCTTAAGAAATATATTGTTACAGGTTAGGAAATAGACATGGAGGTCTTCAGCAGTATTCTCCCATCTCTGAGATTTCATTTCTTCTGGTTATACATTAATTACCCACATGTATTCTTCCTCTTGCTCCAAAAAGTATATTCACTACCTATTCCTGTCTCTGAATTTCTTCCCAGAATAAAGTGTGGTGTTTTTTGCATTTATACAAGAAAAATAAATTTAGCATTTACTGGATGTCAAAGAAATAGAATAGTCTAGCTGCCCTAAAGAAATTCTTATAATGATAGAGTTGAGTTCTGTCACAAGGTACTAAGAATACACGGAAGAAATACATGTAAGGCATTTAGTGCAGTGTGTGGCACATAGTATGTCCTCAAAATGTTAACTATTATTAATAGCTATTTTATCTCATTAGGAATAATGAAAAAACATATTTATTTAAAAAGTTGGCGTTGAGTAGAGGTACTCAGATTTTAATTGGGAAAATAAGTGAATTGATCAATTTTTTTCTACCAGTAGCTCACTAATGTTTGATATTCATATGAAAACTGCTCTATTGCCTAGAGAAGAGAACATGTCAAAACAGCCATTTCAAACAGTTGTCCCTTCTGTGTTTCATGCTATTTGGTTTATATTATGTTCATTTATTGTCAATGAAGGACCAACTCAGGTTCAAGAGCATATTAAAGAGAAAGAAAGGCTTACAGAGAAAATTTAAGTAAAATCTTCAACCCAGTAACAGTTGAGCTAGTTTCTTATCTTGTTCCCGTGCACTTTTTTTTCTCTTTTTTTTTTTTTAGATGGAGCCTCGTTATGTCTCCCAGGCTGGAGTGCAATCTCTGATCACTACAACCTCTGCCTCACGGGTTCTAGCGATTCTCCTGCCTCAGCCTCCCAAGTAGCTGGGATTATAGTCGCCCACCACCACGTCCAGGTAATTTTTGTATTTTTAGTAGAGACAGCGTTTCACCATGTTGGTTGGGCTGGTCTCTAACTTCTGACCTAAGGTGATCCATCTGCCTCAGCTTCCCAAAATGCTGGAATTACAGGCCAGAACCACTGAGCCTGGGTTGGTTTTTTGTTGTTGTTGTTGCTGTTGTTTTCTTTTTAACCAATTGCAAGAACTGTGGGCAATATGCATTTACAATACTGGGTATGTTTCCAACAATAGAGCTCAAGCAAAGAAAATAAGAGAGGACTTTGTCAATATGAGCCTAGAAGCCAAACTTCCACTAGGAAAGACTGATCACCCAGTAGTCCTGCTTCCCCTCTTATGAAGAATCGTGGTTCTTTTCCTAAGTCAGAACAGCTGAGAATAAAATGCTTTGGTTGAGGGGGAGAATGGGAATCACATCCTTAGCTTTCAAGTTTACTGACAATGAAGTCTCCCTCATTGTTAAGCAGGTGAATTATGTGGATTATTAATGTTGGGTTGACTATATAGTGGGTATTTATGTTTATTTCACTGAAGTGATGTTATTCAGAAAATAAAATGGCATATAAGAGGAAAAACAAGACTTAGAGAAGAAAATCAATTTACAGCAACTGGGTAGTTTTCCAGACAACCAAAGTAGAAAGATGACTGAGTTTAATTACTCACACGAAGAGAGAAATACATTACTCTCTCAAAGAAAGCCAAATTTTTATAGGAAGGAAATGTTGTCAAATGAGGTGTTGTATAGGGGCCAGTGAGTTACGTAATTAAGAATATTCTCAACAACAATTTTACAGTAGTGTTCGTATGTCAGTCCGATGTGTATTTGGATATATAAGGTGACTCTACAAAAGTTTTAAATACAACTTTAAATACTTTTCTTAGATTAGAATTCTTATTTTTCATAATGAGAGTAATATACCCTCTTTACTTATCTTTTTGACTACATACCATCTCCTAGCTATACGAACTTGAGTGAATTACTGTCCATGTGTCTCGTACATTCCCTCATGTGCGAAATGGAGACTAATATTAGTGACTTTGTGGTTGGAATTTGAGGAATTTATAAATTTTCCAGAAGGACCTCATCTCTAATTTTCCATGATAACACTAAAGACATTAATACAAACAATAAGTTTCACTTTCCCTGGAAGGATTAAATCAATTCAAGGTGATAAGAAACACTGACAATTAGCTATATGTCCCTTGGTTTAAAATTGGAAACATGTATTATTATTTAACACATGTAACTTGGTTGGTAGATGTACTCATTCATATAAAATATGATATAACACAAGTTAAACTGTTGAATGTTTCAGTTCTGAAAATTGGTATAATTCTAGGGAAGAGAATATGGGATTTACCTTGATTCCCGCCCTTGGCTTTGAAACAAATGATCTGGATAAGAATCCTAGCTTCTCTAAGCCTGGCCTCAGTCTTCCTGGTACAGCATAGGTATAAAATGTACCTTTATTTTTTACTGAAACTGTATTTTCTTTCTATAAAAAGCCCCCATTCTGCTTGAAGAATAAAACAGAAACCAAAAAACAAATATTAAACCCACCTGATTCTAATCACTCCCAAACAAACAGACTCAAATTTAGTGATGGAGTTAGTGACTGAGTTTTCATTGTCCAGCCTACACTGGCATTCTTCTGAGACAACCACATCCTAAAGTAATCCCTGGCTGGGATTATTTATTATTAACTATGTGCAGTTATGCATATAGTTGCTGCTACAGAGCCCCTTTTCTTAGCTAAAGGAACCAACACCAGGTTTTATCAATCCCTTTCTCATGCAGCTTCTCTACCCTTTCTTTTGGGTACTGAGAAGTCTTAGCTGCTCTCATACACCCCTCTAGGGTAGCCCGAAGCCATAACATGTTCCTATTACCTCTCATAGACTTCTTGATTCTAGTTTTCGCACCTTTTAATGGGAGGGCATTAGCAAGGCTGCCAATCACCAGAGTCTGGAAGGGACTGGGAGTTCATAGGTCTTCTCAACTCTCTGAGAAGTCCTATTGCTGCTGCGAAGTCCACCTCAGATGTATCCTGGGAGAAGGTGGAAAGCAAGGCATGGAGAACAACCAATGTCCAAATGCTTTCAATTCTCCTCCTCACTTTATGAGAGTTTTATCTTGTCTGGATACGGATGGAAGTAGGATAAACTTGTTCTGGCTGAACACTGTCACATCCTAAAGTATCCTTTCATAAACTTTGTTGGAGGTTACATCAAAAAGCTATAAATTTCGATCTTTGATCTCTTGTCCCTTTCTGATGCCTCTTTGCTAGGCAAGATAACTCATATCTTTTAGCCCAAAAGAACATTTCAAATTATTAACCTACCACATTATTTCTTTCAATTGGGCCAGAATCTGGTGAAGTTGTAAAAATGACACCTGTCACATTCACAAATTGAGTACCTGCAAAGGCTTTTGTCAGAGGAACACGTTCTTAAACTTAACTCTATTTGGCATATACTTTAGGATAAAACTTCGTAATTTATGGATTACATAAATTCTCCATAAAAAGGTGCATATTCTTTTTTTAAAAAAACATTCTCAGAACAAGAAGAAGAGACATTATTTTTTTGGTGGCAGGTTTTTTTGTGTTAAAAAAGAATTGTATTTTTAAAATGTACCTGAGCATTCAGAAAAAGAGAGAGAGAATACTGTAAGTATAAAGAATACAGCTGAGATAGGTATAAGTCAAACGGGCTTAAAAGTCATATTGCTACGAATATGATATATTCATTCAGAATACGTATTTTGGAAGCAAAGAAAAAGTATTCCATAGTTTTAGTACCAGCTGAAAAACATAATTGTGCCATAATGATAATTACTATGTACTAGGTGCTTCCATAAACTAGATGCTATACTCTGCTTTTTACTGCAAATCATTTCTTTGTTGTTGTTGTTGTTGGCCAAAACATCTTCCATTTTTATTTTCTTCAACTTCTATTTTAGATTCAGGGGATACATGTGCAGATTTGTTACCTGTGAATATTGCGTGATGCTGAGGTTTAGGATAGGAAGGATCCTGTCACCCAGGTACTGAGCATAGTACCCAACAGTTAGTTTTTCAGCTCTTTCATCCCTTTCTCCTTCCCACCCCTAGTAGTTCCCAGTATCTGTTGTTCACATCTTTATGTCCATGATTAACCAATATTTAGTTCCCACTTACAATTGAGCACATGCAGTATCTGATTTTTTGTTATTGTGTTAATTCACTTAGGATAATGGCCTCCAGCTGCATCCATGCTGATTTCTTGTTTGTTTTTTTTCTTTTTTAGATGAAGTCTCACTCTGTCGCCCAGGTTGGAGTGCAGTGGTGCGATCTTGGCTCACTGCAACCTCTGTCTCCCAGGCTCAAGCAATCTTCTGCCTCAGCCTCCCAAGTAGTTGGGATTACATGTGCCCGCCACCATGCCTGGCTAATTTTTGTATTTTTAGTAGAGACGGGGTTTCAAGATCTTGGCCAGGCTGGTCTTGAACTCCTGACCTAGTGATTCCACCCCCTTGGCCTCCCAAAGTGCTAGATTACAGGCATGAGCCACCACATCAGGCCGATTTCATTCTTTTATGGCTGCGTAGCACTCCGTGCTGTATATGTACCACATTTTCTTTATGCAATTGTTTACCCTGTATATGTGTGTGTGTTTATACAGAAGTTCTTTAGTTTAATTAGGCCCTACTTGCCAGTTTTTGTTTTTGTTGCAATTGCTTTTGAGGACATTGTCATAAATTCTTTCCCAAGATCGATGTACAGAGTGTGTTTCCTCGATTTTCTTTTAGAATTCTTATAGTTTGAGGTTTTACATATAAATCTTTAATACATCCTGAGTTATTTTTTTATGTGGTGAAAGGTAGGGATCTAGTTTCATTCTTTTGCATATGGCTATCCAACTATCACAGCACCATTTATTGAATAGGGAGTCCTTTCCCCATTGCTTGTTTTTGTCAAAGATTAGATGGGATGGCTGTAGGTGTGTGGCTTTTTTTCTGGGTTCTCTCTTCTGTTTTATTGCTCTGTTTTGGACAAGTACTATGCTGTTTTGGTCACAGTAGCTTTATAGTATAGTTTTTAGTTGAGTAATGTGATGTCTCCAGTATTGTTCTTTTTGCTTAGGATTGATTTGGCTATTCAGGCTCTTTTTTGGCTCCATATGAATTTTAGCACAGGGTTTTTTTTCCCAATTCTGTGAAAAATGATGTTGGTGGTTTGATAGAAATAGCATTGAATCTGTAGATTGCTTTGGGCAGTTTGGCCATTTTAATAATATTGATTCTTCTTGTCCATGAGCATGGAATGTTTTTCCATTTGTTTGTGTCATCTATGATTTCTTTTTGCAGTGTTTTGCAGTTCTCATTGTAGAGATCTTTCACTTCCTCCATTAGATGTATTCTTAGATATTTTGTATGTGTGTGTAACTATTTTAAGTGACATTGCATTCTTGATTTGACTCTCAGCTTGGACACTATTAGTGTATAGAAATGCTACTGACTTTTGTACATTGATTTTGTATCCTGAAACCTTGCTAAAATCGTTTATCAGTTATAATAGCCTTTTGGCAGAGCCCTTAGAGTTTCCTAAGTTTAGAATCATATCATCAATGAAGAGACAGGGTTTGACTTCCCCGTTTCCTACTTGGATGCCTTTTGTTTCTCTTGTTCAATTGCTCTAGCTAGGATTTCCAGTATTATGTTCAATAGGAGGAATGAGAATGTCTTGTTTTGGTTCTCAAGGGGAATGCCTCCAACTTTTGCCCATTCAGTATGATGTTGGCTGTAGGTTTGCAATAGATGCCTTTTATTATTTTAAGATATGTTCATTGAATGCTGAATTTTTAACATGAAGGGATGTTGAATTTTATTAAAAGCCTTTTCTGCACCTATTTAGATGATCATGTGGTTTTTGTTTTTAGTTCTATTTATGTGGTGAATAACATTTATTGCTTTCCCTATGTTGAATCAACCTTGAATCCCAGGAATGAATTCACTTGATCATGGTGAATTAACTCTTTGGTGTGCTGCTGAATTCAATTTGCTAGTATTTTCTTGAGGATTTTTGTGTCTATATTCATTGTCTATATTCATCAGTAGTAGTTTTCTTTTTTCATTGTGTCTTTGCCAGGTTTTGGTTTCAGGGTAATGCTGGCTTCATAGAATGAACTAGGGAAGAGTCCCTCCTCCTCAATGTTTTGGAATAGTTTTGGCAGAATTAGTACCAGCTTTTCTTTGTATATCTGGTAGAATTCTGCTGTGACTCCATCTGGTCTAGGGCTTTTTGCTGGTGGTCTTGGTGGTAGGTTTTTATTTTTTAAATTACTGTCAATTTTGGAACTTGATATGCTCTGTTCAGTGTTCCAATTTCTTCCTGATTTAATCTGGGGAGATTGTGTGTTTCCAAGAATTTACCCATTTCCTCTAGATTTTCTAGTTTGTGTGCATAGAAGTGTTCATAATAGTCTATGAGGATCTCTTTTTTTCTTCCTAATCCTCTTACACTCATCTGAGGATCTTTTGTATTTCTGTGGGGTCAGTTGTAATGTCACTTTTGCCATTTTTGATTGTGCTTGTTTGGATATTCTCCCTTTTTTTCTCTGTTAATCTAGCTAGCCATCTATTGATCTTGTTTATCCTTCCAAAGAAACAACTTTTAGTTTCATTGATTATTTGTATGGATTTTGGGGTCTCAATTTCATCACTTTCACTCTGATTTTAGTTATTTCTTTTTTTCTGCTAGCTTTGGGGTTAGTTTGTTCTTGTTTTTCTGATTCCTCTAGGTATGATGTTAGATCATTAATTTGAGATCTTTCCAACTTTTTGAGGTAGGCATCTAGGACTATAAACTTTTCTCTTAACACTGCTTTTGCTACATCCCAAATATTTTGGTATGTTTTGTCTCTGTTTTCATTTATTCCAAATTTTTTTAAATTTCTGCCTTGATTTTATTGTTTACCCGAAAGTCATTCAGGAGCAAGTTGATTAATTTCCATGTAAACATGTGGTTTTGAGAGATCTTCTTGGTATTGATTTCTATTTTTATTCCACTGCAGTCTGAGAGAATGGTTGGCATGATTTCAATTGTTTTAATTTATTGGGGCTTGGTTGATGGCTGAACATGTGGTCAATTTTGGAATATGTTCCATGTGCAGATGAGAAAAATGTATATTCTGTGATTGATGGGTGGAGTATTCTGTAGATATCTATTAGGTCCAATTGGTCAAGTACCAAGTAGAAGTCTAAAATTTCTTTGTTAGTTTTCTACCTTAATGACCTGTCTAATGCTTTCAGTGGGGTGTTGAAGTCCCTCACTGTTGTTATGTGGCTAAGACTTTTCATAGGTCTACAAGTACTTGTTTTATGAATCTGGTTTCTCAAATGTTGGATGCATATGTATTTAGTATAATTAAGTTTTCTTGCTGAATTGAGCCCTTTATCATTATGTAATGCTCCTTTTTGTCTTTTTTTTTTTCTCACTGTTTTCAGTTTAAAGTCTCTTGTATCTAACGTAAGAATAGCAACCATTGTTCTTTTTTGTTTACTGTTTGCATGGTAGATCTTTCTCTAACCCTTAGAGCCAGTGGGTGTCATTACGTGTGAGACAGGTTTTTTGAAGACAGCAGATAGATGGATTGTGTTTTTTTATCCAACTTGCCACTCTGTGCCTTCTAAGTGAAACATTTGGGCCATTTATATTCAAGGTTAATATTGATATGTGAGGTTTTGATCCTATCATGAAGTTTTTAGCTGGTGGCTTTGTACTTTCTATTAGGTGGTTGCTTTATAGAGTCGGTGAGCTATATACTTAAGTGTTTTTGTGGTAGCAGGTACTGTTCTTTTGTTTCCATGTTTAGAGTATCTTTAAGGATCTCTTGTAAGTCTGGTCTAGTGGTAACAAATCCCCTTAGCACTTGCTTGTCTGGCAAATATTTTATTTCTCCTTGCCTTATGAAGCTTAGTTTGGTGTGATAAAATGAAATTCTTTGTTGAAATTTCTTTTAAGCATTCTGAAAATAGGCCCCTGATCTCTTTTGGCTTGCAAGATTTCTGCTAAGAAATGTGCTGTTAACTTGATGGGGTTCCTTTTGTACATGATCTGCCCTTTTTTTCTAGCTGCCTTTAAGATCTTTTTTTTTAGCACTTACCTTGGACAATCTAGTGCCAATCTATATGCCTTGGTGTTGATTATTTTGTATGATATCTCACAGATGTTCCCTAGATTTCTTGTATCTAAATATCTACTTCTAGCAAGATTAAAGAAGTTTTCTTGAATTATTCCTTCAAATATATTTTCCAGGTTGTTTACTTTTTCTCCTCTCTCAGAAATGCCAGTAACTCACAGATGTGGTTGCTTTATGTAATCCCATATTTCTTAAAGACTTTGTTTATTTCTTAAAAATCTTTTTTCTTTATTTTTGTCTGACTTAGTTCAAAAGACTGATCTTCTAACTCTGAAATGTTCTTCTGCTTGGTGTCATCTATTGATAAAGCTTTTGGTGGTATCTTGAAATTCCTTAAGTGAGTTTTTTTTTTGTTTTGTTTTTTGGTTTTTGTTTTTGACATGGAGTCTTGCTCTGTCACCCAGGCTTGAGTGCAGTGGCGTGATCTTGGCTCACTGAAAGCTCCACCTCCTGGATTCATGCCATTCTCCTGCCTCAGCCTCCCAAGTAGCTGGGACTACAAGCACCCACCACCATGCCCAGCTAATTTTTTTGTATATTTAGATATTTAGTAGAGACAGGGTTTCACTGTGTTAGCCAGGATGGTCTCAATCTCCTAACCTCGTGACCCACCCACCTTGGCCTGCCAAAGTGCTGGAATTACAGTCATGAGCAACCATGCCTGGCCTTAAGTGAGTTTTTTAATTCCAGAAGTTCTGATTGATTTTTTTTAAGATGCTTATTCCTTCCTTCATTTCCTGGATTGCTTTAGAAGTTTCTTTGTGTTAATTTTCAACCTGATCTTGGATGTTACTGAGCTTCCTTGCAATCTATGCTTTGAATTCTTTATCTGTCATTTCTGAGTTTCCATTTTGGTTAGGAACCACTGCTAGAGAGCTAGAGCAATCCTTTGATGGTGTCACCACATTCTTACTCTTCATGGTGCCAGAATTCTTATGCTCTTTCCTTCTCATCTGGAGATGCTAGCACTTCTGATTTTTGTAATTGTTTTTGTGTGGGTAGGATTTTTTCTTTTTTGTTCTTCCTCTATAATATTATTATATTATTTTTATCTTTCCTTTTCCCTTTTTCCCCATCCCTAGGGGTTGTGACTGTAGAGAAAGCTGGGTAGGGTCTTATAGCTTTGCTTCCATAGCCATACACACTTCTTTTAGCAGGTTTTATATTGGACTGTGGAGTATAATCTACAAGCCTGCAGATGGCACTTACAGGTAACAGCTGGCTGTGGCCAGTGTGGCTGTGTATATACTTGATCTTCGTTTAGTGGCAGAAACTCTCTGTTGCTTCAGGCAATGAGATGATTTGTGAAATGTATGGTTGTCTGATCTCCCTGCTCAGCCCTGGGGAGGGGTGTACAAGGGGCAGACCTGGACTGGGAAAGTCTATGTACGGATGCTCCGATGTCAGGCATAGACACCAGTGCCAAGGGAGAATACAGTGAGAAGCCACCAAGTGCCTAGAGGTGTGCCTGGATGCAGAGGTAGGAAACCACCTTGGCTCTAAGTTCTCTGCACAGAGAGATCAGGGATGCCCTAAACTACCAATCCAGGAGAGCGAGTCCTCCAGATACCTGGAGATCTGCCTGAGCATGGAGCAGAGAGGAGACCCCTGCACCAAGATCTCTGGACAGGAGGGGTGGGGTAACTCAGGCTGCTGAACTAGGCAAGCAGGTGCTCTGAATACCTGTGAATCTCCTTGAGCATGTAGCGGAGAAGACCCCGCTGCACTAGGATCTCTACACAGTAAAGATGGGGTGGCGCAGGCTGCTGATCTAGGTGATCTGGTGCTCAGAATGCCTGGAGATCTGCCTGGACATGGAGTAGAGAAAACCCCACTGCAACATGGAAATGATTTTTTAAAATTAATTCCTACAACTGACTTACTGAGATAGGTATTTTTATCTCTATGAGGGAAATGAAAAAAAACTCAGGAACAGAGAGAACATGTATCTTGCCAAATATACCTATAATAATTAAGTAATACTTCAAAATAGGTATTTCTGACTCTAGAGTTCTTAAGAATATCTTGAATTCTCAAGGCAAATGTCATTGGTCTTGATCAGTTTTAAATTGTGGTTCACCTGATTTATAAGTGATCTGTTTTATTTTTATACAAATTTGATCACAATGACTTAAAGCTATATAAACATTTGAAAAGATTATTCAGCTGGATTACTCATTAAGCATTAATTTTGATTGAAGGATATAAATACATATATATGTATTCAGGGTATATATATTTTGGTATTAATTTGTCTTCTTCTAAGGAGGGTAAACAAAATGTTTAATTATAAAGATGCATTGATTCATTTGGATCCCTGAGAACATTTTACAAGAAACCAATTCTAGTCATTTTAGTCATATCAATTGAAAAATTACTTATAAAGAGTGATAAAGAAGTAAAATATCATCATAAATATATAATATTTTATATTCAAGGTAATATTTTTTGTCTTTTATATTTAATGTGTCCAAAACTGATCTTTGTAACTATTTTCCTATTAAATCACCACCTACTATTTTAGTAAATTTGAGTAAGGCAGGTTCATCTTAATCTTGAAAATTTTTTGCTCCTATTAAGCTCCTTCATTATGAAAAATACTCACTTGGATTCTCTGAGAGGCTGATGAGCTGTTTCTAAAACCATATGTCCTCGAATCTGAGGGTTGAGTGACCTTAAATTTATATTTGAATTATCCAAATTATTTATAATTTAAGACAAAGTTCAAGCAAGTGAATTTATTAGATTGTCCTTTTCATTGAGAATCTTGCTTGGAGTTGGATTACAGAAGGAAGCAGCACAGTACCTAACTTCCAAACTCATCACTCTTGATAGATGTTCAGCTATGAAACCATTACAAGTGAGGATCAGAGGCTTAATGCTTACAAATAAATTTATTCATGATGCCAAGTATTATAGCTAAAGTAATTTACCTCTCAGTACTACATTTCATTAGGAAAAATTAGATGTAAATATATATCTTAGCAGAAAAAAATATAAATATATATCTCACTGGAACAAACAGAAATGGTCATGCTTTTGTTCTGAAGTATATTGTGGTGAAAAACGGCTAGAGGAAAAGAGAAAAATCTGAATACTTTCTGTGAGAACTCCACTTTATGAGTTTTATACAAATGATAAAATTTAATTGACAGAAATCTTTTATGATCACTTTTCAGGGGGACTAACAGCATTTCTGAGTCTCCAGAGTCAATACCGTGTGAAGTTTCATCATTTGGCAGTAAGGAAGCCAACAAGATCAGCAAACCATGTGTCAGCTATTTGTCTGCAGGTACTTCTTTCTGTGTGTGCTTACTAAATTATTTATATTTATAATCTCATGTAATCAAAGGGAGACAAATGATTTTGTTCATGTCACAGAGGAAAAAAGTTACTTGTTATTTCAAGTGCAAATGTGTGTAGTAACTCCTGCCTACTAAGAGGCATGGCAAATTTTTGTCCATAGAAATAGTAATCTCCTTATTGCTCTATTCCTCTGAATTATCTATTTTAGAATAGTATGCCACAAATGCAAACGTCTTGTGTAAGTGGGACATTTATGTTCCAGTCGTTTTTTCAGTCATGAAGAAGGAGAGAATTCTGCATTTTGATCAGCTCAAGTGCAAGCCCACAGTCTTGGGAGAGGAGATTCAAGTGAGAATCACAAGAGAGCAGGAATTATGAACCTAGGGTGATCACAGGAACCTAGGTACCTGCAATACATGGAAATCTAATGGGTCTACACAGTATAGGAGGCAGCATGTGTGGGTAGGTATATTCCAATGTGCAATATGTGCAAGTATAGTATTATAATAAGGGTATGACTCCATTTCTTAATGTTCGTCTGCTAGCAACTTTTAAGCTTCTTCTCTTCCTTTTCCTCTTTTGCCCCACATGTGGGCAAGCTGATTAGAAGCCTAATACTTTCTCCTTTGGCACCTGCAGGAAGTTCAAGCCACGTACAGGAATCCTCACCTCAGTCTTCCTCTCTAATTACCATAAAAACCCCATGCTAGTCTTTTTTCCCTCCTCTGTCAAATTACTTTTGGATTTGCTTGAAATCTTTATTCCTCAGAGAGCCTCATTATGTGAGTAGTAAACCTTTTCTTTTAATTAATTAATTATTTTTTGAGACAGTCTCCCTCTGTCTCCCAGGTTGGAGTGCAGTGGTGTGATCTCAGCTCACTGCAACCTCTGCCTCCCAGTTCAAGTGATTCTCATGCCTCAGCCACCTGAGTAGCTGGGACTACAGGCATGCACCACCATCCCTGGCTAATTTTTGTATTTTTAGTAGACATGGGGTTTTGCTATATTGGCCTGGCTGGTCTCAAACTGCTGGTGTGAGACACCACATGATATGGTTTCTCTGTATCCCCATGCCAATCTCATCTTGAATTCCCATGTGTTGTGGGAGGGAGCTGGTGAAAGGTAATTGAATCGTGGGGGCAGGTCTTTCCCATGCTGTTCTCATGATAGTGAATAAGTCTCATGAGATCTGATAGTTTTATAAGGGGGTGTTTCCTGCACAAGCTCTCTCTCTTTGCCTGCCACTATCCATATAAGACATGACTTGCTCCTCCTTGCCTTCCCCCATGATTGTGAGGCCTCCCCAGCCATGTGTAACTGTTAGTCCATTAAACCTTTCTTTTTGTAAATTGCCCAGTCTTGGATATGTCTTAATTAGCAGCGTGACAATGAACTAATACACCACACCTGGCCAATAAACTTTTTCATACACTCTTGGTGTATCACTCTCAACATTCAAACAAATTTTGGATATAGGTTCATTCCCTTGTGTTACATAAGCATGTAAGTACATTTCAGTATATATACACAGTTAGATTTTAGGTTTAGGTTGAATTTATATGGAGAACCCTACTAGCAGAAAGAGAATTCAAAACCTGTGAAAGGAAATAAGAGATCTGAGTAAATATTTTTCTGAAGTCTGTGTTTAAAATTCACATTGAGTGAACATAGCTAAAAAGTCATTTGGAAAATTAAGGAGCTTCTGAGAAAGAGATAAGCACTTTTAAAACAGCATCTAATACATAAACTTTTCTTTTTCTTTTAAATATCAGTGAGGTTTTAAAATCTCACCCATAGTTACAGAGTACAAAATAGAGTTTCAGGTGACTGTGGCAGGCATAGATATAGATTAACATAAGTTCTTGTATTTGCATGGCTCTAGTCAGAATCAAATCAAGGACAGAAATAGATGAGATAAAACCAAATATTGATAGAGTCTATCCATGAACTTGGCACTGTTAGAGATGGAAAGCCTGAGTATTACTTCTGTCAATTCTGGTGCAAGGTAATTAGACTGGTAAGAGCAAAGTATTATGATCAGATGCACTGAATGACATTTAATCACATAATGATTAAGAAAAGAGGCATATGGGCTGTTTGAGGTGTTAGGTGAGAAAATTCAGGGAAGTTGTATGTTTAATACATGCCATTCAAGAAAGGAACATTCCAACCATTTTTATGTCATCAGCATCAATATGGTTTCTTTAGAAAAGATGAAGTTTCGGGCTGGGCATGGTAATCCCAGCACTTTGGGAGGCTGAAATGGGTGGATCACTTGAGGTCAGGAGTTTAAGACCAGCCTGGCAAACACGGTGAGAGCCCATTTCTACTGAAAATACAAAAAATTAGCTGGGTGTGGTCGTGGATGCCTGTAATCCCAGCTACTTGGGAGGCTGAGGCAGGAGAATCACTTGAACCTGGGAGGTGGAAGTTGCAGTGAGCCGAGATCATGCCACTGCACTCCAGCCTGGGCAAGAAGAGCAAACCTCTGTCAAAAAAACAGAGAGAGAGAGAGAGAGAGAGAGAGAGAGAAGGAAAGAAAGAGAGAGAGAAAGAGATAAAGAGAGAAGAGAAAGAAAAGAAAGAAAGAAAGAAACAGAAAGAAAAAAAAACAAAGAAAGAAAGAAAGAAAGAAAGAAAGAAAGAAAGAAAGAAAGAAAGAAAGAGAAAGAAAGAAAGAAAGGAAAGAAAGAAAGAAAAAGAAAAGATGAAGTTCCAAAAGTCTATCCAAAGTGGCTTTGTCGGGTCATTCTACTTCTAGAGAGGGTTCTGAGGTTGAGGTCCTTGGATACACTATCCAAATTAAATCATGGTCTCTTGGAGAAATAATTGTTCCTTCTAAAATATAATAAAACCCAGTCAGCTCCCATAGGAGTTGTTAACATCTCATTGCTATATCAATGTTCAGCAGAAGCACAAGGAAGAATTACATTCAAGAAATTATTCTGACGGATAATATTTTGAGGTCTTGTTAAAGGTTATTAATGGTTATGTTCTCCAAATGATTTTTCCAGCACAGTAGGAACAGATACACCAAACAGCCTAAGAATGAGCACCGCCATTTTAATTAGCTGAGAACTGGATTATTAAAACCCAAACAAGGCCATGTGCAGTGACTCATGCCTGCAATTGCAGCACTTTAGGAGGCCAAAGCAGGAGAATCACTTGAGGCCAAGAGTTTGAGACCAGCAGGGCAACACAGTGAGACCACATCTCTTAATTTTTTTTTTTTTTTTTTTTTAGCTGAGCTTGGTGGTGCATACCTGTAGCCCCAGCTACTCAGGAGGCTGAGGCAAAGGGTATCTTGAGCCCAGAAGGTGAAGGCTCCAGTGAGCTATGATCACCCCACTGCACTCCAGCCTGGGCGACAGACCAAAACTCTGTCTCTAAAAAAAATTTTTTTTAGTTTAATTTTAAAATAAAAAATGAAACACAAGCAATGTTATAATCAATATTCAATAGAGGCACCGCAAAACATTTTTAAATGATAAAAATCTTCATTTAATTCAAATTAGGTTGCCTTAAATATTTCTAGTTAATACATTTTTTTCTCCATTTACCCCAAATTTTCATTCCACCATCTCTAAGTGAATGAAGGAAAGGTAATTCTGTTGTGGCACATTTTAGAAATTACACTGTTATTGAAGGTAAGAAATGCAGTAACTTTAGTTATACCAAGAGAAAAGTTATGATTACATGAGAAAGGCCAAATGGCTTACAGTTCACTTGCAGAAGCCAGTAGAATGCCAAAATAGAAATGTGTTTCATTGGAAATCTCCTTAAACAAAATCATGAAAAGGAACAATTCATATTTTAATGGATTCTACAAAACAAATTACTTTGAAAGAAGTATTAATATCATATAATTGTGCCTATAACAATATTAGATTAAATGGCAAAAACACACTAGCTGAAGCCACTTTGAAGATAGAACCTATAGACAATGAGCAGAAACAAAAATCAAGACTGTGGCTAATTGTTTTAAGAGACAAGAGCTAAAGAGTAGAGAAGAGTACTTTGCAAGGGGATAATTAGACCTGTGGGAGTCAGAATCCAATCTTGTTAACGGTATGAGGCTTTTTGTTCTTTTCCACAATCAATTATTTAAGCCTATTTCAGGAATTTACACAATGAATGCAGTCAAGGTACAGAGATTTTGGAGGACATGAAATTGTCCAGAGATGCACTGAGAGTAATTTAGTCTACACTGGAAAGT